>NC_056725.1:1611701358-1611953858 GCF_019279795.1 Protopterus annectens
GGAATGTTTGCATAAAGCCAGAGTGTATGGTTAGGTTTGAGGGAAGGCACAACATTAGTGTTAGGGTTTGCACTCCATTATTAAGGTGGTACAGGGCGCCTTAAGGAAAAATGGTCTTTGGAATTTGAAGTATCTCAGTAGAGAAAACTACACTTGGAATTACATCTCAGATAAGGAATATAGGACCCTGTTTCTTAACATATTTGAAATTTGAATGGTTCTCCATTGTAAACAAACTCTGTAACAAAAGAAAAATATTATAAACTCTCATCACAAATTTAAATATACCCATGTTAAGAACACTATCAAAAATTATCAAACAGATACAAATTATCAGCAGGTTACCCAGAGCAAAACACAAAATCCCATAAATTCATGAGGCCCTTATACCCCCAAGGTTTCCATATTCTAATTATGCTCTCAAAGGCCAGTATTGCTGCATTCATGGACCCAGGCAATATACTTGAGTGCACAATAAATGATGCCATGCCATAGCTACAGGAGAAGTCCTGGCGGTATGGAAATGGCTGTTGTGATATCCTTTCACTATGACGGCTGTACCCTTCACCTAGGGAACTACAGACTCTTCAGACTAACAATCCAAATTTATAAAAAAAAGGAAAACATCTTATCTGGCTGCATAAATTACAATAAGTAAAACTTCATGTAAGTAGACCTTCAAAAGATTGGATTTGTGAAAGACAGATCATAACTACTAAAGTTAGAAAACTTTTTTGAAAGGTATTCCTTGCACACCAGTAATATATAAAAAGGAGGCTAAAATTAAGGTATAAAAAGTGTATAGTTTTCTCATCTATAACTTTCAGTATATATTCCAAATTGACATAGTTGTAGGGGACCTTTAAATCCTGATGTACAATTTATTTTTATTCATTGTCCAGTGTGTTTCATCAGTAATTAAAAAATCATTTTATCTGACCCAATTGATATTTAAGGAAATTTGTCATTCCCATTTACTCAGTTTTAATTAGTCCAATCTTATAGGGCAACACATTCTTTGGCATGCATTTATCCAGGTACATCATACAGATAGAAATAGCCCAGAGTTTCATAACCACAAAAAAAAAAAAAAAACTGTCTAAAGGCCATTAGCAGCCAAGACATTCTTGAAGCCCTATCCTGTCTTATAGACTTCTGCATAGTACATTCTGTTCCACTAAGGACCTGACCCTTCTTGATCTTGATGCACCTCCATAAGAAAAATAGTCCTTTACAATGCTTGAACCAGCAATTTGAAACTTTACCAGTTATAATTAAGGCACACTAGAGGGATAGCTATATTTCCATTCCTTCCATATCTGGTATAAGGTATCCGTATATGTAGACTAGTTTGACCACTGGGCATTTTTCTGTATGAACCTTGATAATTTGATGGGCACTCGCAAATTCATTCTTGGTCTAAAATGCCATACCCTCATGGAAGTAGAAGGGACATCTTGGGGATCAGTACTGGCAAGGCACAGATTGTTCTTAGACTTATTGACTTTGTAATATCCAATTGTACTTTATATATTTTATAAAGAACTTCTGTTTTCTCGTGCCTTGTGCATAAAATGTACGTAAATTTCAATAAGCTTCCATTTTCATTACACAATGTATCCATGCATTGCTGTTCCTGTTTATATTTATACTGAATTTATATGTCTGCATGTTTGTATTATTTTGCTGTTTCATCTTTTATATCTGTAACAACTAGGCTGGACTTAAAATTTGTCCTGTAATAATCAGTACCCTACTTTGGCAAACAAACCCATATAAGCATTAAATAAATAAATGCATACATACCGTGGTTTTTGAGAAAACATATCGTCAAAAGAGAATAAATTATTTTTAGACTGAGTTTATCCATTGAGTTTCTTCAATGAGAAATTACTTATAGATAATGATAGTAATATTACGTTTATTTTAAAATGTGTAGAAGGTAACACAGACTATATGCCTCGTAACTGTACATAAAATAAATTAAGAAACCGGCAAATCAAGTAAGCAAACAAATAAATAAATAAGTAAAACAGAGTGTATGTGTGTGTGTGATCAGCCCATACAGTGCTGAAGGGAAGCTACAGAGAATAGCACTAGGACATTGTTGTGACTGGGAGACTTCAAAAAAGAACCTAAAATTCTATATAAAGGAAAAATGAGTTTTGGATTTGTTTTATAGTATTGCAAATAGGACACAAAGTGGTTTTATGACACTTTTAATTATGGATAATGAATCAAATGATTAATTTGGATGTTTGGCAAAATAACTTGTTTACCCTGATTCAAGCTTTAATTATACGTAGTATGCAGAATACAACATTTAGTCTATTTATATTTTCTGAGTACTATATTGGCATACCATTAGTTTCTAATGTAGAATTAACCAATATGGTATTGTTAAAAGTCAGGAATGAATATCAGTATTAATTGTCTAAGGTTCTAGGCTCCGCAAGCAGTGAATAAAAAATAACTTGGACATTTTCATAGTTATTCATTGCATTAAGAAGGCAAACAATAGCTAAGATATGACCCACAAAGGAGTCAGAACTTATTGCAGTGTAAATGTATTTCACAGTTAAACTTGATTAAAAAAAGTTTCAGAAAGCTTAATTCACCTTTTCCATTTTTAAAACATTCTTAAAATAATTAAGTAAATTACCCTACTGTATTTTAAGAGTCGCTGTTTAAGCAGCTGTGATGGAAGCATTTTTTCCTGTTACTGGAAAAAGGAATTCTTTTTCTGATAACTAATTTAAAGTCTCACCTTTAATTCTGACATTATGAGTCTTAGTTTTCATTCATTCCTGTAAGTTCTATAAGAATTTTGAATATACCCCAACTAGGGGTGGCAAAATCCTCATCTTCGTTCCTCCAAATATGGGACAGCTCTGTTCTCTACGAGTAGTAACTTCCATTCTAGTCAAGTAAAATCATTAATCAGTCATATACTCACAAAAGACTGAAACTGGAAGCATCGTCCAGTAACTTGTTATTCAGAGATTATGCTAAAGATAAACTACTAAAACTGAGACATTACCTGGTTAAATTCAACATTCCATCATTGTAAATGGAGCCACCTATACTGAGCCAGAAGATATAGCAAACCTCCTGACTGATAAATTCAGCTCCAGCTTTATCCCCCTCTCACCCTCTCAACCTTCCCTCAGAAAATATCATCAAAAATAACTCCCCCTACTACCACTAGGGAACAGGTCCTTAATGCTCTAAGACCAAGAACACTGCTTCAATGGGCCCAGACAATATCCCAGGATGCCTTCTAAATAGCATGAAACATGACCTATCAGGGCCTTTGAAATTATTATTTAAATGCAGCCTCCAAACAGGCTTCATGCCTAATGAATGGAGAAAGGCAACAGTCATCCCTCTGCAAACATGTGGGCCAGCTACAGATCCTGGAAACTACACACCCATAAGTCTCACTAGTCTTATATGTAAAGCTGTGGCAAAAATTATCATGGAGAAGATCAGCAGAGATATATTAAACCTCCAGACACTGGACCTTACCCAGTTTGGTTTTGTAAAGGGCAGATCATGCCTAATCAATCTGGTGGACTTCTTTGATAAGGTTACCAAAGAAATGGATGAGGGCAAAATCATTCACACTGCCTAACTTGACCCGGCCAAAGGATTTGACACAATGCCCCACTCAGGCATTGTTGATAAATTCAAGAGGTTAGGTACAAACCCGTATGTCTCCCAGTGGATAGCCAATTGGCTCACAGATAGGACTCAGGAAGTTAGAATGGGGAGTCCACCTCTACAAAGAGGCCAGTCACAAGTGGAGTCCCTCAGGGATCAGTCCTTGGACCACTCCTTTTTGGCATTTATTTCTCAGAAGTCAAGACCAGTGTTAGTGGTCTCTGGCTAACTACATTTGCTGATGATTGCAAATTAGGAGCTGTCACTGAATCTCACACCGACACAAATGTTCTCAAGGAGGGGCTGACACAGACAAACAACTGGTGTCAGAGTCATGGACTAAAACTAAATGCCAAGAAATGCATAATGGTATCCTTTGGGAAGTCATCCATCCCTGGTAACTATCATATTGACAACACACCCCATAGAGTTGCCCCAGTAGTTGGGGACTTAGGGACATACATAGATAGTAATCTAGCCTTTGATCATCACGTGTCTATAGTGGTGAGGAAATCATTCTATGTTGTGCAATGTATAAACAAAGGTATGGGATCTAAGTCCAAGAAAGTCATTGTTCCACTGTATTCAGCATTCATTAGACCTATCATTGCGTACAATGCCCCCCTTGGTATGTACCTATCCAGGCATATCCAACAACTGGAACATCCACAGAGGTTCCTCACTAAAAGAATACAGTGAATAAGTAATATGTCCTATGCAGACTGCCTCAAGGCCCTATCACTGTATTCTGTCTCCTACAGGCTTTTGAGGGGGGATCTATGCCTGGCATACAGGGCATTGTCAGACCCCACTCTGATGTACCTCCTGCATAGCCACAAAACAAATAGTACCAGAATTACCCTTTCTAAATACTTAAACCTTGCCTGTGATATAAACAGGACCTGCTGGAGAGATAGGTATGTATCACAGAAACTACCCCATCTATGGAACAGGGTCCCCATCCATGTGAAGCAGAGCTCCTCCTTAATCCAATTCAATTTCAACAAGGACAATTGGATGGGAAACAGGAAATTCATCCCTGGTTTGCCACCTATGTCTCTAATGCAAACAGGTAACCTGTAAATGGTTCATTTCCCAGGCCCATGTTTACATTTATCAAGGGTATTAGCATTTGTCAGAGATTTGGGATGCATGGCTAGGCTTAAAAAGGTCATTGTGGTCATTATCCTAGTAAACACCTATGAACCTATGAACCTACCAACCTGATTACCCCCCTACTTCTGCTGAATCCTTTACCACCAGATGTTATGCACACATAATTATCGGCATAGATGGTTCTTTCCCCTCTGAAGTTAACACAATGCCATAATTAAAAATAAAATGCTGTGGCAAAACCTAAATATAGACAGGCATTACAAAAAAAAAAAAAAAGAAAAATGTTTGTTGCATGAAAATATAAATGCAACTTTCTAAATGTCAAAAACTCTATTGCTATTCTTAACAGGTATCTCCTAATCCTAATCCTGATCAAATAGGATATAAGCTAAAAATAGCCATTCAGACAAAAGACAACCAGAAACTCTTTTTTAACCATGTTAGAAACTTCAGAAACAACGCCCAGCACTGAGCAGAGCTGATAGTAAATGATATCACATAGACTCAGAGGACAAAGTCAATCTACTAGCAGATAAATTTAGTTGTAACTTCATCACCCCCAACATTCCCAGATTTCATACCAGCATCCGCACACTTACAGTCTCACAAGAACAAGCCCAAAAAGCACTATCCATTGTCTAGAACACTGCTTGTATGGGGCAAGATAACATCCCAGGATGCTTACTGTTCAACCTGAATCAGGATCTGACAAACCCCTTACAGAAGCTATTCATTATCAGGCTCTGAACAGGCGTTGTGACAGGAACAATCATGCCCTGCACAAAGGTCGGACATCAATGGACACAAGTACGTTTAGACACATCTGTCTAACAGGCTCTTCTAAAAGGCTATATAAAGGTTCATTGTGGAATTAATAAATAACAGCATAGATATACTGCAGACTCTTGAGTCGAACCATTTTGGCTTTGTCAAGGGTAGATCCTGCCTACTTATTCTGGTCAGCTTCTTTAAGAAGGTTACTGAATCAATGGATGAAGGAAAATTGGTATACATGGCATATCTAGAACTCACAAATGTTTTCAACATCATCCTACATTCAGGTATAGTTGATAAAATTGTCACAAAAGGAAATATTGCCAGCCCAGCTCACTGGAATTTTGTAAATAATTATATGGCATTTGTGAATATTAATATTATTTATATAGAAGTATGACAGAAGGAGACACTGCCAGCCAGCTATCTGGAATTTTGTAAATAATTATATGCCAGTTGTAAATGTCAACAAGATTCATATGCTGGTGTTACAAATGTATTAGAACTGTATGTTATTTGTATATCAAACTGCTGGTACAGAAGTGTGTGTGAAAAGGGTTTGTACAGTACTGAGCTTAAAGATGTATCCACAGTGTACGCTACTGGAAAAGAATAGAAATATATATAAACTATTGTAATTATAAATGTATATGTATTAACAGTGGGAACTAGCACATAAAAGGTTAACTTGCAAAACATCATTAAAATAGTTGAAATCGAATGGTTTTATAACTGCACCATAAAAGAGATGCTATCTTTCAGTTTCAGTGCAGCAAGGATACAGGACGTCTAAAACTAGGGAGCCATCTATATTGTATTGTCTAAGTGTTTTGTTTTATGTCTTCTAGCAGCTGCAAACATCTGAAGGCTATGTATTTTCACAGGGAGGTACTAAATGCTAGCAGTTTCTAGTAACGGTTGTCGAGTCTGAGAACTGAACTCAGATGACAAAAAGTGATGTCATGCTGCAAGTGTCCCAGCAGCAATATTTGAGATATTAATTTAAGAACTCTCTGAGAGAGAAACTGCATTTTGTATTTTGTCTTTGACCTGGCAGCATCAGCTGAGAAAACCCACTCATCACATCTGTCTTGCCTGGCTATGTAAGTTAACTAGGGTACAATAATTTATTTTAGATTCAGAAAGGAATATAGTAAAGATTAGTTTAGACTTTTTCTGTATTCATTTGAGACTGTCCTGCAATGTTGTTTTAAATATTTCCTGTGATTTTGAACTCTGAAGTTACTGTGATGATTTACTGATTATTTTCTTGTCCTTTTGTTATTTATTATTAGATATATTTAAACCTTTCAGCTGTGGCTGGTCTGTCTAGAGATATTTAGGGTCTTAGAGTTCTTGCATTTATATTTGGTGACACTGTGCAGGACACTCCTAATAGCCCTGGTCTTGGTCATACTACTATTTGTATTAATAGTAACATTACACAGTAAGATTGTACACCCTTTGTTAAGGGCCTTAAAGTAGCTGATAACGGGTTCTGGTGGCAGTGATAACTACAAAAGGAAATCAAATGATGAAAATCACCATGACAGTGATAACTACCTTATAGTCTGGGCAGAAGGGGGAATAAATAACAAAATTGCACCAGCCTTTCCCAGGGGTGTGTGTTTGTGTGTGTGTGTGTGTGTGTGTGTGTGTGTAATACAAATTTACAAGAGTGTGTATGTCAGCTACTTGGGCAGGAACACAAAGCACTGGTTGGACAGAGAGACAGTGTTGGGAGGACTTCGCTTGGAACCCTGGCTAAGGACTCAGCTCTATAGTTGTGTCAGTGGGTAGTCTTATTGGAGATCTGGAGAAAGAGGAAGAAACCAGCCCAACACTGACTGTGATCTCTGTGTGGTCTTAAGGGAAATTGCACTTTACTGTGTGTGCACTTTTCATGCTCCCAGTGTGGATGTCTCCCACTGTTGCCAGTGATGGGGCTTGAGGCTCCTTGATTACTGGGCCAGTGCTGGGCTTCACAAAAATCTCACAGCTAAATATAAATCCCTGTGTAACTCATTGGATAGCACTAACAGAGCAGAGGAAATTAGAAGTGGCAGCTCTAACTCCTCCAAAAGACTTGTCAGTAGGGTCAATATTATATCCTTGAATGCTTAAAAAAGCGAACGCTGATTGATCGAACTTATTTTCACAAAACTGCAAAATATCGAAGCAGCAGAAACTCAAATTTTTCCTAGGGAAATAATTTGGTTGTCCGTTTCTGTTGCTTCGGTATTTTCAGTGTTATGGTGAAAAGTTACCGGTCGGATTCAGGTAAGTGTGTGATTGTGTGGATGTGAGTGTTAGGGTGATTTAGGTGAGTTAGGGTTAGGGCTCGGGTTAGGTGTGTGTGTGATTGAGTGGACACGACGGTTAGGGCGGATTTAAGTGAGTTAGGGTTAGGGAGCAGGTGAGGTGAGTGTGCAATAGTGACGGACCTTAGGGTTAGGGTTTGGGTTAAGGTAAGTGGGAAGTTAGTGGTGTGTGCATAGTTTAGTGTAGGGTTAGGTATCAGATTTTAAGTGTATTTGTGTGTATTTCTGTTTGTTTGGTGTGCTTGTGTTGTGTGTATGTGTTTTAGATCAGCAATTTTTTTCCCTGGGAAAAAAAATCGGTGATCTGACAGTTCGAGATTGTAAGCTTTCATTTAAATTAGGTCGATCAATCAGCATTTGCTTTTTTAAGAGTTCGATTATATAATATAGACCCTGTCAGTAGTGGTGCATCCCAGAGTTCACTCCTCAAATCACTGTCCTTTGGCATATACAACTCTGAGGTCAAAGCTAATTTTAAGGGTTTATGGCTGATCAAGTTTGCGGATGACTGTAAACTTTGTGCCATCATAAACTCCCCAGAAGATGCCAAAATCCTCTAACAGAACATTTCCCAAACAAATAGATGATTTGAAAAGCATGGCCTGAAACAAAATCTCAAAAAATGAGTAATAGTATCCTTTGGCACACATGACTTCTTCCCCTGTAACTATTACATTGACAGCACACACATATGAAAACTGATTGAGTGGTTAGACCTGGGAACCAATGCAGACAGTGAGCCATCCTTCAATCAATATGTATCCATTATTTTAAGAAAGTCCTTTTTTTACATTGTGTGGCTTATTAATATGGGTATAGTGTCCAGGTCAAGAGATTTGATCATTCCATTGTATTTAGCACTTATTAGGCTGACCTTTAAGTAAAATGCCCCTTTAGTATGTACCTGTCCAAACATTTGACCTAACTTGTATGACCACAAAGCTTTCTCACCAAGAAAACCAAGGATCCAATTAAAAACTGCTGCAGTGACTGTCTCAAAGCAGTGATGACATAACCACATGCTTGAGAGGTCTTAAATCTCTTCTGAAACATGAATAGAACATGTTGGAGAGATACATTTGTATAACAGAATATACCACTTCTCTGAAATAACGTTCCTCTCCACATAAAACAAAACCCTTCTCTTACTCTATTCAAGAGTAATCTGAATGAAAGGATGGGATTCTGCAATTTCATATTTGGTTTAGTACATTTATACTTTATGGATAGGGGTAACATTCAAACACTGACCTGACTCCAGGCTATTCTTACTTAAATTGCAAGGATCCTGGGTTATTTATCCTTAAAACACAAGGACTAAACATTTTTTGGAAATACAAGCTTAGGCTTCTAAGGACCCTCACAGATCAGTAGTCGGATAAGTACTGAAGAACCTATGAACATATGAGTGCAAAGTTTTAAAATAAACATTCTGAATTAATACAAAATGTGACTATATTTTGGCATATAGCATGAAATCACCATATCCATTTGGCAAATATTTGCCCTAGAATATGTTACATTTCATAATCAGCAAGTCATGCTACAGTTTCAAGAGGAACAGCAAAAGTTAAAAACATACACAGATATTTGTCAATTTATTTCAGAATGAAGTAGTCACTGAAATATGATTTCTTAGTGAAAAAAGAAAGGAAAATTGCATGAAATGAACTTTCTTAAACCTATGACATTATTAAACAATAAAAAGTGGCTAGGGCACACAGTCACTGAAGAGCCACACACAGGGAAAAACACTTTAAATACAAGTGAAGAAGCACTTTCATTCTGCTACAATGCAGGACTTCTTCAAAGTAAGACAATTAAAATATTCAAAAGTCAATGTAAATACCCTCACTCATAAAAAAGGTGCCTGAAAAATTTAAAGAGATGTATACCCCCCAAAAAAATATTACTTAAATGCCTCTTAAAAGAATACCAACTTAAGAAATGATGTTCTAAAACACAGTGTTAGCATAATACAGCGGTTATATTTTGATTCTCTGGTTTACAGTTTTGTACCTATGATGTTATTGTTAAGGTTTAAATTATAGGATCAGTGAATGTAATTTGAAACGAAGATAAATTATTTATGACAAGCAGATGGGCTGGTCTAGTTTGGAAAGACACGAGTCTGTGTTCTTCAAGCCATAACACGTGTAGATAAATGAAAACATTTTCTTCCAGTGTTGTCATACTTTTGTGTCTTCCCACAAGGCCCCATCGCTCATCAGACACAAATCTACATCAGGTAAAAAACATCATATGATACCTTTGATGATTCCTTGCATTCCACCTACATATCTAAATTCTCCACTCCTATTAGGTTAATACCCTTCCCCATCTGCTTTGTAATCAAACTAAAGGACTACCTATATAATTTCTGGCACTGCACTTGTTCCAGTTCACCTGGGGAAACTTACCATTAACTCTATTGTTTTTTTCTTCTACAACTATTCCTATATCACAGCCAAATTTTGTAACTCCATTCCTTCTCTCAAATCATACTGTTTGCTCCTTATTTTCCTAGAAATCTCCAATCTTGCTCTGACTTCCAACTCTAAACTGTCACTTTTTCACTTATACTAAATGCCTCTCTGCAAACTGTTCCAACAGTTTTCCCTTTAATAATGCATTTTTACTCTGCTGTCTTCCCATAATTATAATCTTTCCATCTCATTAACAACCTACTACCAGATCCCTCCTTCTCTTTACACACTAAGTATCTTACACTGTTTTGTAAATGTTCTTTTTCTTTTCTCCTGAAAACAGTCATTGTGGTAAGTCAATAATTTGCTCAAGATGTATTGTTTTATATTTTTCTGTTTTGTTTACATTTTTTGTTCTTTTCATTGTTAGAATGTGCAATTTCATGGAGCTTCTCTCCCCATGCCTCTGCTGAAAGGGGGGGTCTTGCACGGCCCAGTTGGACCAGCACCATAATCAAACACAAATGAATACATAAATGAATAACTACATATATAAATAAATAGTGCATTCTTAACAGCGTCATAAATGAAGGAAGACACCATAAGATGTGTGTGGTATTACTTGTTCTGAAACAACAAAAACAGAAAATAATCCTGATGCCTGTATAAGTCTTGTCTCTTCAGCTGTTGCTTGTATAACTGTGGGAATTAGTAAGAAAATATAATACTTGTATATACAATGACAGCCAAACATGTTCCTGGAGCAATGGAGCTGAGAAATTAATACTAAACGTTATGTTAACCTGTTAAGTGTTTTTGAGGGTTACACATTTTTTAAGAAAGATCTTCTGTGATCACAATTTAACAAAAAGAAAGATGTGTGTGTGTGTGTGTTTGTTGTCTGTGTGTGATTGTTGTGTGTGTGTGTGTGTGTGTGTGTGTGTGTGTGTGTGTGTGTGCGTGTGTGTGTGTGTGTGTGTGTGTGTGTGTGTGTGTGTGTGTGTGTGTATGCGTGCGCACACATTTGTGACTCAGAAGGGAAAGTTAATGATAATTAATGCCATCGAAGAAGTTTTTTTTAATTTTATATGAAGGGAAAGGAGAACATTGAAAGAATATAAGTAGGTAACTAATAACAGTGATACTTTTCTCATTGTGTATTTAAGACCCGATAGTGAGTCCTGAAACAGTGAGAAATTAAGTGTAAGTACAAAGTCTGAAATCGCTTTATGCAAGATACTTCTCCAGTCTTTGAGAAGCAGTAATTTGAGAGTTAGGATGTATAAGAAAATGAGGTATGGGGGTTGCAGCCCTCACATCAGGGGTGCAGGGAAGGCTTCCTCTACAAATTTGCTTTTAATGTATAACAGTGAGTTTCCACATAACTATGTTTAAAAATTCAGACTTCCTGGACTTGATTTGTAAAGTCTAGAATTCTGATATGATGCGTGTTATCCTACATACAATGATAAATTGAAGTATTTCTTTCTTTTTTTTTTCTTTCTTTCTTTTTCTTTCTCTTATATTGTATTTGTATTTTGTTTATTCATCAGTTTCCTGAAATGTAATAGCACAAGTGAAGCTATTATGAATTACTTACATTCTACATTTTTTTAAGAAGAAGAAGGAGTGATTTTGAAAATTCATGAGATTTCCATTTTAGTTATGGACTGCCCTCATAGAGATCAACACCCTCACTCCATACATTGAAAAAAATGTAAATTTTTGGCTGTTTATAATGAAACTATTATTCAACAGCCTTTGTTACTAAATTACAATGATTTAATTGATTCTGTTAGCTGCTATATGTCTGGGATGAAGATATTAATTACTTTGTATAACTGGAATTTAATTATAAATTTTATAACACTTATTCTTTATGGCAGAGAAGATTATATCTAGATGATTAAACAGTGAAAGCAATTAGATAACAATAGTGTGTATAAGTGACATGCATTTCATATGCATATATAAAACAAAAACTGCAAGGATACAGAGATGATATTCTATTTTACAAGGGTTAATAAGCAAGAGACCTTCTATGAGTCAGGACTATTATTCATAGCACTTGTGTAAGTTGGATGGCTGTATGTAATGGGACCAAGGATGTATGAGAGAAATTAGTGGTGTGATATCGCTATTTGTTGTTTTCATAAGGAAGAGATTGTTCTACTATTTTGGACTTAGCTCCTGACTGCAAGGAGTCTTGTTTCTTGTGAAATTCTTTCAGGTAATGTTTCATATTTCTCGAAGTATCAGATTTCACAGCTGATATGTTTTGGTCTCCTTTTCTTTACAGAATGGTTGAATATTCATTAGACCTTCAAAACATAACATTATCTGCAATCAGAACTGTCCGGGTTTTAAGGCCACTCAAAGCAATCAACAGAGTGCCAAGTAAGTGTATTTAATATGTTTTAACAGTGTATTTCTTTAGTTTGCATTTCATTTTGTTTCAAGGTGTTTTTTCCCCTGTGCCATATGTTAATCATATCTCTTCCCTAAGCAGACTCCGCTCGTGTGTTGCTCCATAATAGACATGCTAGAATTGAATGCATTTGAAGAGGTTAGTATTACCAAGGAGCACAAGGACAAGTTACGCACATTACAGTGGGGACCCACAATGCTAATAAAGACTACCTTCATGTGACACCCTGTGAAGCTGAACACCCATCCTGATGAAAGCACAGTGTGATGCAACCCTACCTCCAAATGACCATGGCGTTATGCACCTTGCTCCGGTCCATCCCTCAAACAGTCCAAGTGCCTGACAAGCAAATTGAACTAGGGTTGCTTGGGTCTTGGTCAGGTCTTTATAAGTGTACATCACTTGAGATGGCTTGTTTATGTTACATTTTAAATAGGAAACTATTATTAACAGTGAAGAACCTTTCACTATATCTATATATATATATATATATATATATATATATATATATATATATATATATGGAACCCGGACACTTGCGCAAATGTAACTTTCACCGAAAGTCAAATTCGCGCTCACACATAACCAAAATTGCTGTTCATCGAAGCAGCAATTTCGGGTATGTGTGAGTGGTGTGCCGGTCACACTGTGGTGCGAGTAAGGGCATATTCCTTTACTCCACTGTAGTGCGACCTTGGAGTGAGAATATTTAAGTGGGGGGTGTGGGGGGCACATATATATATATATATATATATATATATATATAGAGAGAGAGAGAGAGAGAGAGAGAAACAGAGAGAGAGAGAGACTGTATTTTGTATGTATATCTATATATATATATATATATATATATATATATATATATAAATATATATATATATATATATATATATATATATATATATATATATATATGTGTGTGTGTTTGCATGTTGGCTTTTGTACAGAATATCAAAATATTTTATTCCTGTAAATTACATACAGTGAATTATATAAACTAAAACCATCAAATAAAAAATTCTGCTAGGGAACATCATAAATGGAGTAAGAATAATCAGAATCCTAATACTTATGATCAAACATATTAATTCTGTAATTAAGGTAAGCAAGCAAACTTTCCCTACTAAATTTAAATATTTACATTTTATGTGTGCTAATAAGAGAGTCATAAACAACATTTCTGACTGAAATGCAAAAGCGCAGAGGGGATTAATATTACATAGAGTTGTAAACTGACCAGAGGAAGGGTACACAGAATTTTGAAATTATATTTTCAACATTATAATGTGAGACACTCTGGTAAGAATTTGCAGGCTTGAGTAGTTTGTATGAAAAAGAAAGCTATAATATCTCCTAAGAAAGTGGAGGCAGATCTTATTTGTATATTAGTTAAACAGTGACATAATTCATGAAGAAATAGAGCAAAAGTTGAATCAGAGTGACACCTTTACGAATAAAGAATTTGCTAACTATACATTGTGATACAACTATAGCATTACGTTTGATATATCTATCTATCTATCTATATATATATATATATATATATATATATATATATATATATATATATATATATATATATATATCAAGAGAGAGAGAGAGAGAGAGAGATGTCACAGGTAATGCTATATATGTGTCACAGTGTATATATAACATTACCTGTGATATGCAGCAGTGCATTGGGATAAAAATACAACATTTTTGATTAATTTAATTTAACTGAAAAAAAAAAAAAACATGTGCCTCTTTTACATAGGCAATCAGCTGTTTGGTCAAATGACTACTAAGTCATATTTTGAAAGTGGAAGAATTTCTGAGCTTATGAATGAAACTTAATTGCCATTTGTAGTTTTAACCCTCTGTGGTAAATTCCCGACTGTTATTTACAGAATACATAAGATACTGCTTATCAGATGCCATAGGGCTGGTAACAAAGGCATTATATTTTATGATACCAAAATGTAGTATATATTTTATATTTATCGGCACTACCTTTTAACAAAATTCAGGGGATTCAGAAAAAAAAATAAAGAAAAAAATCCATGATCTAGCTTTAAGAGCTGCAGCTAAAAGGACTGTTTCCACAATGTGGGAAATTGCAATTCAGAGACACATAAGTCACAGTGAGGAAAGATCCAATTACTGGCTAATTTGCATGTCTGTGAAATGAACATAACCATCACAAGCCTAAATCAGCATGGGTCTATATTATAAGTTTGAAGTTTGAAAACTTAGAATCTCATATCATATCAGCGAATTTTTCAAACTTTGAATGTTTCAATGGAGATCGCTGTAGGGAATATTTCCCTTCACTTCAATGTAGTGCGATCTCGGAGTTGGTATATTTAAGTAGCTGGGGGTGTGGGGGTGCAGGGGAGCGTTCAGGTAGGTTTTTTATTTTTACTTTGTTTATATTTTATGTTCGATATTTGAAAACTTCACTCATATGGAGTCGATCATATGAGATTCGAAGTTTTCAGACTTCAGACATATAATATAGACCAATCGGCACTTTCTATGGTAGTTCCCTTTTGCAGCCCATGCATCTCAATGGTACAGGTGTACTCCATTCAAACATACACAGGCGTACTCACACACACACACACACACACACACACACACACACACACACACACACACACACACACACACACACACACACACACACACACCAATACAGTTCACTTCTTAACTGTCATAGAGTTGACTGAATATCCTCTCTTATGTGTCCTTGTTCTCATAAACCATGCTTCCTTACAGCGGGTCAGTAATGCAGGACATTAGAGTTTCATTCTTCTTATTGTTTGCGAAGTGCATTGTGATGCTAGACTTCCTGCTCTATTACCTTTTTGAATGAGTCCACCTAATGGTATAAAAGGCTTGGTGTCCTCTACTGTTCCTCTTACCTTTGTGCTGAAGCCTTCCCCTACACTGACACACCTCTATCCCTCTCAAGTGTTCCTGATTTTATAGAACTCCAGCTGTGCCTGTTATATGTGCCCTGTCTCTTGCAACACATGGACTGTTATAAGCAGTAAATAATACCAGATATTAGACGTTCATACATACAGGGCCATGTGAAACCCTGAGCTGTTGGACATACTCCACTTAATGAAATCCCAATCTCTCAGAGTCACACGCTCCAGGGATCTAAACCTTGTCATCACAATGAACAAAACATGTTGGAGGGATAGTTTCCTGACCCAGAGACTCCCCATACTCTGGAATAGACTGCCCATACATGTCAAGCAGAGCACCTCCTTGGCCCTCTTTGAAAGGAACCTTGACGATTGGATGGGAGTTAGGAATTTCACCCCAGGGATCACATCGTTTGCCCTGCTAGACAGGGGTCCAGGGAAGTAAATATTGTGGGAAGAAATATCCAGGGAATTGTTATGGCTAGGCTTGTATAAGCCCTAGGGCCGATAGCCTAGTACCAACCTATGAACCTATAAACTGATTACTATTAGGTAAAAAATAGCTACTACACTAATTTGTCAGTCAATGTAGATGGTTGAGGATCCAGAGTCGTAAGCTTTCTATCTAAAGGATGCAGGGTTATAATCTTTCCAAACCCCTTTACTTTAACTTTTTTTTATTTAGAAAGGCAAAAAAGTTTATATCTGTAACAGTAACAGTACTTGGAACACATCTAGAGCCTGTTTACTGCATTTCCTGTGTTGCACTTAATTTAAAATTGTTTTTTTCTCTAAAAACTGCATTTTACCTGATTTTGGCCTTGCACTCAAGTGTGGGGTCATTTATTGCACTGTTGTGATTATTTTGCTGCTTGTGTATCTCTGCTACCTTTAAACTACAACAAAAAGAAAAAAAAAAAAATCTTGCTTTTTTCCCACTTTCTGAAAGTTAAGAAAGTTCAGTTACAGATTTGCTGTTCTGAACTGTTTGGAAGTTTCTAGAAGGCCAGTGCTTGCTTGGGCTAAAGGGAAGTCTCTGTGTTCACCAGTGGGAGTGGTTAACACTGAACAGCCTGCCTGTCCCTGGAGGAGTGGTTACTACCTAGAAGCTGTAGTTTTATTGGCCATTTTTGGTCAATTCTAAACTCCTTGATCTGTCTCTCTTAAAACCCGGCTGCCTCGTGGTTTTGGCGTCTTTTCAGGCTTGCTAGTTGTTGCTGAAGCACCTACCAAGGGGAGAAAATGCTGAGAGAAGAAAAGGAGCCACTTTTGTGATTTGAAGTATTTTCTTCTGATTTTTTGTTAAGTTTTACTGCTTTGCTGCCTACTTTTTGGCATTTTCCAGTTTGCTAAAGTTTATATCTGTAACAGTAACAGTACTTGGAACACATCTAGAGCCCATTTACAGCATTTCCTGTGTTGCACTTAATTTAAAATCGTTTTTTTCTCTAAAAACTGCATTTTACCTAATTTTGGCCTAGCACTCAAGTGTGGGGTCATTTATTGCACTGTTGTGATTATTTTGCTGCTTGTGTATCTCTGCTACCTTTAAACTACAACAAAAAGAAAAAAAAAATCTTGCTTTTTCCCCACTTTCTGAAAGTTAAGAAAGTTCAGTTACAGATTTGCTGTTCTGAACTGTTTGGAAGTTTCTAGAAGGCCAGTGCTTGCTTGGGCTAAAGGGAAGTTTCTGTGTTCACCAGTGGGAGTGGTAAAAAAACAGTTCCCTATACTAATCTGGTATGTCCAAGGGTCAGTTTCAAGGTTACTCTCCAGTCCAGCTGGTGAATCTGGGAATGTTGAGGCAATGTTACAATTGCATTATGTACACAGACAACCCTCTCCTCCTTCCAACAAACTCTAATACATGTGACAGATGCAGTTACACAGCCAAACTGGAGGCAGAGCTCTCTCAACCCAAGACTGGCACAGTCAGTCAGGAGGAAAAGGTAACCACCACACCACAAATCCAGTCTCACACAGACCTATTGCATCTGCATACCCAACACATAAACACACAAAAACATACTCGGAGGCTCTAAATAAAAATCTGCCTAAACAGCAAAGACCTCCTAAGCAGATATCCAAGCAACAGCCACCCCTCAACAATACCCACGAATCACATATCTCACAAAATCAGTGTGCCTCACAGTCACAGCCCTTAAGGCCAAACAACACACCAAATACACTTGTTATAGAGGACTCTATTGTCCGGCACACTGACGTCCCGCTCACCAGACTAAACAAGGAGAAGGTCACTGTAAGCTGCCTGTCGGGTGCCAGGATCCGCCACATAATGCAAGCACTCAGGTCATTCCAAAGCAAGTACAAGTATGACTCCATCATTGTCCATGCTGGTGTGAATGACCTGAGATGTACCTCCCTGGACTACATGAAAAGAGACATAGAGGAGCTCTCTGACCATGTAGCCTGGACTGGTATGACCCTGACCTTGAGTAGCATCTTGCCCTCACCAAGAATGATGCCACAGTATAAAGACAAAATGATCAGTTTCAACAATTGGCTAAAGTATTGGTGTCATTCAAAGGGGATCCAGTGTCTGTCAGCCTGGGATGACATGCTCGACAAGCCACATTGCTTCGCTAGGAACAGCTTGCACCTGTCACCCTTAGGCTTTCATATACTGGCCAAGGCTCTTGCCACCCCATAGTGCCTTTTTAGGCAA
The DNA here is from genome assembly GCF_019279795.1 of Protopterus annectens. NCBI lineage: Eukaryota > Metazoa > Chordata > Ceratodontiformes > Protopteridae > Protopterus > Protopterus annectens. Next base: position 1,611,719,691 of record NC_056725.1, read on the forward strand.
GGCTCAATGGACAAACCCACCTCCATAGACAACCCAAGGATAAAAAAACTAAAGGTAATGCTACTCAATGCCAGAAGTGTAAACCTCAAGATGCACGCACTCAAGGCTCTCGTCAGTATGGAGAAAATCGATGTCTGTGCAGTAACAGAAACCTGGTTCAAGGCTCCTGAGAGCACCCCAGCACTACCAGGTTATAACTCATACCATGCGTTTCGGCCCCAAAACTTGGACCGAAGCACAAAATGAGGGGGAGTATCTATATTCATCAAAGATACCTACACCTCCAGGTTAGTGGCACTGCACGAAGCATCAGAAACCATCCATGTGCAACTAACAGTAGGCAAAACTGCCTTTCAGTTTGTAGCCTGCTACAGAACACCCTCCCTATTACAGGAACCCCACTTGGCATTCCTGAGAACACTGGAGAATATGAAGGTATCTCCAAACACTATGTTATTGGGTGACTTCAACTACCCAAACATTGACTGGGAAAACTACTCAAGCCCAAACACCCTCACCCAATGGTTCCTTGAATTTATAAACTCTAACGCAATGGAACAACTGGTCACCACTCCCACAAGAGGGAACAACATATTGGATATGGTCATCACCAACATGGGGACTATATGTTCCATGCCAGAGGTAAACCCCTCATTGGTAAGATCAGACCATAAACAAATTTCCCTGGACATCCATATCCCGTCCCCACCTCCAGCCAAGGAAATCACTGTAAAGAATTTCTCAAAAGCCAACTTTGCACTTCTCAAGACTGAGGTGGAATCCTTCAAAGCCCCTGGGCCAGAGGATAATACAGCCCAATCCGCAGAATCCTTTGCAAATGCATTCAATGAGCACCTGCAGGAATGCATGTACCGTGCTATCCCAAATAAAACCAAGACTCACTCCTCCAAAAACAGGAGACCGGTCTGGTGGACACCAGCCATAAATAAACTATACAACAGAAGGAAGAAGCTACTACATGACAGAGCAAAATCCCAAAAAGGGAAGGCATCTCTGATCAGTATTAGCAAGAAACTTCGATCCCTCATTAAATCATCAAAGGCCAGTTTCGAAAGAAAAATTGCCCTAGACACTAAAGATAATCACAAGGCCTTCTTTAGTTATGTCAGGAACATGGGCGGACACTCCCAGATATGCTCTGAATTGTTGCATAACGGTGCAAAATATACCAAACCTACAGACATAGCCAACATCCTGGCAGACAGATTCAGCGCATACCCCCCCCTTTCCCTCCCAAAGGAGCAAATGCCTATCCCAACTGAATGTAACCTCCCTGATATCACAGATGCACAGGGGAAAGCTGCCCTCTCCAAAGCAAAAAACACAGCATCTATGGGACCGGACGGTGTCCCAGGCTGTGTCTTACACGAGCTCCAAGAAGAACTGAACCCTCACATTAAGTCACTGTTCAAACTTAGCCTTACTACAGGATATGTACCCAAAGAATGGCGTACAGCTACAGTGGTCCCACTCCACAAAGGTGGTGCCAGAACGGACCCCGGAAACTATCGCCCCATAAGCCTGACTAGAATGGTCTGTAAAGCTATGGAGCGTATTATCATGGAACTCATAAACAAAGACACTGGGAGCCTCCAGACACTGGACCCTACCCAATTTGGCTTTGTGAAGGGCAGATCTTGCCTCTTAAACCTAGTTGAATTCTTTGAAACAGTTGCCAAAGCCATAGATGAGGGCAAGGTAGTCCACACAGCCTACCTGGACCTCACAATAGCCTTCGACACAATACCCACTCGGGCATCATAAATAAGCTTACCAGCTTAAATATCAACCCCTATATCACAAGATGGGTTGCAAACTGGCTCAGAGATAGAACCCACATGGTCAGAATCGCAGGTGTCATGTCTGAATCCAAACCAGTTACAAGTGGCTTCCCACAGGGCACAGTTCTGGGACCTCTCTTGTTCGGTATATACTTCTCTGAGGTTCAGGTTAACATGGGGGGATTATGGCTGACAAAGTTTGCAGATGACTGCAAACTGGGGGCCATAATCAAATCTCCAGCTGACACAAGCATCCTCCAAAAGGGTCTCACAGAGACGGATCCTTGGTGCCAGAGCCACGGCCTCAAGCTAAATGCTAAACAGTGCATAGTCATCCCCTTTGGGAAAAACAAGGTGCCCACATATTACCACATAGGTGGTAATCCATTAAGTACTGAAGAAGTAATTAGAGATTTGGGGACCAACGTAGATAGTAATCTCTCCTTTGATAATGACGTTGCCAAAGTGGTTAGAAAGACCTTCTATATAGCCCACCTTATCACGAAAGGGTTCGCATCTAGATCAAGAGAGGTCATTGTGCCCCTCTACTCATCACTCATCAGGCCCATAATTGAATACAATGCCCCTTTTAGGATGTACCTTACCCGACACCTGCAGCAACTGGAGAGACCCCAAAAGTACCTCACCAAGAGGATCATGGGCTACAAACAGATGTCCTATGCAGCTCAACTAAAGAAACTCAGCTCTACTCAGTTGCTTACCGCCTACTCAGAGGCGATCTATGCCTGACGTACAAAGCCATGTCAAACCCAGAATTAATGGACATGCTCCACCTCAAAAAATCCAAGTCCCTTAGAGCTACACACTCCAGGGACCTAAACCTCAACACAAAAATAAATAGGACATGCTGGAGGGACAGATTCATTTCCCAGAGGCTCCCCTCACTCTGGAATAGAATCCCAATTCATGTTAGACATAGCCCCTCGCTGACCCTCTTCAAGCGAAATCTGGACGCGTGGATGGGAAATCGCAAATTCACCCCTGGGATCTCTGCTGTGTCCCTGCTAGACAGAGGCACAGTAAACTAATCTTAAAAGGGTACCTTCTGTGACCTACTTTACAGAGGCACAGTAGGCTAATCTAATAGGGAGGCAGAAGCCAAATACACTCTGGCTAGGCTTATAAATACCCTAGGGCAGATAGCCTAGTATCTACCTATGAACCTATGAACCTAATCCATGATCATACCTGTCAACCTCTTAAAGCAAGAAATCTGGACAAAACCATAAATAAAAGTAGTACAAAGGCCCAAAAATAGAGACAATTTTTAAATATTGCTCTTACTAACCTAGAAAGTTGATAGAATAGCAGGTTGTGCATTAGCATGAATTTTCTGAAGGGTATGAAGTCTGAAACTGAAATGTCTATCATTATTTTTTTTACTTCAGTCTTTAATGATTTGCCACTAATTTGCCAGAAAACTACACTTTTATGAAACAGACCAAAAATATGAGGCAAACAATCTGAACATTCTGTGAAAATCTGTACAGTTGAGAGGTATTATGTATACTGATGATGCAGAGGAAAAGCACCCAGCTATGGGTGACTGCTGAGAGAACAGGGTTTGAACATCTTTAAGTGCCTTTGTAACATGTTACACATAGTTTCTGTGCTGTCTAGTGTTCCCCCTACCCCAGGCTGCAAGCCTTGTTCTATGTTTTAAGTGCCTTTGGGGCACACTATATAGAACATCCTTGGTGTCTAGTGTTCCCCCCAGCCCACATTTTCCTGCTGCAAGCCTTGCTCTGTCTTCTTTTTAAGTGCCTTTAGGGCACAATATGAAAAATATCTGTGGTGTCCCCCCACTATTACACAGTTTTCTCGTTAGTCTAAGGGAGTGTGGAGGTATGACAGTTGCTCCACATGAATTCAAACATTCACACATAGACTACACACACACATGGACACACACACCCACACACACACACACACACACACACACACACACACACACACACACACACACACACACACACACACACACGCACACACACTCTTCCTGTTCCTTATTAACACCCCTTACTGTAGCCTCCCAGGCAGACACCCACTCTCACTCATGCACAAGCACATATACACACACACACATGCACACAAGCACACGCACACACGCACATGCACACACGCACACACACACACACACACACACACACACACACACACACACACACACACACACACACACACACACATACAGAGCACTCATATCTGCTTATACACTTACACATGAAGCCACACACTTACACACATCCCACAACACTACTTGTCTGCTAAACTCCCCAGCACTTATTTTAAAATGATAATGTGAACAAAAGCATTTTGCATTATTCATTAATGCACATTGCAGATGTAACTTTCACAGACAAGCAATCGTCTGAAAAGCTTGGCTGAGCAAATGACTTAACAAATGCATTCTGGGGGTAGGGCACATGGGTAATTATAATATACCTTTCCCCTGGAGAGCCTCATTAGCATTTGTAGTAGGGTGCAGAGACAGCCAATGATGGTGCAGTCCACCATTAAGGCTGTCTCTATGGTACATCCACCATTAAAGCTGACTCTTTGGAACATCCACTATTAAGGCTGTCTCATGGTGCAGTCCACCATTAAGGCTGTCTTTATGGTGCATCCACCATTAAGGCTGTCTCTATGGTGCAGTCTACAATTAAGGCGGTCTCTAAATTGGAAACTGTTACCGCAAGGCATATACAAGGTTTACACCTCATGATAACCTCTCTGAATCTAGCCCAGCATGTGATGTATTGCTTCTTTTATTTTTATATCTGAAAATATAGCCATAAACACAAACGCATTACCATGAAATGTTTTTATAATTTTAACAAAATGCTTAGCAACTGAGAATCTTACAAGAAGTGAAAACCTTATTGTTTAATGTGAGTAGGACTTTTATTAATTAAGTCAAGCGAGATGGTCAAGTTGAAATATTTAGTCATACAAATATGCGACTGTTTAAATAACAGCTGTAGACACTTATATACAGTTGAAAGCATCTTTATTTTCCCTTCTCCATTCCTAGTATATGCTACCATTTATCGCCCAACTTCATATTTGAAATCTCTGTGAGCTAACATCGCCTTATCAGTATGGTAAACATTTATGTATTATATTTTGTATCTCACCCCTCTCTGATCTGGCTTTACTGACCTTCATCCTGTTTCTGAACATCCTGCTCTGTACTTTCATGAATGCCATAACTTCAACCAACTCTTTACCATAACATACCAGGATGGAACCCAATCTGTGCACCCTAACACATACCTAGTTATAGTCCTTCAGTCTTTTCCGCTGCCATGTAGCTGTGGCACAATTACTAACCATGTGACATTTTTGACCTGGTCTCTAGAACACTGCTTCTTCTTAACGCTATGTCCTGAATTTAGTATTTGGCTCCTGAAGAAATGTATGCACAGCAGTCTGAGATCTAATCTGTGGTATGTGTTATTAGCAGAGTACACAGTCCATAACATATCTCAACTGCTTCGCCACTGTTTTTCTCTAAACCTTATTTCTCTGGTGATGCAGTAACATATCAGGCTGAAGCAACAGGTATAGATAGGTTATATATAAGAACACTAGCACATGAGCTATGTCTGCCCAAACAATTTACAAGTAAATTAGCAGACATTATGCCTGCATCTTACTTATTTTAACTTACATTAGTCTTTGATTTTCCTTACAAATATAAAAAAAATGTTCAAAGCAGATGTTTAGCTTTGCAGTCTTCTTCCAATCCCTCTGTATATTTCCATCTTTCAGGCATGTAATGACACCTTACCTTTAGCTCATATCATGTGTTGTTTGTCTTTCGGCTTTTCCCGGTAAGGGGTCGCCACAGCAGAACTCCGGACCGCTAATGATTGGCAGTAGATTTTTACAAAACGCCAAGGTGCCAGCTCGACGCCCAACCTTCAACGAAGGCACACCCATTTACGCACGCATGTCTTTCGAACGCTACCCGACCATGGGGAGGACAAGCAGACTCCACACAGAAGGCACTCCCAGGCCAAGCTGAGAATCTAGCTCATACCATGTGTAAAATCATTAAAATAAGAAACAGTACGTGAAGTAAAAGTGCGAGTATGTTTTCTTTTTTTCAGTCCTGATACTGTTCCTCTATGACCAAGACATTATTGTTTAATCTTGCCGAAGTTCCAAAAGTAGTGGTAATATGAAAGCTAATTAGTGATTGGGCAAAATAGTCAATGACCAAATGAGATTACAGCAGTCAAGTTTTGCTTTCCCCAAAGTGCAGCAATGTCAGCGATTACTATCATATATGAGTGATTACAGTGGTCAAAACCATCATCTTAGAGGATATGACCCAGCACAAAGGTCTGCTTTTGTAAACTGTATTAACAAGCAGTGTGATCAATGCATGTGTTGATGAAAGAGGTTTTTTTGAATCTTGTGCAATGGAACACTCCTTTCTACCACTCTTTTCTCTATATATGTTCTTGCTTAAATACTGCTAAGAAAGTTCTAGACAATACTATACATTAGTGTGCTTCTGTGCTCGGTGATGTAGAATCTTACATCACACCAACGGACCATTTTACCCCCCAATTCCTTATTATATTATTAAACTCATTAACAATTTTTATTTGACAGCAAAGTAGTGATTTTATTTTCAAAATAATTCTCCAAAGAATACCTGGTAATCATATCGGGAACTTTCACTAGGTAAATAATCACTGACAGACGTTTGTCCCATCACATTCCTCTGAGCAATACCATCTTATCAGTATTTTCTGCATACTAAAACTTAGGGCCAGTTCTGCAGTGCCGTTTGCCTTCAATTAATGGACACCCTGCACACATGAGTAACCTCTCAAACCATGTAGTATTACAAAATCAACAAGGAAACTAATGCCTGTCGACTCCAAACCCTTTTGCTTACTTGGCATTTCTTGTCTGACATTCCTGGGGACTTCCATTTTTCTTTCAACTTAATATGCTTACAAGATGTACATTATCAGGTCTTGTCTGATTCACATCCATTTCTTAACAGACAAGTTCCAGATATACATATCTGTTGACCAACTAACAATGATGAGTACTAAGCCTTTTTTGTATTGAAATCACTTTGTCTTTGAAATGCTGAGAAAACTGCATTGTGTGTTTAAACATTTTCTATACCTTGAACAAGTTAATATCAGCACCAAAAATTCAATGATGGGGAATGTTAAGTTTAATATTTTCTCTCTCCTGATGCTTACTTACAAATAATGTTCCAAAGAACATTTGCGATGCGGTGACCCAGTACTTGTCCATCTCTTATCCTTCCTCCCAAAGCTACTTAGTGAAGACATGTCATTAATGATTTCAGACATGGATTATAAATAGAGCTTATAATGATCTTGTCTTTTTGCCTACATTATTATATTTACTATGTTGTCTTTTGCTTTATCTGATAGTTCTATAAAAGAAATGCCTTTTTAATTATGCACATTCACGTTTAGATGATTGTTATAAGATATTTTACACATACAATTACTTAGGCCATTGATTAGTATGACATTTAACCTCATTTGGCACTAAACAACATCTTTTTTTAACTTCACTAATTTCTTCTGATTTTCAGTTACAGATGTTATTGCATATGAAACATTCACATTAAAAATATTAATAAATATACTGTAAATGAAATTGGTATTTAGTGTGTCTTTAGTCACCAACATTTGCTTCACAAATGACTTTCCCAGACGGTATACATGAGCAGCAGCCCAGATATATAGGTGTAGAAATGTAACAGAAGGCATGATAACTAGCATAATCTTGGTATTCCCTACAATCTGTAGGGATCAGAGCTATCTTCACTACTAACAATAGTCAAAAATTGGCATTTTTATTATTTTATTTTATTTGTATTTGATTTCTTGGGTAGAGCACTGATCTCCATGGACCCTTTTCAGACAGCCTGGGAGTGGTGCCTGGTTAAGTGACTTGCTCAGAGTCACACAGTTATTTATTTTATTTATTTAATTATTTATTTGACATTTGTTGACCGGGTTAGTCTGACTGGGTGAATACCCTTTTTCAGCAGAAACCTGAGGAAAAAAGCTCCAAAAACCACATTATGAGATTAAACAACATAATAGATAAATGATGGCAACAATTGATAAATAAAATAGTCACATTAGGACTTTATACTTACATAGCCACTGAAATAAAAATACAAGCATAAACAGAAATCACAGTACAGTTTCAGCATAACCATAGTCACAGTACTAGTTAGGCAATAGAGGCTGAGGGAATTGAACCCTAGTCCACTGGATCACAGGGACCATCTTGTTTGCAGCTCTGTAATCCTCCTGGCCAACTGCCAGACAAACTTTGATACATATATTGACTGTACTATGTGTTATTTTTAAGATAATATTGCAATTTTCCACAAAATATTTACATTGTTTATTCATGTTCAGTTGATGAGATTTGTTTCCTAGGCCTCTGCTCTATTTTCAGGGTAGACCTGAGTTACTATAAAGGGGAAGTATGATCAGGATGTGGGGAAGCTGGTGTACTCATGCTTCAGTATGTGTCATGGGATCATTTACACCCAACTGAGCTAACACCAACTCATGTTGATGGGACCTTGGTTTAAGGTCTTTTCCAAAAAATGATACATCAGGAGGACAGTACCCCTGTGCTCTGTTGCAGTGTCAGCATTGTAAAATGAATCCAAGCAGCTGGTGAGAAACTAGAACCCGCAGTGTTACGATCTTCCAGTATCAAAGAGGAGTATGTCACCTGTTGTCCTCACTGCTACTAACTTGTTCGTTAAACTATTTCTATACTGTTCCAGAATATATGGATATTTAAGCAGTTGCATAGAACACATATTTTCTATTGCCAAACTTTGGAATGCACTCCCACCATCAATTAGGACCACAAGCCTTTGTCTTCTAAACAGTCCCTAAGTATACATCTCTCAACTCCATGGCACTGCTCACACTCCAGCTCTTAACCTCTGTAATCCTGATTCCCTAACACAAATCTAGGGCACCTTTCAACTCACACTGTTCTGACCCCTAATATATGCAACTAAAGAATTGTCATCAAGGACTTCTCCTAAACCATACTATTAGCATACTTCCCATAGACATTCTCTTTCTCATTCTGATGATAAGCTCTGCAGATAAAATATATATTACTACAGCTGTCTCTTAGTAAACCTAGCTGAGACACCCTAGAAGCACACTTATCTGCATATATTATACTTACTCTTGACTTCCAATATTCAGCTTCTACCTATGTTTATTTGTGTCTTTGCACCTTTTTGTTACCCAAGAAATTCATTGTCTATTTAACTATGTCTGTAAATGTTGACTGTATGTAAATCTTGATTGTAAATTCTGATTGTATGTATATCTTTATGTGGAGCTTTTTTTTATTCCCGGGCCTCAACTGAAAGTGGGCACACTTTGGCCCAGTGGACTTTCCTGGTAAACAAATGCAAATAAATAAATAAATAAATAATGCAAGCCTTTATTTCCTTCACCTGTGTGTCTTTTTTCTTGCTAATTACCATTAAAGACATTATTACCAAACATTTTGTTCATGATATAGTGAGATGTTTCAATGAAAGAGAAGTTGATACAGTAATTATTTTCAAAAATGAATTGCGCACCTCATTCATTCAGCATCTCTGCCCCCCTTTCACTTGACAGACCACACACCATTCCTGTAGCAGGTAAAACCTAGAAATAGGCGAAGAAAGTTTGTTTGTTTCTTTTGGCTTTTGGTTAGGGGTCGCCACAGCGGAACTCCAGTCCGCTAATGATTGGCAGTAGATTTTGACGTGCTGGCTTGCCGGGCCTAATGCACAACTTTCAACGAAGGAATGCCCATTCACGCATGTCGCCACACAGAAGACGCTCTAACTGAGAATCGAATGGGCAATGTCTAACTGTGAGGCGACAACACTACCGCAGCACCACCACAGAAATAGACAAAGAAAGTAATACTCTAAAATAGTTTCAGTATTGCACTGATGCTAATAATGCTCTTTTCATACCGGCTTTGGATGTGAGGTATCCTATAAAGTCATTTTTTGGGCATAGTATTTACGGTACACTGATTCTGACTGTGATTGTATGTTATGTGGTTGGCCAATAGTTAGAACAAAGATATACTCAAAGACTGGTATGTGAATGACAAGTGGAAGATAGGCTACTTAGGAAGATATGTGATCTGAAGAGTCAAAATTGGGAGTGGAATAACAGAAAGGCTCTTTTATTATTAGTTTTAAAAAATCGGATTGCTAAGCATGCACAAATACTAATTAACTGTGGGTCCTGTTTATCAGGCAAAGCTTCTACGACAGAACTGAAGGCTTACAGAAAGTTTGCCTGTCTTAAAATTTTTGCAGTGCATTGAAGATTGCGATTACACTCCGATATTTGGAAAAAGACAAATCAGTTAATTGCTACTATAGCACAAGGCCCAATCTTAACAAATGATAAGCACCTTCTGCTTAACTTGTTAAGGTCAGATCTTATTCTAGGCCATCGGATCTACCAGTACTGACCAGCAGAATAAAAAACAGAGCTGTTTCTCTCTGCTGTTCATATGCAAACATGTACCTATCTGCCTTCCTTTTATAAACTTAGAAAGAGCTAGAATAACAGGATGCAGGTCTCGTTCTGACGGATATGAAACCTGAAACTAAACTGTTTAGTGATATCAATCCTTAGTGATTTGCCAGAAAACAAGATTTTATGAGTAACCAAACACATGAGACAAAATGTTGGATATTCTGCAAAAATCTGGACAGTTGGGAAGAATGACAATGTGAGTGTAAATGTAAGAGACTGTACCATACTCTTAGACTGTACCATACTGTACCATACAGTAAGAGACTTTACCACACTGTAAGAGACTATACCATACTGTAACAGACTGTACCACACTGTAAGAGACTGTACCATACTGTAACAGACTGTACCATACTGTAACAGACTTTACCACACTGTAAGAGACTGTACCATACTGTAACAGACTGTACCATACTGTAACAGACTTTACCACACTGTAAGAGACTGCACCATACTGTAACAGACTTTACCACACTGTAACAGACTGTACCATACTGTAACAGACTTTACCACACTGTAAGAGACTGTACCATACTGTAACAGACTGTACCATACTGTAACAGACTTTACCACACTGTAAGTAACTGTACCATACTGTAACAGACTGTACCATACTGTAACAGACTTTACCACACTGTACGAAACTGTACCATACTGTAACAGACTGTACCTACTGTAACAGACTGTACCACACTGTAACAGACTGTACCATACTGTAACAGACTTTACCACACTGTAAGAGACTGTACCATACTGTAACAGACTGTACCATACTGTAAGAGACTGTACCATACTGTACAGACTGTACCATACTGTAAGAAACTGTACAACACTGTAACAGACTGTACCATACTGTAACAGACTTTACCACACTGTAAGAGACTGTATCATACTGTAACAGACTGTACCATACTGTAACAGACTTTACTACACTGTAAGAGACTATACCATACTGTAACAGACTGTACCACACTGTAACAGACTGTACCATACTGTAACAGACTTTACCACACTGTAAGAGACTGTACCACACTGTAACAGACTGTACCATACTGTAACAGACTGTACTACACTGTAACAGACTGTACCATACTGTCTTTCTGACAATGCCCGCTAAGTGCTTTATGGCTTTAAAAACTGGCAAAATACTTGGCAGCTTTCTTTTCCCATAGCTAGTAGTACATGTGCATATCTCTCAACCTTCCAGCCCAAAAAATCCGGACAAAGCCAGAAAAAAATGGTAGGACAAAGGCCCAAAAATAGGGACAGATTTTAAATATTGCTCCTATAAACTTAGAAAGTTGACAGAATGACATATGTGGCATTATTATATATTTTCTGAATGATATGAGGTCTGAAACTGAAACTGTCTGTCATTATTTAATATTATTTAGTGACTTCAATCATAGATGATTTGCCAGAAAAACCCACATTTTATGAGGAAAAGACCCAAAATAAGATCCAAAAATCTGGACAGTTGAGAGGTATGGTACATGGAGCAGATAATGCTCCATGCACTACAAAGCATTATGATCGGTTCTCCGATTATAACCTTTAATTATCTGTTCTCAACATTCATGCTGATATTCACCTTGAGAGTGAATTTCTTGTCATCCATGTCTTGAAAACATAATATGATCACTGGTCTGATCAGAATCCTTTATATTGTGTTTCTTTGAAGTCGAGTCACATGTATTTTTGTAAAACAACTAGTGTTTAGTGTACTGAATGTGTTGAATAGAACCTAGTGACTGTTTTGTATCCCTGTCAATCTTATGTAACTGCTTATAAATGCTAAAGTTAGGTTCATTTTGTCTTTATGACACATAAGCTGTGTAGGAATTGTCTGGTCTTGGCAGATGGCAAACAGGAGGAAGCTCATATTTCTTACTTGTAGATGATTTGCACTGGCCATGGCCACTGCAGCACATTATATGCAGCAGGCAGTCACATTTGGCTTTACTTCTTGCTTGAGCTATCATTTGCCACAGAATATATTCTGCATTACAGTGTGGCAGGATCAAAGCCATCCACTGCTCATGCTTTTGAAGCCATTTGTAGCTTACTATTTAAAATCCATTATAGAGACTGTGCTTAACTAAGCACTTAATGCTCAGCTCTTAAATTTCAAACACCTGTATATTTTCTTACATTTTTCAGTAAACTGAAGTGATGAGTGTGATTGGAGATTCCTGATTCACAAATATTCTCCAGTCTGTGTTAAGAGTTTGATATAGCTTTGTAGTTTGAGTTGTGTAATTTGTGTTTACCTCACTGTCATTTTTATTCGGCATACCATTTCTTCACTTCTCTATAAATAAGGCATTATGAAATAGTACAGCAACCTGGGAACAAAGAAGGAACTCGAGTTTCTGGAAATCAGCAACTGAAATAAGTTTAAGTATGTGTGTCATTTGAAACTACAGATTTTGAAAATCAGCAGGTGAAATAAGATAAGTAGATCATACTATCTACTGCAGGAGTAGACGTTAGAAATCTGTGACACATGAACACTACTTGCAGCTGTATTAACTGAGGCTAAACAGTAGCCATTTTCTAGTGTTTCACTTGGTTCACGTACTGTCTGAAAACATGTCATAGCTGATGCATTCCTCCCATTTATTGGAAAAAAATAAAGAAATGCCTTGCTGGTCTACTAGCAGGAAACACAAAGAGACTAGAACAGAGACAAACATTTTATTGAACCAACATAGGTTTTGGAATTACTCCAGCTTTTAAGGTGGCATGAGCCCATTGTCAGGAGTTATTGTTACCAATCTGAAATTTGCTTAAATATCCATCTGTGTATAGCAGAGAAGTACATCATTTATTTCCAAAAAATAAATCTTGAAAAATGCAGAGATGAAAACATATAGGTCATGCTAGACGACAGAGATAGCGTGAGTGAGTGTGTGTGTGTGTGTGTGTGTGTGTGTGTGTGTGTGTGTGTGTGTGTGTGTGTGTGTGTGTGTGTGTGTGTGTGTGCGTGTGAGAGAGAGAGAGAGAGAGAGACTGGGAGGGAAATAGAAACAGAGACTGAAAGTGTAGAACAAGGTCAAGACATGCTATAAAATAAAAGTCTGGCATGTTAAATTAGTTAAATTTGTTAAATGAGTCAGTGTTCATTAAGTAGAGAAGATAGCATTGAGAGGGACTGCTCTGACATTTAATGAGACAATAAATCTCAAAGCAAGAGAGATGTAGGGAAAATAGTTAAATCTAGAGAAGGAAACCAAAAAGTTATACTATGTAAGCTGTTAGTCTGCCTGAACAAGCAATATTTGTGTGACAGAGGTTCTGGTTAACAATGTGCAGCTCACAGTGGTGAGAAAGGCATGGACTACTGGGAGAATAAGATATAGGGTTAGAATGTATGGCTATTGTCTACAGTTATTACATTAAACAGGTTGTGTTTAACTGAAAGAAAGAGTGAAAGTAGGAGAGACTGAGACAGAGAGACAGAAAGAAAATGATGTTACATAGTATAAGATCCTGAAGAACAGCAGAATTGTAAAACTGTCTGATCATTCAGGCCTAACCTGACTTTTAAGCTCATGGTTACCAGTAATATGACCAGAACACTACCTTAAGTCAAAATAACCATTCGCTTGTTATGAATAAAATACAGGTGCTAAAACATAGACCCCCAGAAATCTTAACAGTTACTGTAAGCACTCTGAAATAGTCATCAGTTGGAATTCAGAGTAAATTCATCAAATCCTTCATTACTCGAAGAAATAATGATAATAATAAATAAAAAACATTTGTTGCTGTTCAGTATACATTATTTATGCGTACTGTTAGTTGATCAAAATAAAACATTGGGTATTATAGTGTCTCATAAAACCAATACCCAGGTTCATACCGCTGACTGCCAGACTGAACAACTGGATTAACTTAATCTCCATTGTTCTTCTTTCCAAAGGTGTGTAGAAATGTCTTTTAAGAACTATAGCTGTCATATCTAATACAGGATGATAAGACTGAGAAAAGTGTTCTGATACTGGTTTGTCAGTCATTTTATTTGTGTTAATATGGGCATTCATCCTAGTTCTGAGGAATTGGCCTGTCTTTCCTATGTAACCTGTTTCTGGACAGACATTTCCTGCATTTGATTAGATAAACCAAATTTCTGGAAGTGCAAATAAATGAGCCCTGTCCCTTGAAATTTTTGTTCTGTGAATTGCTATGTTGGAAGCTATACAAATCATATGGCATGTTTTGCATCTTGGATGGTTCCAGGGTAATTTACCATTCTGGACAATGTTCTGCTCTGGTCTAAGGGAGCTTCTGACAAGATGATTCTTTATATTTGGAGGCTGTTTAAATGACAGCAGTGGGAGCACTTGAAAAATGTCTTTCAACTTGTCATTTACACTGAGCATTGGCTGGAGGTCCCTTACGATTTTGTGCAGTTTTTTTAAGTTCTAGATGACATGTATTCACCAGAGGAATACTTTCACAAAGGTTCCTCTCTTTATACTGAAGCAGTTGCTCTTGTGGTATCCGTATTGCTCTGTCTACAGCTACTTGACATACGTGAAAAAAATCATAGTTTAGCTCATGAAAACCATCTTTGAATCTCATACTGTTTTGTTGCTAGACATTACTGCAGATATCAGTCAGACATGCTTTCCTGTGTCTTAACAATTATTTTATACTGAATATGAATTATTAAGGCATTTAATGAGTGCAGCTTGGTGTTCTATATTTTATGTGATCCCTGAGTCAGGGAACATTTATTCACAGATTACAGGCTGTTCAAAACGTGCAGTGTGGACTGAAAAAGCGATGTAATTGTGACTGCCTTGAACATTTAAACATTGACAGGTCTGGCAAATAGAGAACTTGTTGCTTAAATTAGAGTGAAACATACTTACCTCATTGAAAGTTAAGTCAGAAAGATATTAAACATGAAGAGTGGAATTTACTCTGCATATCTGCAAGTATTTCAGGTTCCACTAGAAGTAAAGAGAGTTGTTTTCTTAAAGCCTTTGAAGAGAAAAATTCAGTCTCTCTCCCTGGCTAGCTATGTTTTACTCTCTCTCTCTCACACACACACACACACACACACACACACACACACACACACACACACACACACACACACACACACTCTACATCCTTTTCAGGCTCAGCTGGTCACTACATCTTGAGGGTGTTTGACAGAATTTAGGATCAATAACTGTTAGTTGCTAACAATGTAATTTGAAGGTTTATTTGTGAGCTGCAGTTGCCCACTCCATTATCTGTGACAGTGAAAGTTATTTTACAGCATCCAGAGTTCCATAGAGTCTATTATAAAATGAGCAGTGACAGAAGGGTCCTAACTCCAAAGGAGTCAGTAGCGGTCACTGTACTATGAAGTGCAGAATTACCTGACTTTTCTTCAGATGGGTCCTGCATCAATGCAGCAGAACTCTGATTTTATTAACCACTATTTTTTTTGTTTTTACCGTGTGCTGCTTATCTTCGTGTAATAGTAGATTTTGTCTTGGCTTATGTTAAAACCTATGTTCTCCATGTATGAATGGAAAGACTGTAACCACGTCTTAAAATAAGTGATTTAATTGCACCTGTATAATCTCTCATTACATATTCTAATTCTCTTGTGGAAGGAGGATAACCAGACAGTTCCAGTAGTAGTAGGAGCAATGGATCTAAAAGAAAAGATTTTTACGATCACACTTAGATATGTTACCAATACATGTAACTCTGTACAATCTGCAGAAGGAGTCAGTTCTGGGCATATTGCGGGTTCTGTGAAGAACACTTATGGCTAACATCAAAGTCAAAGATTGAAACAATACTAACCATGAATTTTAATCATATTTGACTTAGGAATGGGATCCATTCCCATCACTGTATTAGAAACCCAAAAGACTTGGAGGAATTAAACTGTTAGAAACCAAACAAACAGCATGTTTTTTTTACTTTAGACATCCCTTACTACAGATCTGTTTTTTTCAAATGTTTTAAATTTAAATCTTGTGATGCCAAAATATCATTGATATCTAAAATATCTTAGAAGCAAGTTGTATCCCTGTTCTTCATATCTGTAATATTACTTCCTGAAATTTGTTTTAAAAAATATCAGATTAGTCTGATTTATTTATTTTATTTATTGACATTTGATTACTGGGAAAGTCGGACTGTGTGGGAGTCCATTTTCAGTGGAGGACTGGGGAGAAAAGCTCCAAAGTATTGCATAACATTTTAAGAATAATAGTTTTACAAATGTTAGAAATAATGCAATAAGCAAATGCAGTTTAAATAATTATACCAAATTAGACATAATATGATAACATCAGTTAAGTGTAGTTACAAGTTATATGACAATGATTTAACAGTTAAGAGAACTTTTTTTCATGTGTATAGAGAAATTAAAGGTAAGTTAGTACAATAAAAAAGAAACTGAATTACAAAATGAGAGAAAACCAGGCTTATGGTATACTTATAGAGAAAGCCAGGGATGACAAATTGATAGAAGTCAGGAAGTGAGTAAAAGAAGGGAGAGTAAGAAGATGTAAGGTAAGGTAAGACTAGGTAATTGTCCACATTTAAAGATACAGGGGGGGGGGGGGGTTCAGTAAAGCCTGCATGATCATTTTTGATGTAAACAGTTTTAGATTTAGTAAACTCCATGTAGCGGCGTGCACTCACACACAATCATGGAAACAACTGTGGCATGGAAACAGCAGTATAAGTTGCTGAATTGTATGCTAATGAACCATATCAACACAGTGAAGCAATTCAACAAGTTGTAAAGCAACTGTGTAGACTCTGTGCTCATGTTGGCCATGTATTCAAAAGTTTTCCGAATACAGCCATGCAAAGGACTCTACACGGAAACAAGAGCAAGTAAATATCCATACAATTGTACAAAACAGACCCTAACATGTAACCCACCACACACATCACGACATTGGCAGGCATGTTGGATGCTAGAAAAGTATATTAACAATAGCAACAATCCCTTTTTAAGTGCTACAACATAAATGCAGCTTTGCACCTCCACCCCCAAATGAACAATGTACTTGTAACTAATGTAGACAGCTAAAAGTGTAAACACTATGAAACATAAAATCAAAAACCTGCATTCCTTTGTGTAGATATATATCTCAGTAATATCTTCCCTTGACTGTACAACATTGGGCTCCCATTCAGTTTCATTGCCTACATGGTTACCAGCCATGTAGATTCAGAGCTGTCAGCATGGTGAAGATGTAAATGAGGACAAAACTCATTAGAACTGCTGAATGACAAAGTCTTATAATCTTGTAGGGTGTTGACTTTGTGTAGGCGCTTCCATAGTGTTCATGTTGAAAGCATGACAACAGTGAATGATGACATCAAGGGGGTGTATCAAGTTACACTTATATAGGTGTACTGTAGATCTCTGAAGTGCAAGAGTGCCTGTAAGCAGTGCACAATCCACAAGTTCTGTGTCATCCTTTTTATTGTTTGTTAAACTGTATCATATCTGTCCACATTAAGTTAAATTTTATTTTTTAATTTTCATCTTTATGCAATGCGGTGCTTAGCAATACCAGAGGTAACACAGCAATGAATGGCGGGTTTCTCAATACTTGTCATATAAGTATTCCTTTGGCAGCATGTGTATGTGTAGGGCTAGCATATAGAAGGTCATAGGTTCTACTACAGGGTCTGCAACCTTCCTTCCACCTTTTTGAGCTGCAAGTTTATGTGATATCACAGGTACAGACAAAAGTAATAAGTTTCCCTGTGTTCACCTTATTTCAGCGTCAATATGTGCAGTGTTGGTACTTGCAGCAGTGTGTAGGTGTACAACAAGATATATTACCACTTTGTTTTTATATATTCTAATTGTTTTCTAACTTCTTGTGTAACCTTTGTATGTCTGTCCATGAGAACTGTGAGTCCCTACTAGGGAACACTTCTAAACCAATGTACATAAGGTATATTACCACTTTTTTATATATTCTAATTGTTTTCAAACTTCTTGTGTAACCTTTTGTATGTTTGACTATGTGGAGCATTTCTCCCCAGGCCTCCGCTGAAAATGGACATGTATCCAGTCGGACTATCCCGATAAACAAATGTAAAATAAATAAAATAAATAAATAATGGGCACCAATGGAGTTGATATATTCAGTAAAGTAGCAGAAGTTTTCATAGGTGCTAATTATACCATAAGCAAGTGATTGTCAGTATGGCGGAGCTATTCAGCAATACCTATAAACCCGCCATGTAGCCTACATTCTGTTTTTTCCAGTATACTTCAATACCTTGGAAGTAGAGACAAGGAAATATTAGGTGTGAAATAAAATTGTCTCAACTGCTGTATTTGCAAGGTAAGTCCTGAACCTGGAATATATTTTTTAATAATTTTATGGCATATCCTTCTATATCTTGACTTGGTGAAGCAGTGAAATAAATAGTGGAGAATTTGTACAAAAAGTACCTTAACATGTGACAACAGACACTTGTTTTACTTATGTGTTTCAATTACTAAGGTTTTCTTTCTTATTCCTCTGGTTTTTGATTTCGCTTTTTGCATGATGTGTCTCATAGCGTAAACAGCGTAAGTGGGTAATAGCTGTGTTTTATCTTATTTGCATGAAGAGCAGCAGACCAACTACGAAGCAGATGGCCAAAAATGATAACCAAATTAAATTAATGCCCTTGGCCATAATGAAAACCTGGAGTACAGATGCTACTGCATTCTATTACAGAGTGTGCAACCTTTGTTTTACTGCTGTGACACTGCAGTTTACAGCAATGCAGTGTAACACAGACAACTGTTTCCTCAACATTCTTCTGGCAACAGGTGTAAGTGTAGGACTGCCATGCACATGGTCCTTGGCTCTAATATACTTTGTTCCACATAATATTATTTTTACTGATGTTGGCAGTGTTGCTCATGTTTGCATACCACTTACCTACTCTAAAAGGGATAGTATACATTAGTGTTTGCAGTGGGTGTCCAGAATTTTATACAGGAATGACAACCAGAACTTTACAGGAGAGAATCAGAGAGCATCAGTATGCAACTGAGAAAGGAGACAGTAACAATACCTTATACAAACATTCGACTGAATGTATTAATAACAAGAAATTTATTTTTTCGATTTTAGAACAAATTTATCCAAATTTAAGAGGAAGTGATTTTAAAAACAGTATTGAACAGAGAGAGACATACTGGAAAATCAAATTGAATGCTGACAAAAAACAGGTTTAAATGAAAGTATAAACATCAAATCTTTTTTAAAAAAACAGAAGGCTGTGTTTGAACAACTAATATTGCTGCTTAGCTTTTAAATTGAATGATTAGTTAATGTGTTAATTGTTTTATAGTAATGGTTATAAAAACTGGTGCTTTTAAATTGAAATTCATGCATTTGTTCTGAAGAAGTCCAAGAGACAAAAGCATTGAAATAAAGTGCATTACGCTCATTTGAAGTTTTTGTTTTATTAGTGGTGATTACTGCTTCATTCCAATGGGCCAGTATTTTTCAATGTTTTGTTTTGTTTTACAATAAAAGTTGAAGTAATAAACAATAAAACAGCCATTAAACACATACAATAACCATGCAAGACTCTAAAATAAAACTATATACACTATACAACAAGTGCTACAAAAATAGAAAAAACAGATGGTAAATGGAAAAAAGGAGGGAAAAAAGAAAAACAGAGTCATATTGCATAGATAGTAAAAGGATATAAATTTGACTTAACACAAACATCTGCATACTATCACCACTGGAAAAAAGTGTACTGGGGCAGGGAAACTTAGCCTAAGTTAATCTTTTAATATATGTTCTAGGAGAAATGTCCAGTATTTCTGATAAAAGGAACGCTTATTCCTACTCTTTGTTGAAAGTTTATGTGAGGTTATATACTTAATGGCTATATTTCTGAAGCCTATCCAAGAAAGTTTAGAAGGGTCCAACCAATTCTGGGTAATGTATAATTTAATTAAGGTGAAAAGTGTAATTACGATATACAATTGTTGTTTTAGCAGCCTATGTGTGTTGATATTAAGAATAGCAAACTCCCAAGACAGCGTTGGTTTTTCATAGCCCATTTTTTCTAGTCTTACCTTCAAAGAACACTAGAGTTTATACGTGCATTTACAGTTCCAAAAAATATGTAGTAGATCAGCTCTGGGAAATGGACAGCATGAGCATTTAGGGATGATACTTGGATTAAAAGCATTAAGTTTTACTGCTGTATAATATGCATTATTATTAATTATTAATTGCATATAAATGAGATTCTTGAATGGAGTCAGTCTGAGAGTGGATTCAATTGCTCGGGACTTCTGCTCGTCCATGAGATCTTTGTTCATTTCAACCCAATATTTAGAATATAATAGAGATGATTGGTACTTAATCAAGGTAAATAATTTATAGACATTTGATACCATCTTTTTTGTAAGATAGATTTTTAAATAATGTTATACAAGTATTAATATCAGATTTGTTAATATTTAAAGTTGCTGTCAAGGCCGGTGTGTGCTCTCTGATTTGTCATGGTATCATTGTATAGCTTTTATGTAAATTTAAGCCTAATCTAACTTGATCAAGGGATTTCTCTCTATATTTTTGAATATCCCATAAGCTACAGTCTTTAATTAATAAGTGGGTATTTTTCCAAGTGTATCATATTATTATTTAATTTAATGTTTGGGTTTAAGTGAATAGACTGTGGCAAGATAAACGTCTTTTTCAAGTTTAAGGTTTCCAGGAGATTCTGAAATACTCTGATTTTGTGTGTTAGAAAGGAGTGCAGTTTTGGCTTTCTACAGTTTTCTAGTTTAAGAAAGGGAAGAGCTTTTGGATTGATATTAGTTGCTTTAGCCTGTTCATTCCAAATTTCCACCCAAAGTGGCGTCCATTCTTAGGTTCATAGGTAGGTACTAGGCTGTCGGACCTGGGGCCTATACAAGCCCAGCCAAAATGGCACCCTGGCTTTTGCCACTCAAGAAAATTATTTTCCTGTGCCGCTGTTGTGCAGAGCCTCAGAGGTGATCCCCAGGGTGAATTTCCTATTTTCCATCCAATCATCAACATTTTTCTTTAAGAGTGCTAATGAGGAGCTTTGTTTGATATAGATAGGTAGTTTATTCCAGAGTATGGGAAGTCTCTGGGACAGGAATCTATCCCTCCAGCATGTTCTGTTTATTGTGGTGACAAGGTTTAGGTCCCTAGAGCATGTAGCTCGGAGGGATTGGGATTTCTTTAAGTGGAGCATGTCCAACAGCTCTGGGTTTGACATAGCTTTGTATGTTAGGCAGAGATCACCACTGAGTAGGCGATATGCGACCAAGTAAAGCTGGAGTTTTTTGAGACGGTCTGTGTAGGGCATCTGTTTGAGGCTGGTAATCCTCTTTGTGAGGTATTTCTTTACTATTGGTGCTAAATTCTGAAATTTGTATTAATCTTTTAGGACAAATTATGTCTTAATACAGTTTGGCAGGCCAAGCCCTCTTTCCCTGTAGGATATATAAGTTTTAAATAACTTTTTCTGACTGATTTGGGATGCCATAGGAATTTAGTCAATTATACATTTATTTTATGAAAACACCTTTTTGGTACAATCATATTTGATGCATTAAATTGTTTAGGTAGAATGTTAATTTTAATTACTACAGCTTTAGACAGGCGTGATAATTTCATTAACCTCCATCTATGAGTGTCTTGTAGAATATTCAGGTTTTATATAGGTTACTGTATCTCATAGATTGAAGCTTATACTCAAAAGTTATATCTAAATATTTAAATGCACATTCAATATCAGTAGTAGATTCTAGAAAGTATGTTTCATTGTGACTAGAAGGGTTTATTTGAAAAATATGTAATTTAGATTTATTTATTTCATAGTTGAAAATTGTAGATACCTTGCCAATTGAACTTAAGATTGTATTTAAATCTGTGTTAGGGAGTTCAAAATATATATTTAGATTATCAGCAAATGCTGATAAAGTTACTTTAATAATTAATATCTTAGTGATATGATGAAATGTTTCTGAGATATGTATAAAAATAAGGGCCCAATATATAGTTAAAAAGGTAAGGGGATAGGGGGCATCCCTGTCCGATCCCATCTGAAATCTTAATAAGATTTGAAGCTAATTTATTTATATAGAGAGATGTATATAAGTTGTAAAGTATTTTCATCAGTTCAATGAACTCCCTTGTAATATTATAATAAAGCAGTATTGTAAATGAAAATTTAAATCTACTTTATCAAATGCTTTGCACGCATCCAATATGAGGTTGTATCTCAGATTTCTGTCATGTTTAAGGAGTTGGATCATTGAATCTAGCATCAGAGTATTTTAGCAAATCTGCCTATTATTCATAAAGTCAGCTTGTTCCGATGAAATAATCTTATGCAGCACCTTTTTAGGTCTTTCTGCTAATAGTGTGGACACAATCTTTATGTCTACATATATCATTGAGCGTGGTCTATAATTGAGTGGATTAGATTTATCAGAGTTATGCTTTGGAGTAAAAAATTGTTTATGACTTGTTTAAATAAAGATCAGTGACCATGTTGTCTTATATATTTGAAAGTTATCAAGAGAATATTTGATAACTTTTGGACAAAGGTCTTAAAAAAATCCACTGCATACCCATCGGGACCAGGAGCTTTGCTTGGTTTTAACTTATTGATAGCATTAGGAATTTCTTGTTGCATGAAGGGGGCTTAAGACATTATTTTTGTAATTCACCAATTTTTGTGGGGGAAATTGAATTAGTTAAGAAAACATTTACAAAAATTGTAGCTTGATTTTTAGGTGGACTATAGATCTTTGTTTACATCATTTCAAAGATATTCAGAATTTCCTGATCAGCATTAAAAGTTTTGCCTTCAAATTGCATTAAAGATAACTTGGGGATTACCTGTTTAATATTAATAATTCTTGCTAGTATCCCTGAAGTAGATTGTGCCCCTTCAAAATATTTAGCCAAAAGTTTTATTTCTTGAAATGTATATTGTTGTTGGTGCATTAGTTATAATTCTTTCTGTAATTTATTTAGTTGGGATTCTAATTTTGAATCCTGGGTAGTTTTGAATGATCCTTTCTATCTCATTTAGTTTAGCTATTAGTTTTATTTTTTTCTCTTTAGATAACTTCATGTAATATGTTGTTTTTTGAATTAAAACTCCTCTAATTCTAGCTTTACATGCTGCCCATTGCATATCATAAGGGATATTAACATTTACTATACTATTCTCTAGTTATTCCACTATATTTGTTATTTCTTGAACCACATCTTCTTTGTTCAATATGTTGGGATTTAGGGGACAATTCTAGCCTTTCTAAAATAATGGAAAATTGCATTAAAATTCAACTCATGGATTACCTATCCCAAAACCAACTACTTTCCACAACTCAGCATGGATTCTGCCCTGGCCATAGTACTACAACTGCTCTCCTATCCTTCCTAGACACTGTTAACCACAACTATAATGATGGTAAATGTGTCTCTGCACTCTTTCTTGATCTCTCTAAAGCTTTCTACACCATCTCCCATCCTCTCCTCTTTTCCAAGCTCTCACACCTAGGCTTGGCCATACCTATCCTTAACTGGTTCACCAGTTACCTCACAAACAGACAACAATCCACCAAATGGTTGCACTCTTTCTCTCCTTTTCACATTACTTCTACTGGAGTTCCCCAAGGATCCATCTTAGGCGCCCTCCTGTTCAGTATTTTTATTAATGACTTTCACTCCACTCTCACTCATGCATCTGTAGTTCAATACATGGATGATTCTACTATTATCTGCTCTGGTAACTCTGAAACCAAACTGCTGATCATCACCCAGAATGCTTTCTCTATTATCAAAACCTGGATGACAAATAATCACCTCGCCCTCAACCCAAATAAAACAAAACTCTTGCTCTTTACGCCCAAAAAAAGTACCACCATTAATAAATCTGATTTCATAATTTTCTCCTCCAACAAGGCTGCCTTAGAGGTAATTTCCCATACTAAGTTACTTGGCATAACCTTAAATGACAACGTATCCTGTAACCTTTGACCAACACATCCACAACACCATAAAAAAAAGAAAACGCAAAAACTTGGTACCCTCTACCGACATAGACACTTTTTAAACTACTCTACTAAAAAAACACTTGCCCAAACTTTTCTCCTACCTTCTCTCCTCTATGGTGCCCCCATTCTGAAAAACATCCAATCATCATTAAAAAATAAAATGGAGAGCTGCTATAACAAAATTGCTAAATTCGTTACTAGAGAAAAATATTCCTCTCACTACTGTCACCCATTACAATACCTGAACTGACTAGAACTTCCACAATACCTAACTTACATACAACTAGCCATATCATGCAAATTAATCTATAATTCCTCCAAATGCCCAGCCCTGACTTCACTTCTGACTCTTTATCAACCAAACCATTCGCTAAGATATGATAATCAATCACTTATCCAAGTTAAGAGACCTAAGCTGCCTGCAGGCCAATACCTTTACTCTTTCACTGTAGCTAAATTCTGGAATGCCCTTCCATCTTCTCTACGGACTATAAATACTGCCCCGTCATTTAAAAAATCACTCTACCAACATCTCTCCTCTCATTGGCTATGCCCTTGCACCATCCCCAATTCCTCAGTCACCTGATTTCTAACCTGACTCATCTCTCAGATGCCCACATCCTTCTTCACTCATCCTTAATCACAGCACAGTGTGCCTCACCCTGCCTTGTGTAAGTGCAGATTATCATTATCTGTCTGATCTACTGAATACCTGCCAAGCATTCGAGTTTTCCACAAAATGTTGCTATACATTGCCTATGTTACTGTGTCACTTCTGACTTCTATATTATTCTATTGTATATTGTTAAATGCTGTTATTACTCTTGTATATTGTTAAATGCTGTTATTAACTCTCTAAATAATCTCTTAATTATGTACATTGGTTTTTTTTGGAGCTTTTCTCCCTGGGCCTCCAATGAAAATGGGTTCATTTCAGCCCAGTGGACTTTCCTGGTTAACACAAGCAAATAAATAAATAATAATAAATAAATAAGTTTTAATGTAATTTTGGAGTGGTCCGGAAAAAAAATCTTGGTTCTGTTAAGCACCTAATTTCTCCCCTCTGAAAAGTTTCTGAAATTAGAAAAAAGTTCATTCTTGAGCAAGATTTGTAGCATTTTAAGTACTATGTAAATTTGTTTTTTTTGATAGGACATTACCATCCAATGAAGAATGAGCTATACGATTAAAATAATACATTAGGTCAGCTAGAGAAAATGAAGCTGAACTGTTATAGGAGTTACATCGGCTAGTTCTGTCTGTTAATGGGTCTAATACTATGTTCCAGTCACCACCCAACATGTAATAGTAATCAGGGAATCTATTTAGTAGATTGTAAATTTCAAGAATAAAATCTTGCTGTTTTGAACACAGGCCATATAAATTTAGACACAAGATAGGTTTTGGGAAATATGAATTACAAGATACAAAAAAGCACCATCTACCATTTATATCCGATTCATAAGAAACAGATTGATCTTGAAAAGATTTTTTAACTAGAATTGCCACTTCCTTGGAATTCAAGTTACACCCTGATGCATTAATACATTTTATCCATTTTTTCAACAGGTGCATTCCTTAAAGAAAAGCACATTGGCTTTAGATTTAAATGCTAAGTGCATGAGTAACTTTTTCCCCTTATTGTGCAAGCCACTTACATTGCAAGAATCAATTACCCACATTTCTTTACTATTATTTCTACCTGATTCAGCTTTATTTTAGTGTTTTTTCTCCATATTGTAATAAACAAAATATATCAAATTAGCAGGATTTACCTTTAAGATTGTAGCACTTATTCCTTTCAGAACTACCCCAGTAAGTAACCACCTATCCGTCCTATCTGAAAGAGAGTAACATATCAGGATAAGGGTACATAGGGCAAACTTGACAAGAAAAAGTGTATTAACCCCTGAATCCCTCTTTAATGAATTACTTACAGTTTTTAAAAAAGTTTTGTATAAAAATCTAGGCATTCCCAGATTCGCCATCCTTAAGCAATAAGCCAGTAACCCATCAGCTCCTAGATAAAAAAAACTAGTGCCAAAAAGAACATATTTTCATTTCACTGAGAGGAATTTTAACATTTAAATAGCAACAGTTCAAAACTCTAGTTCAAAATGCTTTTTGCTTTAGATACCACTGCATAAGAATGAAAAAATATATTTACAACATTGGTACTATAACTGCTGACCTCAAGAAAAGTAGCTGTTAGTTTAAATTATAAGGGCCAAAATATACAATGTTGGAATAGAATTAAATATTCTTACCAACTTGTGATTACACAAAGCATATTCATTATCTGATTATAAACAAGACTTTATAATACAACTAAGCATTTGTAAATATAGGTAAATAACTGCAGAGATTAGATTCCTAACAGCTTTTCGTATTTTCTTTACACTTATATGACACAGGGAGATTGGGAAAACTACACTTAAAATAAAATTTGCATAAATGTAATTAACCACGAAATAGTATTATTTGAACCCAGCAAAAAACATAAATGTATATTTTATATAACTGATCTAGTGTTCAAAAAAAATTAAAGCAACAGAAGAGCAATATTTTAACCCAGTCATATCAAATATGTCAAAACATGTTTATCGATCAGACAGATTTTGTAAAACAACATTATTTATCAACTTAGTCTTGTCTTGACCACTTCTCATCTTATATTTGCATACTTAAAAGGTCATCCAATTAACAACAAATCTATGTATTATATGGAATATTTAGTTAACAAGTCATTTAAGCTTAATAACTTCATAGCCCATTTTGGGACTATCCATTCAGCAAGTTGCAACTCTACAGCATTTATATTTTGCTTAGAAGCTAATGACATTTTAATCTAAAATCTTTCACTTTCCTTTTGCATAAAAAAACAAATAGGAAGAGGAAGGAATAATATAGCCAACAACTATAAGTAAATCTTCAAATAGAACATTTATGAAAGCAATTCTCAGCATTCAGAGTTGTTTTTAAACATTTGAGATGTTACAGTGCTTGCCATTGATTAAAATAAGAGCTTACACTCACAGCTTCAGCATCCTCTTTTTGAAAAATGCTGAAAATTCTGCCTGAAACCAATCTAATTATTAGCTAATAAAACAGTAAAATTTAATAAGACCAGTTTTGCATATCCCCAGTGCATAGCTTACATGTGGCAGTTATATAATGACTTTAGCAGGCCAAAAGTGCTTCCGAGCATCACAGATCCATTTCTACATGAAGGTATACACAGTGACTTTAAGAGGATCAAAAGAAAGGTGTTACTGCAAATCAGGTTTCCCTGCAAATAGAACTTAGAGTAATGTACCTGTCTCAATTTTCAATGTTAAGGAGTCATTTCCGGTTGGATCAGAGACCTTGGAAAACTACAGTTTTATATCTTTTTAGGCACAATAATCACTACATTTTTATTTCCATATCCACTCAAGACTCCGGGATTTTGCAAAACTTAAAAAAAAAAACTGCTTTGGCCTCTCGAGGTGAGTTGAATGTGTATTTGTGATCCTTATGCTGAAATGCCAGTGTATTTGAGTATTTCATTTGAAATGTAATATTGTGGTTAATTAAGTATGCACAATATGGGGACAGTTGTTGCCTTTTTTGCTTTATCTGCATATGAACATTTTGGGTGAAGGTAATTTTATTGCTGTTCCAGGTTATGGACTTTTTGGCTTTGGCTGCCATCAGAACTTTTTGAACATCTTGAAAATGTAAGAGTTTAGCATATACTTGTCTAGGTTTGGCAGGGTGCTGGTTGTTATGAAGTGACCAATGGGCTCTTTTAATGATTATTTTCAAAGCAGCAGTGTCATTCTAAAGCAGGCAATCATGGCTTTGTTTGAGGGTATGAATTAATTGTTGCTGTTTATATTTTTCTGGTGTGCTTCTAGGTCAGTTAACTTTAATTGGATTTCCATAATCATTGCACTTTTTATTTCAATAGAATACTCCAACACAAGTGTAGACAACAAACCTTCCCAGTGAAAAATAAGTGGCCTAGAACCGAAGTACTTAAACCAGAACTAAGACACTTTCAGAATAGCAGACACAATAAGCTTTCAACCAGGAATTCCCAACTTAGGTGTGTGTAGGCTATCCCCTCCTGCCACAAGATTTTATGCCACAAGCCTTCCTAATATAAAATAACTGGTTCATAGCCCAAGTGCTTATAACTGGTTCATAGCCCAAGTGCTTAAACCATAACAAAGACACTTAGAACAACAGGCACAATAAGGATTCAGCCAGCAATTCCCAGCTCAGAAGGGCAGATTCTACCATGTCCTCTCACAAGAGTGTAGACTACAAACAATCTTGATGTAAGACAACTAGCCTGAAGCCCAAGTGCTTAAACCAAAAGTAAGAGGCTTAAAATACCAGTTACAATTTAATGCAATATCAGACAGATGAGAGTGACGTCATTTAATCTACCCATATACAGCATGCCATGGTTAGTAGGCCCTGAGTTATCTTGATGAGAAAGCCCTGTGGCCTGTCCAGCTGCTGCATGTGTCTGGGGAGGTTCATGCAAAAGAAATGAATATACTGTATTGCTGTTCTGATTAGTTTGACTACAGTGCTGTCATACAATCCTGAGATCTGAATGTGATGGCATGTCTTACGATATACACCATATGTATTCAATGGAAAACATTAAAGAGAAATGTTAGAAAGTAGTGAAACACATTGCAGTTCCTGACTTCACAACCCTTACAAGAGAATACACTAGAAAGTGCTCACATGATGCTGCTATCTACTGTATAATTTGGAAAGGCAAATATATGTGACAGGTACAATTATCAGTTCAGCAACACAAACGCAGATATACTAGGCACTAATGTAGCTATGCACCCTGTGCATCAGACACAAAGCTTTTGAATCCCTGAATATAAAGGAGATAAAACAGGGGTATAGCACAGTTATCATCACTTGCACAGGGTGCTGTGGGGAGGCAGGAGGCTTAGGCTGACACAAATGTTTGGTGAGTGTGTGTGAGGAAGACAGGGAAGTAGGCAGGCTTTGTGTGTGTGTGTGTGTGTGTGTGTGTGTGTGTGTGTGTGTGTGTGTGTGTGTGTGTGTGTGTGTGTGTGTGTGTGTGTGTGTGTGTGTGTGTGTGTGTGTGTGTGTGTGTGTGTGCGTGTGTGTCTGTAGAGGTCCTCCATGTGAAAGTGATGTGAAAAAGTCTTCATGAACACAGCTAAGCACTGTGCTAGCTCTACATCTTGGTATGTCAGACAGGTGTGAATCATGCATGGTAGAGGTGGCAGTTCATCATTGTCACACCTGACTATGAGAACTGGCTCTGCCAGGAGTTGTACTGGCACCTCCATGCCCAAGATCAGATGCACTGCTGCTACCTGAGCATGGCTGATATCTGCTGTACATGGTCCCTTCACAGGAATGACCAGGATCACGACCCCATGGTCTCCCATGTCTGGGTGTGGAGAGCACACTCACTGATGGACCAGCAGAAATACTGCCACTACAGAGGCATGATTGGGTAGGAAAACCTCATTCTACATTGGTCTTGATCTGTGATAGGCATGGAAGGCATTCATGGAGAGATTTTGAAATTCTGTGCTCAAAGATGGGGTGTTCAGTAATCCAAAGTGTTTGTTGGACTTCTAGTGAATGAACATGGGCCCAGGCTTTTGCAGAGGGGCAATCATGGCTCAGATTACAAGGCAGAAGCATGCAGTAGTCTGTACCGGCCTCTGACCAGTGCTACTGGTATCCCCCACACTGGGGAACAATGTAGTAATTAGTACAGAGACCTCAGGAAGAGGAAGAAGGATACCCTCAAACATTGAAATGAGTAATGTAGGACTGGGAGCACCCCATGTTTGTGTAAGTACCATTTACAGAGACTACTTGTAATTGTTAAAAGCTGGATATAGTCAGGATTGGTAAGCTTAATCACATTTTGTTCTGATCTGTTTTTCTGCAGCTGTCATGGACTGAGAATTGAATGTGTTAACCCATTCCACTAGATTGGCACTGATGCTAGAAGCATGTAGTGTGTATGCATCCAAACAGTATGGTTATTTTAGCATAAAAGTGAAGATCCATTTATTGGTTTATAATACAGTGTATCAAATTCAGAATTCATTTCTGAGCTGCAATAGGACAGTATGCGTGCATTAGGCTGGAGGCAAAAACAACAGTTCACTATTACAGAGGAGTCATAGGATGCACCTTCAATAGCCACACTTCCCAAAGATACAATACTGTAATGTTTTCATCAATATTGCAATGTAACGTCAGAGCTCCAAATCAGTGGCACCAATGGCCTGTTGTAAACTGTAATTATTATAACTGGAATATGCATATGTGCAATATATGCAGACATCAAGGATTGCTTGTTGCAATCTGTAGTGTTTTGTGCATCTGGTAGGAGCTGGGTAGTTTTAACTGATATTTGTTATGAGTTGGTAGTCTTAAAAGTGAAGGTAACAGAATAGAATCAAATAATTGTACTAATGCTTTATATGTCACATATAAAGTTACTAATGTTCTCCCTTTTTTTCTCATCCCATCCCTTTTCTCTTATTTTTAATTATTTTTTTTTTTGTTTTTTCCCACAAAACAGCAGGGTAGCCATGTCTCACAGGATCCTCCTGCTCCACTCCACTGGCTACAGCACCACTGCCCAGCACATCTGCTGCCTGACCTAGCAGCACCCCACTCTGCTGCACCTGCAGTACCTGGCCCCTCAGGTAGTTCTGGCCTGCAGGATTGGCCAGTGGTTACCTCAGGAAGCAGTGGCAGTGTTGGTGATTTTATGAGCCATGATAAATTACCAGGGTTGGCGCATAGAATTGTGCATAGCACAATTGGTGCATGCCTACACCAGATGGAGACACTGTTCTCCATTACTGTATTAAATAACACAAGGAGAAGCAGACATCAGACACTGCAGCCATTGGTGCAGTGATGTGACAGAGATGACAGTCCAGTGGATGATGACTCGATTTTCATTGTCATCCAACTTGACATCCATGGGTTTGCGATGTCCACACCCTCACTCAAACCATGGAGTTCACAAACCTCTTGTGTCCTTCACTGTCCATGTCTTTTGTCTTGTTTGTCTTGTCTGTCTGCAATTGCTTCCCCACCTGTCAATGTAGCTCACCCAGACATTCATACATCCCTTCCCCAACATTGCACATTGATTTCACTCCAAAATAAAATATGGTTACCTGTTCCACAAAAAAAAAAAAAAAAAAAAAAATGGTCTCAAACATAGCTCCCCATTTTGAGTATGTATCTTCATGACCTTCATGACACACTAATTTCAGTCAAATTCTCTATACTAAAGATTGTGTTGTGGTTACCCCTCTCTCTGGAGGTGACAGTGTAAATTCATATAATATTTTGCATATATGTTTGTGTTTTATTCTTGAAGAAATGGATAGCTATTGTTCTTTCCTACATCCTTCCTGCACATTCTTCCCTTTCTTTCACTTTGTTCTTCCCCTTGCTTGCTGCCCATTTCACCACTTTCCTGAATTCCTCATGTCTTCTCTTTAAGAAATTATTGTGTGATGGTCCACATAGTGCAGTAATGCTCGGCTATGGCAAAACTAGTTATAAGTGCTATATACAGTTGTATTGGAAACCAGTACCATCTAGTCATATTTTAGAGACTCCATACCATCTGTGTCTCCTTATGTGTACTTTGAGCGAGAATGGAAAGCAGGTGGTCCATCCAGCATAGGCGTGCACCCACAGTGCGGTGCACGATCCTAGGCACCATCCCTGGCAGTTCTTGTCAGGTGATAAACTTACCACTTCTGCCACTATTCCTGGAGGGAGCCACAGGCCTATCCTCTGGGTTGGAAATCCCTGAGGGGCTAGGTAGTGCAGGAGCAGGAGAGTGGGGGCTACCAGGCTGTGAACCTGATGTGCTGGGCAGTGGTGCTATAGCCAGTGGAGTTTGGGCAGATGGATCCCATGGGTCATGCATACCCCACTGTGTTGTTGGAAAAAAACAAAAAAAAAGAGAGAGAGAGAGAGAGGAAAGGGTTGAAGTGAGAGGCAAAAACAGGGAAAACAGTAGTAACTTCATATGTGACATACAAACCATTGATACAATTATTTGACTCCATTCTGCTACCGTTACTTTAGTACTACAAACTCCTTACAAATGTCTTAATTACTTTTAAGACAACCCAGTTCATAAAAGAGGCAAACTATAGTATAGATTGCAGCCACCAATCCTTGATATGTGCATATATTGCACATGTGCATGTTCCAGTTATACTGGTTACAGTTTACAGAAGGCCATTTGTGCCACTGGCATAGAGGTATGGAGTTACATTGCAATAAAATTTGAAAATCTAACAGTATTGTATATTTGGAAGTGTGTTTGTTTTTTGAACTCACAACTAACTACTTTCTAATACTGTATTCTTATTTTGTCCTACAGACTACTGCATGCATACTTTCCTTTTACAGTTTAGAGATGCACGCTCACTGGTATTTGAGAATATGGCATCATTGCTATGTGCTACAGACTAAGGCTTGCATAGTTTCTTTTACAGTTGAGATATGTATGCTCAATTTGATACAACTGTATTAAGTACCACATAAGCAGTCTTAAATTTTAATGCTGCTACATTATTATACAAATTATTATTATTATTAAAATATTATTTAGATAGTGCTGTTCTGATGCATACATGCCGCATGCTTCTTGCATCCTTAACATATGCACAGTATGGGACTTAACATTTCAAGCTCGCTCCATTGCATGTGTGGAAAAAACAAAACAGAACACCATTATGAATACCAGTCTTGACTACATTCAGCTCTTAACTCTTACAGTTACTCACTGAAATTGATACACATCTGTGGGGTGTCCCATGTACTAAATTTCCCAATCCAATGGTCGAGAGTATCCCACTTCATCATCCGGATTTCATCGAAGTAGTGTCTGCATTGCTCACAAGTACAGGAGATAACTGTAACACTGGTCAAAGCCCTGGTGATACTATTTCAGGCTTCAGAGTTGTTTTCTGAGCCTGAATAGTCCTGCTGCAGCAACCAGGGCCCATGCAACTTAACTAGGAGTCCAACAAAAACTTTGAACTCCAGGACACCCCACCTCTGTGCCTGAAAGCGTACACCCTCACCACCAACACTTGACAAGCCTGGCATAGCTCAAGCTCAAAGTATAATGAGCATTTCCCACCAATTGCATTTTATATGCAGATGTTTTTCCACCATTTGCACATCTTGCACTTACTGAGAGTGTGCACATTTTGGTTTTGCAACATTTGAAAGCGTTGTGCATCTCTTAGCATTGGGCAAACACAGTAGGTGAAGATGTGCACTGCTGGGTATCATGTTTACGCGATGTTAAGTGATGCATAACAGTGGCAAGCATTGCAGTTTCAAGATTATTTGTTATACAGGAACGTGTGTAAATGTGCTAGTCAATTGAATCATGCGTACAGTTCTCCTACACTTACAGTTATTGCCACAAGGAGGTTGTTAAAACAGTTGTGCATGTAGCACTTCATTGGTATAGTCTGCAATCTCACAACAATAAAACAAAATTTGCACACCCTCTACTGGAATCCTGGACCATCTGCACTCCACACCTACACTTAACAACTGCTACCATGGGATTAATGACAAAGAAGATTACCTCAAACAGAAGCCCTACGCAGACTGTCTCAAAAAACTCCAGCTTTACTCTGTCATATATCACCTACTCAGAGGTGATCTCTGTCTAACATACAAAGCTATGTCAAACCCAGAGCTGTTGGACAAGCTCCACATAAAGAAATCCCAATCCCTCCGAGCTAAACGCTCTAGGGACCTAAACCTTGTCACCACAATATACAGAACATGCTGGTGGGATAGATTCTTGTCTCAGAGACTTCCCATACTCTGGAACAAACTACCTATCTATATCAAACAAAGCTCCTCATTAGCACTCTTCAAGAAAAATCTTGATGATTGGATGGGAGATAGGAAATTCACCCTGGGAATCACTTCTGTGGCTCTGCTTGACAGGGGCACAGGAAAATAATTTTCTTGGGTGGCAAAAGCCAGGGTACCATTTGGCTAGGCTTACATAGGCCCTAGGACCAATAGCCTAGTACCTACCTATGAACCTATGATATGCCCTATCTTAGTAGTTATTGTAAAGTTCTTGTTAATAAATGTGTTTGTGTGATAGCAAATATTATTAATTGAATGCTTCCAGTTTATTTTTGCGGCTGTCTGGGTCCTGCCTACAACCTGGGTGGTCCATTCCTCTACTTTGCGTGTTGCTGTGCTTCATATAAACCAGGTTAACACAGCTAAACACGTCTGTGCCAAGTGGTGCATTGTACAAACACTGGCCTCAAAAAAAAAAAAAAAAATTAAAATTAAAAGAAGAAAAGAGAGACTTCCAGAGCTTTGCAGAATGTCTAGATGCTTGCATCATATTTTTGGGCTGTTCCTTGTAAAATGTGTAGTTTACTGGGAAATCACTGAAGATTGAAGTTGATATATAACGACAGACATTTCTGTCTCGTACTTCATATCCTTCAGAAAATGCATGCTAACGCAAAGTAAATCTGTCCCTATTTTTGACTCTTTGCCCCCCCCCATTAATTTAGTGTTTGACCAGATTTCTTGCACTAAGTGGTTGGGTGGTACGATCCACATTCGTTTTATAGGTTTTGCTGCCAGCTAAACTGGTGTGAGCTGGGAAAACTTGCTTACGCCACGTGCTGCGCATCATTAATATTCATAGCATGATGATGCATGATGAGCAGTATCTCATACGTGAAAAAACTCCATGCAGGCTCTGTGTGGATCCTACACGGCATTTATGGAATCCCATCAATAGTTCGTCACGGTGTCGAGCAAGAACAGAGAAAGCTTTTGGCTAGGAAGTCTTTCTGAATTGTTTGAAGGATGGGAGGGAGGGTGTTGACCTAATGGATAGACCTAATACATAGAGATAAGGAGTTCCAGGACTTAACAACATGGTATGAGTACAAACAATGTCCAGCATATTTGATAGGTTTGTGGACCGACAGGAGTTTTTGGTCATTGGATCATAATGACCGACTAGGAATATAGGTGTGTGGAATGTTATTTAGTGCTGAAAAAGCAGATGGATTCTGTATAATTTTATACATGGTAAGAAGATGTGTATATATTAATTGATGGGGTAGTTCTAACCAATTTAGGACTTTTAGTGCTGTACAGTGAAAGGACTATTTGCTGCAAATTTAGCAACTTTGTTACAACATTGCTCAAGATTTATTTTTGTAATGCTTGAAGGCTAGTAAGGATGGGAGCACCTTAAAGAAGTGTGGGGAGGAGATAAGTAGTGGCAAATGAAGTTTTAGTTGTGTCAGTGAGAATGTTTTATGGGTCTATGCAGCATCAGTAGTTTCTGATGAGTTTTTCTTATGCAATTTTGTACATGCAGGTTGAATTTAAGATTATAAACCACTATCATTTCTAAGAAGTTACTAAGAGAAGTGACTTCAATGGCTGTATTATCTAGAGAGAAGGCTTTAAATTTTGTTTTACATGACAGAGAAATTTGTGGGGGAAAAATTGCATAGTATAAAACTTCCTGAGTAATTTTCTTTGAAGTGTGCAATGTTGCCGGGACAATATTAAATTAGCGAACGCTTAGAAAAGCGAATGCTATTTCATCGACCCCTTTTAAGCGAAAGCTTAAAATCTCGAACACCCAGAACAGCGATTTTTTTCACAGGGAAAAAAATCGCTGGTCGACAAAAAAAAAAAAACTTAAAACACTTTATAATGTGGGGGGCTTTGCCCCCCTCCACTTAAATATACCAACTCCGAGATCACACCACAGTGGAGGAAATGGTGAACTCCCGGAACTGGCCCAGTGATTTTATTCCCTGTGAAAAATATCGCTGTTCCGGGCGTTCGAGATTTTAAGCTTTCTCTTAAAAGGGGTCAATGAATTAGCGTTCGCTAATTCAATATAGACACGTTGTCAGATGTACAATTGACTGTGGAGTCATCTGCATAATTTATTAGGGAGGCTTATTGTATGGATGTGTGGAGGGTGTTGGTGAAAATGTTAAAGAAGAGTAGAACAATGACAGAACCTTGTGGTACACCAGAGGTGACTAGGCGGTATGGTGGGAGGGAGGAGTTCCATTTTACTGACTGATACCTATTGGATAGGGAGCTTTTGAACCATAGAAAGATGAGCTAAGAAAGACATAATGAGGGTATTCATTGTAGAAGTAAGGATACACATAAATACTAAGAATTGTTTTACCCACAGACATGTAGTTATCACATTTTACAGGGCCACATGACTGGACAAACCTTCAGCTGTATGGAGGTGGTGATATTGCTTGCTTTTGTAGTTATTAATGTGTGGGTATATACTGTATAACAAGGACCAATACAGTAATTTACTATCCAGCATACTGGGATGCAGCCACTGCATATCCTACGAATGACTTAAACTATTCTAAGTTAACTTCCCATTAATTCATGCTACTTCTCATAAACTAGGTTGAGTTATCCAAAAATTAGTTGCACTTCATTCAGTTTCCTATATTGAGAAACAGGACATTAAAATGCTTAAGAACAAACAACTTCTTTTCATAGAGGCAAACCTGTTGGTACTCCATCATGGTGGGGACTTCATGCACACACAATCCTAGCTTATACATATACATGCTACTTCTCATAAACTAGGTTGAGGTACCCAAAAATTAGTTGCACTTCATTTGGTTTCCTATATTAAGAAACAGGACATAAACATGCTTAAGAAGAAACAAATTATTTTCATAGAGGCAAACCTGTCTGTACTCCATCATGGTGGGGACTTCATGCACACACAATCCTAGCTTATACATACCAACTCCACGCACACAAAACAATTGGGAAAAGTGACCCCTGTTTTGCACTGCACCACTTTCTTGCACAAAATAAATGCAGTTTTGCCAAGCTGTGATTAAAAGAAATTAAATAAAGTCTAGTTTTCAAACCAAACCTTGTCAGTGTATAGGTATGACATTGTAATACTGACATAAAAGTACACCAAGTATTTTTAAAGTATTTGTATTTTTAAACTGTTTAGAAGCACTGTGCACTCTGTCCTTTTCTGACCTTATCTTATGTTTCTTATAATAGCAGTAAGCAATGAATATGGAAGGCAAAATAAAAGTTCTGTATCATTCCTGTGTCTCATCTACTGACAAAATCTACCTTATTATTTTAATGTAAAGAATTAACTAAGCAAATACTTAAGATGTTATGTGTACAATAGAGTAATCTGCATAGGTAAGGAAAGCTGTTAAAGTGAAACATAAGAAAGGGGACTGTAGTTATCAAACTGACTGGTCAATGTGAAATATATCCGTTTTGCTAACTAAAATCTTCTGTGGAAGTAGAGTATATTTTTTCAATAATATTGGTGCCATATTTAAGTTTACAATGAAAACAGAGTAGTTAAAATTTGTCGGCAAATGTCTTATTGAGACATGTTTAAAGAAGAGTATTTTTCCCCACTCCATAGTTCCTCCACCTTAAGGAAAGGACTCAGGGAAGGATAAACACCTTCCCCAACAGTAACTCTCAACATTTAGTATGATTAGATTTAATTTTCAGGCAGTTTGCCCAAAATATATAAATGTTATTATGGTATTTGACTGAAAATATTTTGCCAACAGTCACAATGGCCTATTTTTTCCTGTCCAGGAATCTGTTATGAGCTCATCCAGTTATGGCATTGTGGCGAGTGTTGAGTGACAGGGAGCAGGCAGCTTTGTTGGTCCCGACTGGTGACCTATCCTCTCTCCTGGCTACATATCCCTCCCTTGTTTTGGCTCTTCTGAGCTCTGCTGTAGCTGGCCTATGAGGGGGAGCTTTCTTTTGCATGCAAAATTCCCATCAGTTCACAAATTAAATAACTCATGGCACTGCAGGATCAATAGGCTGAAATTCCCTCCAGTAAGCACCTACTGCTACCAGTGCACATCATCTATGCAGGGAGCCAGATACACCTCCCTCATACTAGCACAGTTGAGCCAGATGTGGCCATTCACTCCTATCCTCTTGTCACTCAAGTTACTATTCAAACTTGGGTCACCTATGACAGAATCAGTGCTTTATTTTTCTATGGCACACTGACGAATTCTGTGTACATCAGTGCTTCAGTCTTTTAGTCATCACTTCAACATCAGGTGGTCCAGTGCAAGCCATTTCCTAAGCTCAAAGCTTAGGAACCTTCCAATAAATGGCAATGATGCCTAGCAGATCTGCTGTATAAGGCAGTAAAATAAAATAGTTCAGTAATTAAATACATGTAAACTCCAAAAAGCAAAATGTTGGGGTTTAGATGTATTGAAAGAGACTTTAAGTTCTATCATCAGCAGAATTATTATGGAAGAAAAGACCTCTTAAATGTCGCAGTGGCAGTATTGTATGTAAATAACAGTTTTAAAAGCTCTAATTAATGCTATATTCTGTTAACAGTTTTTCACCTAGGACAATATGATAGTGGCTGACATCATTTAGTCGGTGGTATATGTGATTTAGTGGTTCATTGCAATATGATGGGGATATGCATAAAAAAATATATTTTAGTATTTTGCGTAACGTAGTACAAATTCCAGTTAGCATCTCCATACACAGTAGCCTTCTATTCTTTGAATGAGCCAGATTTATTTATGGGTTCTGTGTTAGGGTTAGCCACTCAATGGTGTAAAAATATGGCTCAAGGTGATTTGGTCGTGTTGACTACTGTTGCCAAAATGGGCATGGCTATTTGTGGGTGATAAGTAGGCTGAGGATCTGGCCTACTCCAACCTACACCAGGGATCCATGATGATGGTGAGAGGGGTGTTTGTGCCACTATTGGCCAGTGTGAGCCCACCATAAACCCCAGCAGCCCTTAGCCAATAAGCTCCTGACTAGCCTGTGTCCAGTTGCCCAACTTGGGTTACCTGGGGTTTCTCTGTTGAGAGAAAGATGAACATAAAAAAACAATCAACCTGTCAAACATGAACTAAGAATTGATGCACTCAGTGTAGGTTCACTGACAGGATGAGGCTTGGAAGTGGATGACATGATGGGAAGTAGGAAGCTGGACCTAAACATCCTATGCATCCATGAGACAAGGTAGAAGGGCAGTGCAGCAAGGCCACTAGGCTTGGGATCTGGAGTGTACTACTCAGGAGGAGGACAAGCTAGAAATCATGTAGGAATTGTGGTGAGGTTGAAACTTTCGATGACAGCGAGGAAAGCCATCATTATTACAGACAGGCATATAGCAATCACACTCCAGTCTAAAGATATGGTCGTATTCATAATCTTAGCCTATACCCCACAGTAGGGTTTGGATAGTGAGAAAAAGAGTGCATTCAGATAGCAATTGCAGGGCCTACTAGATAAAGCAGGACAATGGATGGCCTGAATGCACATATTGCGACAGACAGAGCAGGATATAAGGACTGTCTTAGCCCTCATGGTTAGAGCAACAAGAATAAATGAGAGACCATTCTAGACTTCTGGCTGGAAAATGGTTTGGTGGTAGCCAACACATGGTTCAAAAAGAGAAACAGTCACAAGGTCACATACAAAAGTGACCAACATGCAACTCAACTAATTAAAGGGAACAGGGGTGGAATCAATGATTGCAAAGGCATCCTCAGCTAAACAGCTAAACAGGGGGCCCACTGCATAAATCACTGGTTGCTGCAATCATCTTTATGCAGTTGTCAGAGAAGGCTCTATGGTCAACAGAGACCAGGCTCACCTGAAAATTAACTGTAGAGAAAGTACATCAGTTCAAGGAATTACTCAGGGCTCTAGCACCCCAAGAAGAGGAGGAAACAGGCAGAGTTGAAGAAGAATAGCAGCACCTCAAAACAGCATGTGTGAGGACTACAGAACTGATATGTGGCTAAGCCAGGTATGTAAATAAGGTACATCAGGAAAGCTGGTGGTGGAATGCAGAAGTCCAGGAAATTATCAAAAAAATAAAACAAAGAGAGCTAGAAAGAAAGAAGGAGTGCATGAAACTGGGAGATAGGAAAGACAGAGCAGGCTAGGAAAAAATACTGGTTGGCTAACAAACAGGCTAACAGAAGAGTTGCAGTAACAAAGAACAAGACATCAGGGGTACTCTACCAGTTTTGGAAAGTGACTCAGTAAATGGCACAAAGAAACTCTGTCATGTTACAAGGCAAAGACAGAAAGATAAAGAAGATGGTCAGACACCCTTCATAAGGGATGCCAGCAACAACCTGCTCATAAGGCCACAGAACTTCAAAGACAGGTGGAAGGAGTACTTTCAGCAGCTTCTGAATGAAAAAAACTCTGCAGCAGCTGTACTGCCCCAAAGAAAGAGGTGGAGCCCCTCCTTGGAGAAGTAAGAACAGCACTAAGGTAAATGAAGTCAAGGAAAGCAGCAGGCTAAGATGAGGTCACAGCAGATATGATTAAGATGTTGGGTGAGATGGGGAGAAATGGCTTCCGAATGTACTCCAAGCAGTATGGAGAGAAAGACATATCCCAGATGACTGGAGAATAAGCATACTAGTGTCACTGTACAAAAACAAAGGGGACATTCACAACTGTGGGCAGTACAGAGGTATCAAACTCCTGTCACGCTGCGTGAAAGTTATGGAGAAGATGATTGATAAATATGCAGAGTAGTAAAAAATAAGATGGGATATGAGCAGTTCGATACAGATCAGGATACTGTACAAATGACGCCATGTTTGCAGTGAAACAGATACTGGAGGAGAAGCTAGAAATGAGGAAAGTGTGCAAATGAGCATTCTTAGACTTGGAGAAAGTATATGACAAAGTCCTAAGAAAGCTGATTTGTGCAGTCCTGAGGTAATTTTCAATCCCAGAAACATTGTTTGAATTAGTGCAAGCTATGTACACGCACCCAATGTCTGAAGTACGAACAGTGTTCTGTCTCACAGAGGGCTTCTCAGTGGGATTGGGTGTCCATTAAGGTTCAGATCTGAACCCACTACTGTTCATACTGGTGATGGACTACATTAGTAAACAGATTAGAGACATCAGATCAACAAAGTTGCTGTATGCAGACAATGTGACATTACAGGCAAACTGAGCAAGAACTTCAGCAAAGGATAGTGAAATGAAATGCAAAACTGAAAGCATATGGGATGAAACTAAGTACAGATAAGACAGTTGTAATGGTAACAAATGGGGAGATCAGAAGAAGATGAAAATTGATATAGAAGGGAAAGAAGTGGAAGAGGTTAACAGATTTAAGTTTGTGGGAGGGATGTTTGAGGAGAAGGGAAGTCTGAATGAGGAGGTCAAAGCTAGAAATAGAGGGGCTGCAGCCAACTAGCAATGAGTTTCAGGGGTAGTGTATATCAGAAAAATGCCAAAGAAGCTGAAAAGTAAGGTGTAAGAAACAGGGGTGTGACCAGTACTTCAGTATGGTAAAGAAACCTGGGCAGCAAAGGCAGAGCAGTTGAGGAAGCTAGAGGTGATGAAGATGAAGTGCCTGAGATAGGTGATAGGATGTACTCTATAGGGCAGACACATAAATGAAGACATAAGAGTAGAAGGCAAAGTATCTCAAAGTGCATAAAAAGTCAAAGAGAACAGATTATGGTGGTTTGGGCACATGTGCAGGAAAAGCAGAAGACAATCTGGTGAACAGGATTTGGGAAAGACAGGAAAAATGTAAGAAGAAATAAGGGTGTCCTACAAACAGGTGAATGTATTGTGTTAGAAACAATGTGTGACAGTCAGACATAAGTGTCAAAGAAGGTAGGAGAATGGCATTGAAAAGGGAGAGATGGTGATAAGTGACAATACACCCCGACCTCATGTAGTAAATGGGGAAAAGGGGGTTGATGATGACGATAATTTATTTGAACATGTGACTGCTTACATATTTCTCTATACAACTCACAGTATGCAATTTTTATTGTTTAGTAATGTGTATTATAAATTTTAATGTACGCATTCAATGATCTTTTTATTAGGGTGCATTTATATTAACATAGACTTAAGGAACAAACAAGGCAATAAAACTACTGAAAGCCTATTTTACAAGATATTTATCTCTCTCTCTCTGTATATCTATATATATATATATATATTTTTTTTTTTTTATATATATACGTATAGGTACATGCACGTGTGTGTGTATGTGCTTGCACACATATATACAGAGACAGACAGACAGATACATAGATAAATAGATATTCACTAAAGAATGTATTCACTGACCTACTATTATTTTATTTATTTCTGTGCCCAGATTCTGAAAGAAAGGATTTTCAATATTTTAGCTAGAACTTTAATAAACAAATAACTAAAGCAGATGTAAATAAGCCTGCATAAATAGACTGCTGACTTTCCATAAAATAGCTAGAAATGAAAAATGTCAATCTGTATCAGAGCATTTACTTGTGATGATTGAAAGAACTCAAAAACAAGAATTTGGTTTAAGGGCATGCTATATTGTTTATACTTTTTAATTCAGTTTGATTTTTATAGAGACAGGCCTTGACAGACAACCATTTCTTGTTCAAAGAAGCCACATAAAAACAATTCTTATGTCATTCTGCTGACTGAAGATTAGATTTTTGGCACATAACAAGCAAAATGTAGTATACAGAAACTAATATACTAAAGGAAAACAAATGGCTTTCAAGAAAGAATTACTAGTAACAGCAGAATTATAAGAGTAGATCAATACAGAATTGTTATCTGTTCACTCGGGTCACTACAGAAGTATTAAAAAATAAGTTAGGGCCAAAAAGAAAGAAAGATATGATCTGAGTGACATTATTTAGCTAATATAGAATAAAAGTTTTCCAGGGAATGCTAAAGCATGAAGAAAGTTACTTATCACTTGTTAAAAATGTGCATCGTTTTAAGACCTCTCTAAATCAAAGGTACTGAGAATCTGTCAGAGATAGCTACAAATTAGAGCGATTAAACCATGGAATTATGCAGGGCTTCTTATTATCTAGGGTCTTTCATCTCTGTAGTACTGTTTTTAGATTAGCTGTTTCATACTAACATGGGTGCAGCTATTGTGTGCCACACTCTCATAGTAAACCATAGTTTGAAGATCTACATCATAGCTCAAGGCATCTTGACTAGGGATATGCACTGAAGGACATAGACTTCCTTTGCCTTATAGGTTCATAGGTTCATAAGTATTTCCTAGGCTATTACCCACAAGGGCCTCCAGGGTTAAATGGCTATGTATCTTTAAAGCCTGTTCTCAGGGCTCGTGATTT
This sequence comes from Protopterus annectens, assembly GCF_019279795.1. Taxonomy (NCBI): domain Eukaryota; kingdom Metazoa; phylum Chordata; order Ceratodontiformes; family Protopteridae; genus Protopterus; species Protopterus annectens. The sequence goes on from NC_056725.1 coordinate 1,611,763,450, forward strand.
ATTTAAATAATTGATCATGTGACTGAGATTATTTGAAGTACTGGGTATTTAAGACAGCTGCTTTTAATCATTTTCGTTGGTCTGAAGAAGTGCTCAGTTGGGCATGAAAGCGCTCACCTTTTTATTTTATTTTTAATTAAAGCTGCTTTTTCATTCCTTGCTGCTGTCATGGTTGGTTCTGTGGATTATACTTTTTGAAACTTTGCTCTGATACCTTCTTTGAACTTTAGCAGTTTGGGTGAATTCTAAGCAGTGCTGCATTAAACTCTGAAAGGAACTGCACAGGAGACCAGTGATGGTGTGTTGATTATTTCATAACTATACTGCTATATGAATGTGCTCTGTGTAATACAAGGTGAATATGAGGGTAATCCCTTATAATTATGGGGGTATACAGGATCCATATGTGCTTATACAGGTACAGTTCTTATAGCATACACATAAGTACTCGAAATATTCTATAGTTTGATTGCAAATATATATCCATATAAATAGACAATTTGCTGAAATAAAGACTCATTAATTAAGTCTCAGTACATTATAACATACAGTAGTAACTTGAGTTCTCATTTCTTTTTCTTACATGTAATAAGTCCATGGCAGGAAATGGCTTGTGTTAATTTATTGAGGCATAGATACAAATCATAAATCTATGTTTACAGTGTGTACAGCAGAGCACTTTAACAAGTTATGAGACATGAAGGCACTTCACCTAAACTATTCTAAAGTACTCTGCTTGCTAAAAAGCCCACAACCCCCCTAATTTGGGATTTATACACAGTGCTCATGGTCACTAATGAGAGTAATACAAATTCCGAAACTTTATAAGTTGTTTAAATTAATATTTCAATGCCATCTTCTTCATACACATTTGTGATTGCTCTTCTTCAATAATTACTTAGTTATTATTAAGTTGTTGAGACAGTCAAGATTAATAGATCTCAGAATAAAACATCCTGAAGATGTGTTGAGTGGTTTGACGGATAGTACCTCTGTATAGTCAAATAACACATGGGAAGAACTGGAAGAAAATATGATTTGACAGAAAATATTTAGAGTCACAAATGTGATGTAGTAACCTTTAAAAGCTAAATCTGAGTGTTTATTAGACACACATAAGTTTATTTTGAAAATGTTGCCAATGAGAATCAGAAAAATGAAATGCTCACTGACATAGCCCTCACATTAAATTAACTACAAGCAATGACAGTGAAATTTTAAATAATTTTGACAGGGTTGAAAATTGTCTTTTAATATTTAAAAATGTTAACTTGCCAGACTTGTCTACTTCCCCACGGACTAGATATTACTAGTGTTCCCATTTTAGTAGATGATGCTGAAGAATTTTGAAACAGCATAACGGGGAAAAGGTAAGGCAAAATACCTAAGTGAATACACAGCATAACACTGATATTACAGAACAATGAAAACAGATGCTATCTCTTTCCAAGGAGGTGTTGGGATAATAGTAGGCATGGGTTGTATACAGTTTTTTCATAGAAAATCAATATAATTATTTAATAATATATATATATGTATATATATATATATATATATATATATATATATATATATATATATATATACAGAGAGAGAAAGCAAGAGAGAGATTTATATTGCTTAAATTGATGCTTAAATAGTGAATATTATTTTAAAAGTCATGCAAGAGCCCTTGAAACATTGCCATTCACTTGAAAGAGGTAGACAATACAAACGGACTTGCAGAACTTGCAAATTGTCCTACATTCTATAAGACACATTATACAGACAGAAAACCACTTCTCATTCAAACAAGCTGCAAAGTAGGAGGCCTATACATATCATCCAGTCCCCGGCGTTGTACTTAACACACTGATAAACGTAATGCCACAAGCCAGATAGCAATTAGAAGACAAAGGAGCCTACTAAGTGGCAAGCCATGTTCAGACAGTTAATATCTAACAAAAGGCTGTAACCATTCAATATAACATAGGTTCATAGGTTCGTAGGTTGGTACTATTTATTTATTTATTTATTTTTATTTATTTTTATTTTACATTTGTTGACCGGGCTAGTCCAACTGGATATATATCCGTTTACAGTAGAGGCCTGGGGAGAAAAGCTCCAGTACATGCATAAACAAACACTGGTATATCACAAAAAAGTTATCTTGAAACAATATAAAAGTTTAAAAAGTTTAAAAAGAGAATTGCAAAATAAAATCTAAATACTTATAAGATAAGTTCAACAAATTGAAAAAAATAGGCATACTTTTAAGAAGTAACTCTCAACAATAGAAAAGTGTAAGTTTGGAGCTCAGGATGGGGGAAGGGTAGCCAAAATTAATGTGAGGAGACAATACTTTCAGTCGGGATTAGTACAAGGACATAGCCATTGAGTTTTAAGATGTTCTTTGATATGTTTTTTGAACAGAGAGGTAGAGTCTTGATTAGTTATTTCTTGAGGGAGTTGATTCCAGTGTTTACCTATGGAATTTGAAATTAACGCATCTCCAGCTTTATTGTAAGATTTAGTTGAGGATACTAGGAGTTTATTAGCAGAGCGAAGTGTGGCTAGATTTTTATAAGGAGAAATCAGTTTAGCCAGGCTAGGAGTATTATCAGGGAAGTGAAGGGTCTTATGAATGACAAGTAATTGTTGGTAGAGTAGGTGGTTGTTTAGCTCTAGCCACTTTAGTTGTTTGAGGTTGAGACAGTGGTGAGTTCTGAGGGGAGTAGCAGTAATGAATCTGGCTATACTATAATAACAGGTAGAGAGTTTGGTAATGTTATTTTTAGATAAGGTAGTATATATAGCTGAGGCATAAAAAATGGTGGAAATCAGGTGGGTCTGTGCAATGTTTTTTCTGGCTGCTGGGGTAAGGAAGGGTTTATTTCTGTAAAGTGTCCCAATTTTTTTATTAACAGCTTTAATAGTAGTGTTAATATGGTCATCAAAGTTGAGATGGTTGTCAATGGTTACACCTAATAGTCGAGTGGTTTTATCAGGGTTAATAGATGTAGAATTATTTGAGGAGATAGTGAAGAATGGTATAGGAGATTTATTAGTAGGAGTAAAGAGAAGAAGCTTAGTTTTTTTTGGGGTTAAGGAGGAGGCAGTGTTGCATAAACCATTTTTCAATGTTTTGGAAAGTTATTTGGGTGATAGACTGGAGGGAGGAAACATTTTTAGCAGTGCAGATCAAAGTCGAGTCATCTGCATATTGGATGCAGGTAGCTTGTGGCACATTCAAATAAAGGTCATTGATGAATAATGAGAAAAGAAGGGGTCCTAGGATTGATCCTTGTGGAACACCAACATTTACTGGGAGTAAGCATGATAGGTTGTTCCCCCAAAGCACTGTTTGTTGCCTGTTTACGAGATAGCTTCTAAACCACTGTAGAGAATGTGAGCTGAGAGAGAAGAGGTTGAATTTTCCAAGAAGTATATTATGGTTAACCATATCAAAAGCTTTTGATAGGTCTATGAATAGTGCTGAGGAGAAACAATTATTATTTCAATTATTATTTATGGAGTCAGAGAAGGAAAGGAGGGCAGTGGTAGTGCTGTGGAAAGGTCTGAATCCATGTTGACAGTCAGCTAGAAGTTTGTTCTGAAGAAGGTAGTTAAGAAATTGTTTGTGTACGCATCTTTCCATTATCTTAGCTAATGGGGACAGTAAGGCAATAGGGCGAAAGTTGGAGAGCTCAGTAGAAGAGCTCCCTTTATGTAGAGGAATTATATGAGATATTTTCCAAATGGTAGGGATGTTTCCTTCAGAGATAGTCCTATTAATCAAAATAGATACAGGGAGATAAATAGCTTTTGCAGCTATTTGTAAGTATTCAGACGGGAGTTGGTCAGCAGATGGGGTACAAGGTTTGAGTTTGATGAGAAGCTTATAAATAATGGATGAAGAGACAGGTTGAATTTGAAAGGCTTTAGATGAGACTGGAAAGGTATTTTGTGGGGATAAAGTAGGAGTGGGTAATGAATTAGCTAGGGTTAGAATAGCTTCTGTAAAGTACTTATTAAAGGCATCTGGGATCTGAGAAGCATTGTTGAGGTTAAAGCCAGAAGGGATGGGAGTAGGTGAATGTCCTGGTTTAAGAAGTTTATTAACACTTGACCAGAATTTTTGAGGCGTATTTTGATTAGCTTTTTGTAGGTGAAGATAGAATTCCTTTTAGTCTCTAAGAGTATCTTTCTTGGTGGCATTTCTTAATTGTTTGAAAAGGAGATGATCAGATGGACATTTGGTAGCTCTCCATTTAGCCCAGGTTTTATTTCTAAGGATCATTTTTTCTTTAGTTTGCTTTGTTAGCCATGGGGCAGTCTTGGCTCTTAACCTAGTAGAGCGTAATGGAGTGTGATAATCAAGAATTTGTAGAAAGTTTTTGTTAAAATAGGTCACTGCTTCATTAAGTTCAAGGTGTGTCAAAGGTGACCAGTCACATGCCTGCAATTCAGCAAGGAAGTTATCAGGGTTGAAAAATCTTTTTGAACGGCATGTTCTTAGTTTATGGGTATTAGGATTATTTAATTTTTGTCTGAAGACATATGTAAGTATCTGATCACTAATACTGTCAGGAAGGGTTCCAGGAGTATAGCTGTTGGGGGGGAGATTAGTAAGGATCCAGTCCAAAATTGTCTCTTTATTATTTAGTTTATGGATTCTAGTTGGAGTTGTTATTAATTGCGAGAAACCATAAAGATTAATATGGTTAGAAGGCTGCTGAGATGAGCAGCTATCAGCAAGCTACAAGCCTAGCCATAACAATTCCCTGGCTATTTCTTCCCACACTATTTACTTCCCTGGACCCCTGTCTAGGTGACAGACGTGATCCCCAGGGTGAATTTCCTTTCTCTGATCCAATTGTCAAGGTTCCTTTTGAAGAGGGCCAAAGAAGCACTCTGCTTGACATGTATGGGCAATCTATTCCAGAGTCTGGGGAGTCTCTGGGTCAGGAACCTATTCCTCCAGCATGTTTTGTTTATTGTGATGACAAGGTTTAGATCCCTCGTGGCTCTTAGGGATTGGGATTTCTTTAAGTGTAGCATGTCCAACAGCTCTGGGTTTGACATGGCCTTGTATGTTAAGCAGAGATTGCCTCTGAGTAGACGATATGCGACAGAGTATAGCTGGAGTTATTTAAGGCGTTTAGCATAGGGCATTTGCTTTAGGCCTGTGATTCTTTTAGTGAGGCATTTCTGTGGCCTTTCCAGTTGTTGCAGATGTCTTGAGAGGTACATACCAAATGGGGCATTGTATTCTGTAATGGGTCTAATGAGGGATGAGTACAGTAGGACAATGACCTCCTTTTTTCTGGATGAAAAGCCCTTAGTGATGAGGTGTGTCACATAGAAGGATTTCCTGACTGTTGTGGCGATGTGGTTATCGAAGGTGAGACCACTATCCACCTGTGTCCCTAAGTCTCTTATCACACTTTTGGTGTTTAGTGTACTGCCACATATATGGTAATTCACGGATACATGTTTTTTTCCCAAAGGGGATAACTATACATTTCTTGGCATTCAGCTTGAGCCCATGGCTCTGGCACCAAGCATCTGTTTCTGTAAGGCCCTTCTGTAGAGTATACACATCATTTGGGGATTCAATAATGGCTCCCAGTTTGCAGTCATCTGCGATCTTTGTTAACCAGAGTCCCTTAGTGTTGGCCTGTACTTCAGAGAAGTAGATGCCAAACAAGAGTGGTCCCAGGACTGAAACCTGAGGTACTCCACTTGTCACTTGTCTGGAACTGGATTTGGTGTCAGCTACTTTTACAGTGTGGGTTCTATCAGTAAGCCAGTTAGCAACCCATTGGGTGACGTAGGGATTAATGCCCAGCTTAGTAAGTTTATCTATGATTTCAGAGTGGGGGATGGTGTCAAAGAACTTGGCAAGGTCTAGATAGGCTGTGTGGACCACCTTACCCTTGTCCATGGCTCTGGAGACTGATTTGAAGAAGTCAATTAGGTTCAGGAGACAAGATCGGCCCTTCACAAACCCAAACTGGGTGGGGTCCAGTGTTTGAAGGTTGTGAATGTCTTTGTTTATAAGTTCCATGATAATGCGCTCCATGGCCTTGCAGATAAGGCTTGTCAGACTGATGGGACGGTAGTTTCTGGGATCCAAGGTGGATTCCCCCTTGTGGAGTGGGATAACTGTAGCTCTGCACCATTCAGTGGGCACAAAACCTGAGGTGAGGCTATGATTAAACATGACACTTAGGTGAGGTACCAGCTCATATTGTAGTTCATGTAGTACACAGCCCGGGATGTCAACTGGTCCCATGGATACTGTATTCTTAGCTTTGGAGAGTGTGTTTTTTACCTGTGTGGCTGTTATTACCAGAATTTGGCAATCTTCCGGTATTGAGATGGGCCATTTAGGGGGTGAGAGGGGGGTGAAGTTGGCACTGAATCGATCTGCCAGGATATTGGCAATATCCTTGGGATCAGTATATTTAATGCCATTCTGTTTTAGCTAAGAGCAGATTTGAGTATTGCCATTTAGATTCTTGACATAGTTATAGAATGCCTTGTGGTTGTCTTTGGAATCTTTGGCAATTTTATTTTTGTAACTAGCTTTGGAGGATTTTATGAGAGATCTCAGTTTCTTACTGAGGCTGGTAAGTGAGTTTTTTGCATCCTGGGATTTTCCTCTTTTCTGCAACAGTTTCTTCCTTTTGTTGTAAAGTTTGTTTATGGCAGGGGACCACCAGATTGGCTCCTTTTTTTTGGATGAGAGCATCTTGGTTCTGTTTGGGATGGCACGATTCATGCATGAGTGGATGTGCTCGTACAGTCCCTTAGTGTAGGATTCAGCAGTTGAACTTTCAATTCCCGTCTGCATGGGTGTCATGACATTTGTCACTTTTGACTTCAGTAGCATGAAGTTGGCTTTGGAGAAGTTTTTTATGGAGGTTTCCTTACTGGGGGTGGGGGGGTGGGGGTGGGATGTGGATTTTAAGGGTAATTAGCTTATGGTCAGACCTGACTAACAAGGGGGTGACCATAGGAGTGGAGCATCGATTTCCCATGTTGGTAATGACCAGGTCTAGGATATTGGAGCCCCTGGTGGGACTATGGGTTAGTTGATATCCAGGGCGCTGAAATTTATGAATTCCAAGAACCGTTGGGCAAAGGTGTTGGTACATGAGTAGTTTACCAAGTTAATGGCAGGGTTGTTAAAATCACCCAGTGTTAGGGTGTTTGGTTCTATCTTAATATTTTCTAGTATGTTTAAAAAGGTGTAGTGAGAATCTTGGGGTATGGTGGGGGATCTGTAGCAAGCTACAATTTGGATTGCAGTCTTACCTAGTGTTAGTTGCACCTGGAGAATTTCAGATGCATTGTGTTGGGCAACTAGCCTGGTGGTGTGAATATCCTTGGTGAACATTGACACTCCTCCACCTTTAGTGGTTCAGTCCTGGTTTGGTGGCCGAAAATTGTGGTAAGAGTTGTAGCCTGGTATTGCAGGGGTGCTCTCTGGATCCTTGAACCAGGTCTCAGTGTGTGTGTGTGTGTGTGTGTGTGTGTGTGTGTGTGTGTGTGTGTGTGTGTGTGTGTGTGTGTGTGCAGCTATATATATGTGTTTTTCTTGATGATAAAATCTTATACACAAAACAATAAAATAAGTTTCACAGATTACTGGCTAAATTATTCCATTCATTCCAAACACTATACTTAGTAATTACAGGGAAAGGGATTTAAAGTTGCTGTTGGTATAGAAGAGTAACAAATATACACTCATCATAAAAAATGTATGTATGTGTGTGTGTGTGTGTGTGTGTGTGTGTGTGTGTGTGTGTGTGTGTGTGTGTGTGTGTGTGTGTGTGTGTGTATACATATATAGCCTTTTTTCTGTGTTTGTCCTATACTATGTCAGCTGACACTGGAATATGCACTATAGGTGAAAAAGGCAGAATCTATGATACATGGCTTTATATGAAGACTATAGACCATAGTGATTGTCTTCTATGTTCAGGGTTACATATTTCTATCCATTTGGCATGGTAGGCAATGCCTCCTATTGTGCACCTTACAAACCCATGTAATAACTGGCTGTGAAATGGTGAATATAGCCATGGTACTGCAGTTCTGGTACAGCATGGTATGTGCTGGTATGGCACACATTAGTAGCCTTGAGTGACCACATGATGCTGCATGATGATGTCTCATGGTAGTACACCCCATCCAGTTACAGTGACCACAGTACTACACATAGCATTACCTACTATGCACCTCAATGTTGTGTGTGTGCAAACATAGGCACCTATACACAATATGCATAGCAATCACCATTTGTACAAAGTGACACCTATATGTCTTGTAATGCTATTGAGTGCATAGGTCACATGACACACACTGTGTCTGTGTGATGTTTAATGTTGCAGTTGTGTTGTAGCATGCCATGTCATGTCTGGCACTGGCATGTCCACAATATGTCCTACACTCACCATAACCACTGTACAATGTCCATGTTGAGCAATGGCATTCCATCAGGTAAACATGCACCACTCATCCTGTGTGTATACATAGCATGCATGTGCTAAACCTGTGCCCACAATTATCTGCTAAAGACACAGATGCTCTAATCAGAAATGGATATCTATGTGACACACAGATACACATCCAGCCATAGTATGTATACCTGTGAGAGATGGTACACAGGACATTGCAGAGCTTTTAATACTTGCACAGTAATATCGTGTCCATGTACACAGTGCATTCCAGGGTGAGGCCAATCACTGAACAACAACACACATGCATCAAAGACATGTATAGTGTTATTGGCAAGGGCTGTCAACACCTGCACTGCATGCTGTTGGGAAACACGTCCTGCATGCTGACATGTGTGATATAACTGTTTGCTTTGTGATACTGTACCCCACCATCACCCGCTATTGAGTATGTTTTGGATTGCTGGTGGTGTGTGTGTGTGTGTGTGTGTGTGTGTGTGTGTGTGTGTGTGTGTGTGTGTGTGTGTGTGTGTGTGTGTGTGTGTGTGTTTTAGTGAGGAGTGCATTTGTGTGCATGTGTTCATGTGTGCATGTGTTCATGTGTTCATGTGTTCATGTGTGCATGTGTTCATGTGTGCATGTGTGCATGTGTACATGTGTGCATGTGTGCATGTGCTCATGTGCTCATGTGTGCATGTGTTCATGTGTTCATGTGTTCATGTGTGCATGTGTGCATGTGTGTATGTGTGCATATGCTCATGTGCTCATGTGCTCATGTGTGCATGTGTTCATGTGTGCATGTGTGCATGTGTGCATGTGTTCATGTGTTCATGTGTTCATGTGTTCATTTGTGCTTACATCATGTACAGGTCATAAAGTGTTTTTCCTGTCTTCCTCTCACAGGTGCTGACTTTGGGCTGGTTCACTGCAGCAGGGAAAATGATGTCACTGAGCAAAATAGTGATACTGATGATAGGTATGTTGAGGCACAGGCGTGTTTGCCAGGGTCTATCATTGGGCCACCAATCGACAGTAAACAACTGTCCACCCCATCCACGCATACAGTCATACTGCCAATACATCCATCACCAATGCCCTTAGCTGAGGGACAGCATACAGTTGGCATTGGAGAGGACAATGTGGTATCCATGGCACATACATCCCGACACAGCAGCCATACCCAGATGTCTGGAAGGGTACCACATAGGCAGATGTCCAGGGATTCTAGTAGGAGCACTGCTGCAGACGTGCCACAGGTCTGACAATGTCACGCATGTTCCAGGCTGTCATGGAGGCACAGGCACGTATGGAACGGTACACCAGACAGGGACTAAGGGCACAGAGGGCACATAACACTGCCATCATTGACAGTATCCGTGACCTAGCAGGTGCCATCCGTAATTACACCGAGGTCACTAATAGACGTTGGGGAGAGACATTAGATATACTCCACAATGTCATGTCCATGTGTCAGGACAGTGCGGGACAGTAGAGTTGTTGACGTGGATGTATGCCAGCAACATCAGCAGCTGGCAGTCGCTGCAGATGTCCCTCAAGCTACAGCCACTCCCATAGTGCCAGTATCAGCCCCAGCAATGTTGGGGGTGAGCTGTCCATAGAATGTCCTAGAAGACCACATGCACATGGCTCTGGACAGTCCCAGCAGGGACCTGTGTCCAGTGTACATCCATGTATCTCTGGGGATAGCACCCAGTCTGGCTTAGTACCTGATAGTGCCAAGCACAGGTACCGTATCCATGGCCAGAGACGGTGATCTGTAAAGCTTCACAGGTACAGTCTGTGGCTATCCCACAAATACCTGCATATGGCAGCCACATGGTGGAACTGTGTGCATGCAGACACACACACATACTCCAGACACCTAGGGCTAACACATACTCACACACATTACATCAATTTTGGCCCATACCAGTATTCTTGCCCCTCACACACACACACACACACACACACACACACACACACACACACACACACACACACATACATGTCAATTAGATGGCTCACTGTAGGCCTCTGGCAAACCAACAACACACCCTGTGCATATGATGAAACTTATGACACCTCCTGTCATCTGTAACATCAATGCAGGAACAGGCTACCATGGTGCTGATGCACAAGGGGTCTTTATAGCAGTATAGCAATGTTAGCATGTTGTCAGCAGTAGAGTGTAATGATATGCTTGAAGGTGTAGCTGAGCAGGCATGCTGCATTGAAGCTATGATTGTCATTGCAGTGTTGTTTACACCAGTGTTCGTTCCAGTTGTGTATTGTCTGGCCACATGCCACTTGGCTGATGTGTGCAGTATTGGCAGCATGTGTTAGATAGTGAACAGTAAGTGTGGGATGTGTGTAGCACAGATTTGCAGGTGTACAGTTGTGAACATGTTGGAGGTGGACTGTCTGCATGTACGTGCATAGTGGACACATGGGCAGGGTGACATGCTCTGTATTACACAGTAACACTCCATAGTTTCTATTGGTGGCCAGTATGCATTGTACTCCACACATTTCTGAACCTGACTACACATGTGTGTATGACATGGTTTGACACTCTGCTGTGGATGATACTGTTACTATCTGTCATTCTTTTGCATTCTGGTAGTATGCATCACTTCAACAGCCTGACCATAACCAATCGTTAGATGATTTGTTGACAGCTGACACACAGATGTAGGACACACAGCAACATTTGGATCCTTCAGGTACTATACTATGCCAGTAACCACTGGTATACATCTGCACCCATTACTGACACCACTTCTGTTTGGCATATAGCTCTCTTAGGTACAAGCAATCACAGTAGGGATTTGTCCGTCCATGTCTGGTAATGCATACTGTGGCCTATAATGCATTCTCCAGATGACACACACATCCTCCACAAGGGTATCATACAGACAGATGCCTATTGTCAAACCCATGCTGTAAAGCTATAAGCCAAACTAAGCATAGTCATCCACCTTTACGGAACATATTATCCCCACAGGAAAAGTTGTGTAGAGTCCAGTATCTGGAGGTCTCCAATGTCTCAGTTTATGGGCTCCATGACAATTTGCTCAATAGCTTTGTAGACCCGGCTGAGTAGACATACAGGGCAATGGTTTCCAGGTTCTGTTTTGGCACACCCTTTGTGGAGCTGGATGACTGTTAGTGTATGCTATTCTTTAGGTACATAGCCTGTGGTACGCTTGAGTCTGGACAGTGAATGTAGGTGAGGGTGTAGTTCCTTATGGGCCTAGTGTAAGACGCAGCCTGGGACACCATCCAGTCACAGTGATGCTATGTTCTTAGCTTTGGTGAGGGCTGTCTTTACCTGCATGTCCATGACGTCTGGGTCTCTGCATCCTTCTGTGATGGACACAGGCTCTTTTGGGGGTGATGGGGAGGAGTTTACACTGAACTTGTCCCCCTGGATGTGGGTAATGAAAGTTGGTTTGGTGTATTTCTTTCCTTTTTTCAGTAGCTGACAGAATATTTGGAAGTTGACACCTACATGTCTGGTATAGCTACCGAGGGCTTTGTGGTGGTTATTCTTACATTCCTTGGCTATTTGTCTTTAGAAACCATCCTTGGATTATTTTATGAGTGATCTTTGTTTCTTCCTGATAATGATCAGTGCTGCCTTTCCTTTAGTGAAATTGGCTCTATCATGTGTTCGTTTCCTCCTTCTCATGTCTAGCTTATTTATGGGCAACAACCACCTGCTTGTTGTCCTATTTTTGGAGGAGTGCATCTTGGTTTTATTTGTGATGTCTCATTCCATGCATCCCTGTAGATGCTCATAGGATGCTCTTGTAAATGATTCTGCAGATTGTATGCCATTATCCTATAGGAAGAGTTCTTCGGAACGTTCCACTTTGGTCTTGGGAAGTGTGCAGTTTGCTTTTGCAAATTTCTTCACAGAGGTTTCATTGACTGGGTGGGGGTGGGGGGGTGGGATGTGGATGTCAGTGTGATTACTTAATGATTTGATATTACCAGCGAGGGGGTTATCTCTGTTGTGGAACACTGGTACCACATGTTGGTGATGATCATGTCCAGTATGTTGTCACCTCTAGTGGGCATGGTGACCAGCTGTTCCAGGGTGTTTCAGTTTTTTAACTCTAAGAAACATTGGGCAAAGGACGTTGTACACGAGTAATTCCCCCACTCAATGTTTGGGTAGTTGTAATCTCCTCATATAATGGTGTTTGATAGGACCTTTATATTTGCCACTGTTCTCCGGAATACTGAGTGAGGTTCCTGAGACAAGGTATGTGATCTGTAGCAGGCTACAATCTGATTGACAGCTTTGCCCAATGTTAGTTGCACTTGCATGGTCTCCAAGGCCTCATGCTGTGCCACTAACCTGAAGGTGTGGATATCCGTAAGGTAAATGGGTACACACCTTCCTTTTGTATTTCACTCATGGTTTTGGGTCCGAAGGTCAGAGGGATTGTGAGTGTTTTATGTGGAGCATATCCAGCAGCTCTGTGTTTGACATAGCTTTGTATGTTAGGCAGTGAACACCTCTGAGTAGGCGATATGCAAGGGAGTACAGATGGAGCATTTTGCGATGGTCTGTGTATGGCATGTATTTCAGGCCGCTAATGCTCTTTGTGAGGTATTGCTGCCGGCTTTCCAGTTGTTGTAGTTGTCTTGTGAGGTACATAGCAACAGTGGCATTGTACTCTATTATAGTTCTAGTGAGTGGTGAGTAGAGGGGAACAATGTCCTCTCTATTCTGCATGAGACACATTTTGTGATGAGGTGTGTCACATAGGAGGGTTTTCTGACTACTGTGGGAACGTGATTATCACAGTTGTATCCACTGTCCACCTGTGACCCAGGGTCTCTTGTCACACTTTCACTGTGAAGTATACTACCACCTATGTTGTAGTTCTTGGCTACAGAGTTTTTAACAAAGGGGATGATAATGCACCTTTTGGTATTGAGCTAGAGCCCATTGCTTTGACAACAGCCATCTGTCTCAGTGACGCCCTTTAGTAGGATGTCCACATCTTTAGTGTTTACAATTATGGCTCCCAGTTTGCAGTCCTCTGGAAACTTTAGTAGCCACAGACCTTCCATGTTAATGTTTACTTCAGGGAAGTAGATACTACACAGCCTGGGAAGTTATCTAGTCCCACGGCTGCTGTGATACTGGCTTTGGAGAGTGTTTTTTACCTGTGCAGCCGTGATGACAGCAACTTTGCAGTCTTCCATTATAGAGATGTGCTCTTTCAAGGGTGGGGGGGGGGGTAAAGTTAACACTGATCCTATCTGCCAGGATGTTGGCAATATCAGTTGGCTCTGTACATTTAGTGCCATTGAGCTGTAACTCAGAACAAATCTGAGTGTAACCATGACATGGACCTGTCTGCTGGGCAGAGATCTCCTGAGTAGACAGTATGCAACAGAGTACAGATTGGGTTAAATTCAGTCTTGTTGTATGGGGCAACTATTTGAGGCCAGTATTAAGGTACTTCATTGGTCTTTCTAGTTGCTGAACGTGCCTAGTCAGATTAATCGCAAGTGTGTTGTGGTACTCTCTGACAGGTCTGATGACTGCTGAGTAGTGGCAACCTCCTTTGACCTACATGCACAGACCTTGGCAGTTTGTGTGAAGACATAGCATGATTTTCCGACCACTTTGTGAATATGTTTCTAGAAGTAGAGATGACTATCCACATTTGTCCATTGATCCCTTATTATCACATCCGTATTTAGCCTAAGTGTGTGAGCATGTCCAGTATGACCTTTCAGTGTGATGCTGAATGAAATCCACTAACATTTGTTGGAGTGTGTGAGCATGCACATTGTTCATATTTATACTATATGTGTATGGTAAATCAAGTTGTATTTTTACAACAGAGCTCACCTTTGTGTCATAGATCAACATGGATCATGCTGGGCCTGCAGGACTTCCATGAGACACTTTGCATAGACTTATCAACATTTCTACTTACAGGGGGGACAGATATTCTTTGTACATTTCTACCTTTGGGCACACCAGATTGTTACTGTGGGATGTCCCCATTGGCAAATGTCTGTTACAGCTGCGACAGATGCCAGATATGGGAATCGTGGTAGTTTCCAGGGCAGCCAGCACACACATTCAGTATTATGTCCTGGGCATCACACATGACCTGGCAGTTGATGGAGTGGAAGCCCTTGCGGTTGATGTAGGCCCTACCCCGCTCACCAGCTGGTGCTTTGATGTGTATGTGCGTGCAGTCAATTGCACCCACTACCTCAAGGTATTCCACTATTTGCTGGAAGAGATGCATATTGCTGGCCAATACCTCATGGGAATTGGGGAAATATACATGATCACCAACATGTGCTGACATGGCATTCAGGAACTGGTGCAGTACCCTGGATGCTGATGTCTGTGAAATCTCCATCATATCACCAGTTGATCTCTGGAAGGTACCTGTTTCTAGTATTCTTAGGCTAACACATACCTTGGTTTCCACTGGGATGGGTTCCCCTCTGTTGGTTCTGTGTGTGAGGCGTGGCCTGCACAGCTCAACAATTTGCTGCAGGAGTCTCTGTCCACTCTATAGCACTCCACTATCTCCAGCTCATGTAGCTCCTGGTAGGTTACCCTGGGACTGTACACTCTTCTCCGTCTCCTCATGTGGGTTGCTTAGCAGCATTTGCAATGGCACCACCCTCAGCATCTTGCACATGTTGCCTTATAACAGCAATGGCAGCCCCTAGCATTTTTATGTCTCAGTTTAAGCTTTTTAAGTTTTCACTTCTCTTTGTTGACTGCAGTGTTGCAGTGTTTCTGAGAAAAACATGGGGGAATGTTGTTTGCAGAGTTTTAAGTGCTGGGCTGGGCTAGTGTACTGCCTGCATAATTGGCTGATTTTGATTGATTTCACCTGGCAGCTCTGCTAGTTCTCCTTGGTTAACTTCCTACTACTTCTTTTCCTTCCTTTTCCCTTTCTATTTCCACAGGGGGCAGCGCCGCGCAAACAAGCGCAAACACGTGCACACGCATGCACACAGGATTACACAGGCTTAGATGGGTGCACACGCGCGCACACAGTCTTACACAAACTTACACAGGCTTAGGCGAGTGCACATTCGTGTATACAGGCTTAGACAGCCTTACACAGGCTTACACGGGCACACACATGCACACACAAGCTTAGACAGGTTTACACGTGCACACAGTGTAAGCAGCTTTGCAAGAAACTTTAGTGATAGCCACGGCGTACACCTTCGGTTTCTGGGTTTCAGTTTAGACAACTGTAGACACTCCTCTTCCAGTCCTGAGTAACTCACAGCAAACACATGCCACTCTGCTCCAATAAGCTTACAGTCCCTTTGATACATACCCCCTCATGATGTCACCCATCTTCTACTCTGTTACTCTCCTAATCCTACTCTTACACTCTACAGACATGGTTCACACAGCAGGAAAAATTGGGATTCACTATCCTTATACTCATTTGTATAGGATTGCCTACTAATGCTTGGTTACATCTCTCAGACTGAGCTTCCCCCCTTAGCAACCACTACTCAGTAGCCATGTTGTCTTCAGCCTGCCATTTACTTGCATGGCAGATGAATATTTTGAATAAAATCCCTATTTGTGGCTTTTATTTTTTTGTTTTTCTGGTTTTTAGTGTGCCACACGTTTGCACGGCGCTGCGCTACACTTAAACATCGGAGATTGAGGAAAAAAATATATTTTTTATTATTTTGCAACAGATAAAAATGTCAATTGCTGTATATTTGGCCATTGGCATGCTTCCTCAACGGGATGCATCCTTTATTTGGAGCTGTCATGGCTCCGTTTTGCTATTTGCAGAACGGTACTCAGTTGCCAACCGAGTACATTTCTGCAAATAACACTACTCTTACTCGGACAGGTTAGTGTTTCCTGGATCACAAATTTACCTCATTTGCATAGCTTTCAGCAGCAAATGAGGTAATTTGCATAAACTAACATTGCCCGTGCAAGAGTCGTTTTAGGAGCTCTCTTGCACGCCCCTGCCGGCTGTTCTTGGATCGCTCGGCAGACATGTTGGCTGGCTGGAGTCTTACTCTACTCTTAGACTCCGTGCAAGCCTTCGTGAATCCAGCCCATGGTTTGTAGTATCCCGGATGATGTATTCTATGCTGACTTTACTTAGGATTTTGAAGAGTTTCTGAAGTTACACAATGTATAATTGCCTTCTGGGAATGCATATTTTGTATGTGTCTAATTTGTTAATAGCAAAAGTAAGAGGACATGTTTTGAAGGAAGTGTGATATTATAGGCTGCACACTGACTGCTTAGTAGTTCTAACAGGCATTAAAGAGTTACTCATTATTTTTGAAGAGATTTTTTAAGTCACATAATGTGTAATGGCTTTCTGGAAAGGCATAGTTTGTATGTGTCTAATTTGTTGACAGTATTTTTCATTATATGTTTAAATTAATTATGGTCTGACACCTTGTCAAAAGAATTAGGATGATGCATTTGGTTGCTTTGTACATTTAAACTATAACTTTGAAAGTGAGTTTATCTCCTTCCTGCTGACAAGTCTGAAGTAATCAATTTTACAAAAACTAGTTTACAGCTTTTTATATGCTGAATGTTCTAGAAAATTTTGCAGCTCAGGATACACACACATATGCTGTTACAGTAAGGCCATTTGCAGCTTGATTTTCCTCTGTTCCCACTGTTTTTTTTTACTTCTTTGAAGTCACAAATCAATGTTATGGCAATTATTCTTAATTTCCATGCTTACAGGATATTGCATGATTGTGCGCAGAAAAGAAAACGGAGAAATGCATAACAGTTCATTTTTCTTGGTGTGGATATTATTAATGTACAGATCAAATGGATTCAGGAAAGATTCATTTTAACTTCTATGTTTTGTAGAAACAGTTCTTTATTTGTTTTTGTCTCCTTCTCATACTTTTTTTTTTATTTTCAGCCCTTATCTTGGCCTGAGTGATGTCATAGTAAAAAAGACTCTAACATTTTTAAGAGACTCATGTTGTAATTACAACCTTCCTCTTTATGTTTGACTCTGAGCAGTTTCGATCTGATATTTTCTGGGGTGATTGTCAAAGCTAACCTCCTTGAAACACTTCAGTTACATGGGAAGGTTAAGACAAGTATAGGAAGTACAGTATGTTCTTTGTTTGTAGATCAGCTCATCTACCACAACACAAAATAACTTCTTCATATAGAAACATTTCAGTAGTTATGCATCCACTACAGACTAATCTTCTTCTCTTTCGGCTGTTCCCGTTAGGGGTCACCACAGTGGATCATCTGTTTCCATTTCTTCCTGTCCTCTGCATTTGCTCTTTCACACCAACCCCCTGCATGTCCTCTCTCACCACATCCATAAACCTTATCTTAGGCCTTCCTTTTTTCCTCTTACCTGGCAGCTCCATCCTTAGCATCCTTTTCCCAATATACCCAGCATCCCTCTTCAGCAAATGTCCAAATCAATGCAATCTCGCCTCTCTGGCTTTTTTGCCAAACTGTCCAACCTGAGCTGACCCTCCAATATACTGATTCATAATCCTGTCCATCCTTGTCACACCCAGTGCAAATCTTAACATCTTTAACTCTGCCATGTCCAGCTCTGACTCCTGCCTTTTTGTCAATGCCACCGTCTACAACCAATATAACATAGCTGGTCTTACTACCCTCTAGTAGACCTTCCCTTTCACTCTTACTGGTACCCGTCTGTCACAAATCACTCCTGACACTCTTCTCCACCCACTCCATCCTGCCTTTACTCTCTTCTTCACTCTCTTTCACACTCACCATTACCCTGAACTGTTGATCTCAAGTATTTAAACTCATTCACCTTCGCCACCTCTACTCCCTGCATCCTCACAATTCCTCTATCCTCTCTCTCATTCACACACATATATTCTGTCTTAGTCCTGCTGGCCTTCATTCCTCTCCTCTCCTGAGCATATCTCTACCTCTACAGGGTCTCCTCAACCAAATATACTGGTGTCAAAGTCAGATAAATATTATTTGTTGGTAAGCAATATCTACTGTGAGCAATGTATATAGACAAGACGATCTCAGTGAAATATACAGGTGAATAAAGGAAGGATTTTCTACTACCACTAAAGAAGCAGTCTAAATCCAAAGTAAGAGCAATACTGAAATGTATAATACCCTTACTATTGTTAGACCCATGTGATATTCAGTCCATAAATGAAAAACCGAGGAACATATTGAGTGTAATGCTCCATGCCTAGATAGACTGTGTATTGTGCTGTTACAAAGTTACATCACTTGACTGATTTTAACCATTTGTTATTTGGTTTTCTGAACTAAAGGACAGTAACTGAAATGCTACTGTGGAGACATCCTAGGGATAATCAGACTCAAGCTGCTACTCATACTGTGGTTTTCATTACGAAGAAGTCGTCTACAAAGACAACCATTGTATATTGCTTCTACAAATGAAGACTTATTGCTGGCTAATGCGTGTCATATCTTGCTTTAGCATGTAGTATCCCTCAAACACATAACTGTTTATTTTTTGAAAGATTTTTTATTTCATCAAGTTTAAAAATCATGACTTCTGCATTAGAGTTTGAGCAGTTTACAAACTGTATTGTTTGATTCATTTGATATCAATGAAAGGATTTCCATAAGGATGAAACAATTCCTATGTTTATTGATTTTATCACATGGAAATTTCAGCACAATGCTTTCCTTCAATACTTTCCCTACAGATCTCTCATTAACAAAAGTAAGGAAATGTTTCTATGGCTGCATTGGGACAGATTGAAAAGGTAAACAAGGGGTTTAACTTTACAGAAATGCATGCATGTATAATATTTTTTTAATTCCAGATTTGTCTTTATATTCTTTCATTATATGTGATAGGCATTCTATAGCTTCCATTATGTCTCCCTAAGGAATCAATTTGCCAAGCACAACTGCTTGAGAAATCAGCCCCATGAAAAAAAAATTCATTTAAGACTTTTTTGCAGGAGGAAAGCCCATGAAATCACCTCAGCCGTTACAAGCAAGCAGACATGAAATACTTTGTACAGCCATTCATTAATTTAAGATGGTTTTAGAAAATGTCTTTTTGTTTGTCTTAATGTTTCATGTAGAGTCATCAAAGGTACGCAACTTAGGAGAATGAAAAAAAAATGAAAACTGTTTACCAAAAACCTTCTTTGACAAACAATTTAGCAATTTTGTTTTTTGAATGGTGGCAAGCCCTTCTGTTCTCCCCACTCCCCTTAGACCTATATATACACTAACTCTGAGACTGCATAACAGTGGAGGACAAAACAAACTTCATTTTGGCAAAAATAAATTAATTTGACAGCACAAGCTCTTTTTGCATTTGCCAAAATTAAATTCCATTGCATGACATGCTCCTATGTTTCAGATACCAGAGGGTAAAGATATTAAAACCATTCCCAGAGAAACATGGCGTATAATGACAATTATTGTTAAATGCTACCATCCACACTGGTAACAATGAGTCAGTTCAATAAGAAGCTTTTCAAACTGAAACTATAACAGAGGAATTAAGTCCTTATGTAAATAGGTGCATATTTGCATGCTGAATTTGAAAATGATTGGCTAACATTAATCACATATTTATGTTTATAAGTGTAAAACAGGTATGATATTAAACATATTTTGTCCTGAAGAAGTCTCAGTATTGTTATGTGAGATGAAAGCATAAAATAAATAAAGAATATTGCAGTGCTCAAACACACTATGGCAATCTTTGAAAACAATAGAATAAAAGGTTAGCATATGCAAAAAAAAAAATACAGAATCAAAATTCACATGTAGCAGTATTTGAGGATTACTTCCGACAATGTGCTTGAGCATGGCAGTTGTCTCTGAATGCACTAATATTTGTCTAACTCAAAGGGTTACAGCAATGTTTTAGATGGACAGTCTGTAGGTATTCAAGCAAGCAAACCTGTTTACACAATGTGATAGGAAAATCTCGTATAAAAACTCAGATATGATTATATGATATTTGACAGATTCAAGTTAAGATGGGGGATTGGGAATAAAACATTGTTCATAACAATTGATTTAGCTATTACACAAATACATTTTTGCACATAATTTTTGGTAGTCTTAAATCACAAGTAACAAAATTTAAAACATTTAAAATATATAGCTAAATGCTCCATTACATTCATGAAAAAGCCTTTCATATGGTTAACCATGAACTTCTCTAAAATCAATCTCCCTGAATAATCAACAATCCAGTGGTTCCAGTCCTATCTGACTGGCCGACAACAGGCTGTACTATGACAGGGCAAACTGTCCAGCCAGCTTCCTTTCACACTTGGTGTCCCTCAAAGTTCTATTTTAAGCCCACTACTCTCCTCTATTTTCATCAATAACCTTCACACTGCTATCCCCAAAGCTACCTGTATTCAATATGCAGATGATTCCACTCTGATCTGCTCAGGCACCTCCCAATCTGACCTGCAAATCTTAACCCAAAACACATTTAACACTATCGAAAACTGGCTCTCCAACCAATGTCTACTGCTGAACCCCAATAAAACTAAACTTCTACTCTTCACCCCCACTAGTATATCCATCCCATTTTCTTTCTCTGTTATATCCAACAACGGCACTTCTATCTCCCCAGATACCCATACTAAGCTTCTAGGGGTTATTATAGATAATAATCTTAAATTTAACCTGCAGGTCAACAAAACCATACAGACCATCAATAAGAAGCTTGGATCTGTGTACAGAAACAAGTCATTTGTAACCCCATTGGCTAGAATTTCATTTGCCCGGTCACACCTACTCTCTACTCTTATGTATGCCTCTCCTGTACTCCCCAACCTTAGTAAATCTGAACTGAGTGAGCTCTCCCACAGCTACAACCATATTGCTAGATTCACCACCGGCTCAACCTACAGAACCCATCACTGCCAGAACCTGAAACAACTAGAGTGGCTAGAACTGCCCAGCTTAATTCAATTCATTCAACTCTTAATAGCACACACTATTCTATACAAACCTGAAAATACCCCCTCACTTAATAATATTATAAAACCATACAACTTGACGTCACTGTGGTCATCCAACAAACTACTGGTCCAAACTTTCAAAGCTAATAACTCAGCTGGTGGATCCCTGTTTGACAACTTTGTTGGCAAAACCTGGAATTCAATACCAAACTATATAACCCTTCAATCCTCCCTAAGTCTGTTCAAAAAAAGCATCAAACAGTATTTTAAAATGAACTGGCTTTGTCCCTGTACCAACCCTGATTATGCTACAAAATAATAATCCTACCTAAATAGTATCTTAACATTTAATACTCAACAATGTTTTGTTCCAGTCTGATGATTTGTGTTTCTAATGTATCTGACCATGTAAATTGTGAGTCCCTATTGGGTACATTACTAAATTATTGTAAATATAGAAAATGCTTTTATCTTATATTTTCTATGTATCTAATTGTTGTATAATATTTTTAATTTTATCAACTGGAGCTTTTCTCCCTGGGCCTCAGCTGAAAATGGACATATATCCAGGCAGATTATCCCGGTCAACAAATGTAAAATAAAAAAATAAATACAATAAATAAATAAAAGGTTATCTTTGGATGACATTTTAATATATTATGAGCAGAATTATTGTCCCTAGGCATTTGAATTTGCTGCTTCCTGTTCCATAGTGAAGAGAACAGCATGAATTAGTTGTATGCATATGTTTTCAACAATGACTCCTATTATCAGCTGGTTAGACTTTTAAATTTAAGTCAGAGATTTTTTTTTTTTTTTTTTTTTAAAACAAGTTTATTGTTTTTAACAAACAAGAGAAATATCATAACAATTTTATACAAGTAATTAAAATAGATATGATTATAACATTCAACAAAATAATTAAAGTATTTACAAAGACATCCACTACAATCAGATTAATTAATTAAACTAAAATACCATGCTATTGAAGTTAAGATTTTTTAACAAGTTTTGTAAATTATCCCATACAATATAATAAGATGTTTTTCTAGTAGTTCTTGATTTTATTGTCATCAATTCCATATGGCACACTATAGTCATAACATTTTTAAATTCATTGAACGAAGGAGGTGTATCTGAAATCCAATTTCTGGTTATTATTTTTCTAGCCACTGCTAGAATAGACCATAACAAGGGAAGCTTAACCTTTTTAACACTTTGAGGTACAGGTGTGTTGAATAATATAAGAGATTTAGAAATAATGAAATTATCTGTAAAAAGAGCCTGCAAAAATTCATTAATTGACGTCCAATATTCTTTCAATTTTGTACAGTCATAAAACATATGAGCCCAGTCAGCATTAATTTCTACATTACATCTTTTACATATATTATCTTTATTATTTATTTTATTCATCATCAAAGGTGTATAAAAGGATCTATGTAAAAATTTCCATGTAAAAAGTCTCCAGACAATGAAAGACATAGTTTTATAGGCAGATTCCAATATATATTGTTTATCTTGTTGATTTGGTGGGTCACCATTAATGGAAGTGAAATAATTCCAGTAGGTATCTACACTGTAAAAAGTTTCTTGTATGATAATTTTATGTATGTATGAAAGCTTACCTTTATCAGAAACTTTATGTTGTAAATTTAATATCAAGTAATCAATCAGTGTTGGGATAGATTTTTTAACTGTTATAGACATTAGATCAATTTTATCAGTGAGATGTTGTCTAAAGGTCTGAACTTCTAACCAACAAGTTTCTCTTAGATCAAATTCCTGTTTTAAGAAATCTAGATTTTTAACTTTATTATCAGATAGCAACTGATACCAGTACTTTAGATCATTATCTGTAGCTAAATGAGTTCCTTCAGAAGTGGATGACAAAAGCATACCTCGAGTATACATTATAGGGAATATAATAAAATTCCATTCCTTATATTTAGGATGCATGAATATAAAATTACGATAACTAATAATAATTTTTAATGGGTAACTAACTATATATTTAGGTGTAATAGGTGAAGTACAAAATTCTTTTAGTAACCATAGCATGGATTTATTTACAATCATATTTTTGTGTGTTAAGGAGATTTTCATGAAGTGAATACTAATTAGCTTCCAGTAATCTTTCCATTTTGCAACATATGACTGATCTATTAACAAAGTAATAACTTTTACAATAGAAGAGATAGTATATAAGTTAAAGTCTGGAAAAGAAATACCCCCTTGAGATCAGCTATTAGTATGTTTCTTTAATGCAATCCTAGGTCTATTAGGTGCCCATAGGAAATTTAACATTAGTGCATTTAATTTTTTGATAATTATTTTTGTAGGTGGGAGTATTATTGGTTGTATTAAGTATAATATCTTGGGGAATATTATCATTTTAATAATTGTAAGTCTCTCTTCCATAGTAAAAAACATATTATTCCAGGTATTGAAAAGATTTTGTATATTAAGAAGACAGGTATTATAATTATTATGTATAATAGATTTAATATCTTTAGTTAATATTATACCTAGATAAATTATCTGACCTGAATTGGGTACATATTTAATAAAATCACTAATGAGAACATTTTTTCATGTATATATAGGTAGTATTTTAGTTTTTTCTTCATTGAATATTAAACCAGAAATACTTTTAAAATTCATCATTTTATACTATATATTATTATACTATACTATACTATATTATACTATACTATATACTATACTATTAGGTGACTTTAACATTGACTGGAACACATGTAAACAAACCTATCCAACTACCCACATCAACCTATATGGTTTCCATCAAACCATAAATTCTACAACTAGAACTAATAAAACCAGCAATAAAGAAACCATACTTGACTGGATCCTAATAAACAATCCCCACCAAAAATACACTTCAGGAACACTACCAGATGACCTTAGTGACCACTCACTAACATACATAATTAGACACAAAACTATTCTAGCCAAACCACCTCTCATCCGTTTTTGTCGTAACACAAAAATCTTTGATCCCCTTCAGTTTCAAAATGAACTAAGCCTAGTCAACTGGTCTCCTTTGCAAACCCTGCCATTAGATGACGCTGTTAACCACTTCAACCACACCTTCCTTACCATTCTTGATCAGCATGCCCATGAAATCTAGAACGGCAAAATGGCTTTCAACAAACACTAAACAACTTATGATTAGTAGAAACAAAGCCTGGACTAAATGGCGAACCACTAGAAACTCACTTGACCACCTTAATTACAAACAAAAAAGAAACCTGACTAAACTAGCCATCCTACAAGATAAAAAGGATTTTTACATCCAGCTACAAAATTCCTCCCAACACCAGCCAAAGAAATTCTGGAACACAATAAACTCACTACTATCCCCTGGCAAAATAGAAACTCCTAGCCCAATAGGCTCCCACCCTGACTCCCTTAAACACTGCTAATGCCTTTAATAACTTCTTCACCTCTACAATACTCAATCTAGCTAGCCAGCAAAACCCTGACCCCTCTTTACTAGACACCTCTAACTGTACCCCACCACCATTTCATCTCAAACCTATACCCACATCATATATACTACTTCAAAACTTAAACCTTCCACTCCCTCAGCCGACAAAATCCCAGCAGAATATCTCCAGCTTGAGCTAAAGCAGTTGCATATCCAATCTCTTTACTAATTAACAGAACCATTAAAGAAAGTACCATACCTTCACTCTGGAAAATCTCCCACATCATCCCACTCTTCAAAGGTGGGGATTCCTTTGAATACTCAAACTATCCCTATTGCACTTCTTTCTCCCATTGCAAAAATAATGGAGAAGTGTATCCATAAACAACTACTCAATCACCTCCTTCAAAATAATCTGCTAGCTAACTGCCAACATGGATTTCGTCCCTACCATAGCACCACCACAGCCTTACTATCCTTTATTGAATCCATTAATCACAACCAAAGCAACAATCTACCTTCATCAGCCTTCTTTGTAGACCTATCTAAAGCTTTCGACATGGTGAACCACCAACTACTCCTGCACCGACTTAAATCCATCTCTCTCGATAGTATTGCACTTAACTGGTTTACTTCCTACCTTGAGAATAGGAAACAAGCAGTGCTATGGAACAATAATCTTTCAGAGCTCCTACCATCCTCCCTAGGGGTTCCTCAGGGCTCCATCCTAGGTCCCCTTCTATTTTCCATCTTTATCAATGACCTACACCATGTCACCCCCCTATCTACTTGCATTCAATACGCTGATGATACTACCATCATTTGTTCTGCCTCCAACCAAGATGACTTACACCTCCTTACCCAGAAAACTTTTTCAACCATAGAACAATGGTTCTCTAATCATTGTTTACTTCTAAACCCTAAGAAAACTAAACTGCTTCTCTTCAAACCTACACACCAATCCGCTATTAACTTTTCTCTTACATCAAACAATGGTACCATTATCTCCCCAGATGAAACGACCAAACTCCTTGGCATAACTATTGACAACCAACTCAAATTTGACTCACATATCAAGTCAACCATAAAACAACTAATAGAAAACTAGGTTCACTGTATAGAATCAAATCCTTCCTTACTTCTGAGGCAAGAACTACCATAGCCAGAACGCATCTCATCTCTACGCTACTTTATGCTTCCCCTATTTACACAAACCTAACTAAATATAACATCAATAAACTTACATCAGCCTATAATAACATTGCCAGATTTGCCACATCCTCCCCATATAAAACACACCACTGCAAAAACCTCCGCCATCTTGGATGGCTAGAGCTATCACCTTATTCTATACTACCAGCTCTCTATAGCCCAGAAAGCCCTGCACCACCCTGTCAACACTCCTATGCTCTCCACCCTTATCCAGCCCTATAACAACCTAAAAAACCTTCGCTCTTCGAGCAAAATTCTAATTCAAACCTCTCAATCAAGAAATGCTGCAGGAGAATCTATGTTCTCCAACTCAATTGGTAAAATGGAACCTACTTCCTCCCAACCTAACATCCCAAACCTCCATCTCTATATTTAAAACTAAACTAAAACACTACCTAACCAACCACTGGCTTGACTACCCAGCTGATTATCATGGCTCCCATCTCCTATACACATATCTTTCTTTTTCCTATTTTATTCTTTTAACAATACCTGTACTACTAAGACATGCCCTTTATCTTGTACCTTTTCCTAATCGACTTGACATTGCCTCTTTTAATAACCAACTTCTACTATATTACTCTATCCATTCTGTTACTCTATCTACAACACTACCCCTTTTACCTTCCTCTTTCTATCTTATACAAATGTCCTAAGTTCTGTGTTTGCTTGTATATCCATTACACTGTGTACTTTTTCTCCATGCCTATTCCTAAATATTCTGTAACAGACTATCAGTTATGGGTGAATATGTGTTTGTATTTGACAATTTACTGTTAATTATCATGTAGTAGATAGTAGAGCTTTTCCTTGCCTATTCCTAAATATTCTGTATCATACTGTCAGTCATGTGTGAATATGTGTATGTATTTGACAATTTACTGTTAATTATCATGTAGTAGATAGTGGAGCTTTTCTCCTCGGGCCTCCACTGAAAATGGACATGTATCCAGCTGGACCAGCCCGGTTAACAAATGTAAAATAATAAAATAAATAAAATAAAATAAATTTTATCAAATAGAGACTGCATAGAAGAATTAGATCCTGCTGATGTAATTAGAACATCATCTGCAAAGAGTTGAATTTTAGATGTTGTATTTTCATCTATTTCAAATCCTTCTATATCAGTACTATTTCTGATCAGATTGGCCCAAGGCTCCATTATTAAAGTAAATAATAGTGGAGAGAGTGGACACCCTTGTTTTGTACCTTTAAAAATGGGTATTTTTTGTGAGACATATGTTCCTATCTTAATATAAGCCAATGCTCCTTTATATAGATGTTCAATTAGATTTACAAATGCATCTGAGAAGTTTGTGCACTTCAGTAAGGTAAACAAGTAGTCCCAACTTACTGAACCAAATGCTGAACTTATATCAAGACTAATAAGTGTTAAATCTTTCTTTTTCCTATTTGCAAAATCAATTAATGTTAGAGTTCTCCTTATATTATCAAAAGTATTTCTATTTACAATGAAGCCTGTCTGATCTATATCTATAATGCCAGGGATGATTGTCTTCAATCTATCAGCAAAAATACTCATAAACATTTTATAATCAACATTAAGTAATGAAACGGGTTGATATGAAGTACATCTAGTTGGGTCTTTATTAGGTTTTAAAATTGGCGAAATAAATGTGTATTGCCAAGATGGGGGAGTTATTAGCTCATTTTGGGCCAAAATAAAAACCTTATGTATTAATGAGTATGTACTTTTAGAAAGAATTTTATATATCTCTGGTATAATACCATCATTACTTGGTGCTTTGTTTGATTTAAGCTTGTTTATTTGTGTAACAACCTCTGTATATGAAATACTCTTATCCAATAGTTTAATCTGTTGTTTATTAAGTTTTTTATTCATGTTTGTAGTTATAAATTCCTTTATTTTATCTTTAGGTTCCATGTTAATGTTATTATGATTAATTTTGTGAAAGTGATTTCTAAATTCATCTAGTATTTCTGGTAGACTAGAAACATTCTTCTTTTCCTTAGAGAGAAAATTTCTTTGATATGATTTTGCTTATTCAACTTTTTGTTTTGTTGTTAAGTCTATGTAAGTATTTGGGGCTTATTGAGTAAGACAAAAAATTGTATTTCTCCAAAGTTATTTTAACTTTATGAGTTAAAATTTCTTTGTACTTCTCATTTAGTTTGTTTATTTCTTCAATGACTTTCTTATCCATAATATTTTCTTTATTATTATGTTTATAAGAGTCTAATTTACTTTGAATATCTAACAATTCCTTATCCCAGGATTTCCTTTTATTATTATACCATCTGATACTTTGTCCATATAGATATGATTTTAAAGCATCCCAAACATAAACAATGGAGACTTCAGGAGTATTATTTATGTCTAGAAAATGTTGTACTTCTGAAAGTATATATTCTTTATAGTCTTTTAGTTGAGTTAAGTATGCTGGTATCCTTTTGATCTGAACATTGTAAGTATTTTTTATCATGAACTTAAAAACAATTGAATTATGATCAGATATAGGACATGAAATGATTTTAGAGTTAATTAATTCTGTTACCATCTGGTTAGAAATAAAGACACTATCTATTTTTGAATAAGTTTTGTATCTGTTAGAAAAAAAGGTGTATGGTAATGATTTTGAGTCTATCTGATTATTAATATCATTTTTTTAAGTCAGAGATTTGAGAACAGGATTGAATTCAAAGTGGACAAGAGTATTCCTTAAGTTTAGTACCACTAAATAAGTGTCTATATGACAGCAGCTGATTATTTGATGCATAGCTCTCATAATGCTTCACTATTTACTATGCATAGGATTAATACTGAGGAAAGGTACAGAATAATACTGGGAAAGGATAAAGAGTAATACTGGGGAAGGGTACAGAATAATAGTGGGGAAGGGTGCAGAATAATACTGTGAAAGGGTGCAGAATAATACTGGGGAAGGGTACAGAATAATACTGGGGAAGGGTGCAGAATAATATTGTGGAAGGGTGCAGAATAATACTGGGGAAGGGTGCAGAATAATACTGGGTAAGGGTACAGAATAATACTGGGGAAGGGTGCAGAATAATATTGTGCAAGGGTGCAGAATAATACTGGGGAATGGTACAGAATAATACTGCGGAAGGGTGCAGAATAATATTGTGGAAGTCGTGCAGAATAATACTGGGGAAGGGTACAGAATAATACTGGGGAAGGGTGCAGAATAATATTGTGGAAGGGTGCAGAATAATACTGGGGAAGGGTACATAATAATACTGGGAAAGGGTGCAGAATAATGCTGGGGAAGAGTACAGAATAATACTGTGGAAGGGTGCAGAATAATATTGTGGAAGGGTGCAGAATAATGCTGGGGAAGAGTACAGAATAATACTGTGGAAGGGTACAGAATAATATTGTGGAAGGGTACAGAATAATACTGGGGAAGGGTACAGAATAATACTGGGGAAGGGTGCAGAATAATACTGGTGAAGGGTACAGAATAATAGCAGGGAAGGGTACAGAATAATAGCAGGGAAGGGTACAGAATAATACTGGGGAAGGGTACAGAATAATTCTGGGGAAGGATGCGGAATAATATTGTGGAAGGGTGCAGAATAATACTGGGGAAGGGTACAGAATAATAGTGGGGAAGGGTGCAGAATAATACTGGGGAAGGGTGCAGAATAATATTTTGGAAGGGTGCAGAATAATACTGGGGAAGGGTGCAGAATAATATTGTGGAAGGGTGCAGAATAATACTGGGGAAGGGTACAGAATAATACTGGGGAAGGATACATAATAATACTGGGGAAGGGTGCAGAATAATGCTGGGGAAGAGTACAGAATAATACTGTGGAAGGGTACAGAATAATATTGTGGAAGGGTGCAGAATAATGCTGGGGAAGAGTACAGAATAATACTGTGGAAGGGTACAGAATAATATTGTGGAAGGGTACAGAATAATACTGGGGAAGGGTACAGAATAATACTGGGGAAGGGTGCAGAATAATACTGGGGAAGGGTACAGAATAATACTGCGGAAGGGTGCAGAATAATATTGTGGAAGTCGTGCAGATAATACTGGGGAAGTGTACAGAATAATACTGGGGAAGGGTGCAGAATAATATTGTGGAAGGGTGCAGAATAATACTGGGGAAGGGTACATAATAATACTGGGGAAGGGTGCAGAATAATGCTGGGGAAGAGTACAGAATAATACTGTGGAAGGGTGCAGAATAATATTGTGGAAGGGTGCAGAATAATGCTGGGGAAGAGTACAGAATAATACTGTGGAAGGGTACAGAATAATATTGTGGAAGGGTACAGAATAATACTGGGGAAGGGTACAGAATAATACTGGGGAAGGGTGCAGAATAATACTGGGGAAGGGTACAGAATAATAGCAGGGAAGGGTACAGAATAATAGCAGGGAAGGGTACAGAATAATACTGGGTAAGGGTACAGAATAATTGTGGGGAAGGGTGCGGAATAATATTGTGGAAGGGTGCAGAATAATACTGGGGAAGGGTACAGAATAATAGTGGGGAAGGGTGCAGAATAATACTGGGGAAGGGTGCAGAATAATATTGTGGAAGGGTGCAGAATAATACTGGGGAAGGGTGCAGAATAATATTGTGGAAGGGTGCAGAATAATACTGGGGAAGGGTACAGAATAATACTGGGGAAGGGTGCAGAATAATATTGTGGAAGGGTGCAGAATAATACTGGGGAAGGGTACAGAATAATAGTGGGGAAGGGTGCAGAATAATATTGTGAAAGGGTGCAGAATAATACTGGGGAAGGGTACAGAATAATACTGGGAAAGGGTGCAGAATAATATTGTGGAAGGGTGCAGAATAATACTGGGGAAGGGTACAGAATAATACTGGGAAAGGGTACAGAATAATACTGGGGAAGAGTACAGAATAATACTGTGGAAGGGTGCAGAATAATACTGGGGAAGAGTACAGAATAATAGTGTGGAAGGGTGCAGAATAATATTGTGGAAGGGTGCAGAATAATACTGGGGAAGGGTGCAGAATAATACTGGGGAAGGGTACAGAATAATAGTGGGGAAGGGTGCAGAATAATATTGTGGAAGGGTGCAGAATAATACTGGGGAAGGATGCAGAATAATATTGTGGAAGGGTGCAGAATAATATTGTGGAAGGGTGCAGAATAATACTGGGGAAGGGTACAGAATAATACTGGGGAAGGGTACAGAATAATACTGGGGAAGGATACAGAGTAATACTGGGGAAGGGTACAGAATAATATTGTGGAAGGGTGCAGAATAATACTGGGGAAGGGTACAGAATAATACTGGGGAAGGGTGCAGAATAATATTGTGGAAGGGTGCAGAATAATACTGGGGAAGGGTACAGAATAATACTGGGGAAGGGTGCAGAATAATACTGGGAAGGGTACAGAGTAATAATGAGGAAGGTACAGAGTAATACTAGGGAAGGGTATAGAATAAAACTGGGTAAGCGTAGTGTAGTAGAGATCCATCCTAGCCTAGCAGATATCCTTCAATTCCTTATGAAAGTGACACTGCTAGTGGGTTAGTCTGGACAGCTTATGCAAAGTCCACAAAATGGATTTGTGGTTGTCATATCTAACAATAAGTTATTTTTTTCATTGATTATGGTACACTATGTTTTGTAAAATTTGATTATGACCTGTTTGCAGAAACAAATTTAAAATTAGCCAGCTAAAAGTGGGGAGAAATAAATAGTATGGATGTTTTTTTTTTCCTAATTTACTGTTGTTAACTGGGTAAGTAAATGGTCCGTAGAACTTTTTCAGCCATGATCCAGTCATAACAACAATACAAGCTGGACCTGTAATTAAACATGAACATTTAACAGGTATGTTTTACATATGTTTTAGTTGAATTCACACATTAAAATAATATAATTAAAGGAAAGCACCATGGACATTATTTAGAAAATATACATGTAAAATACATTTTTTCTGAAAACTTTTAAATGAGAACAGACAATGTCAGCTGCAGTGAGCAACAAAGGATATTCTTATCAGAATTAGCTATGATTCATAGTTGTAGATGCAGATAGACATGAAGCACAATTTTAAATGTTAGTTATCCAGCATTTGTAAAATAAGTACATGAATCAATATTGAGCATATAATCTCTTTGATTCTTCCTGAATGGAAATACTTTGTCAAGTTGTATAATATTACCTGTCATATTATTCAAGCAGGATAGTGAATGTTTACTATAAGCTCTTTCAGTAATGGAAAGTCTGACGTTAATGAAATGCCATCAGAAACTTGAAGTGTAGGATTGTTCTCCGAAAGCAGGTTTATACTGAAGACGTGGGCTGTATCTGTCATGCAAATATGCAATTAAGAATAGTGATGCTCTCGCTGTGATGGGAAGCCACTTGTATTTACTTATAGTGGTGCAGTGGTGTTCACTTCTACTGCCCATCTATATGGATCCCAGTAGTTTGTTTTCTGTTGTCTGTAACAGTGCAGTAAGTCTGAGTAGTCAACAGTGCCATGAAGAGGAGGCCGTGTTCGGGTTTTTGTTTTTTACTCATTAAGAGCAGGTATAAGAATATGAGAAAATCTGTAGGTAGTTTTAAGATGTGTGTGTGTGTGTGTGTGTGTGTGTGTGTGTGTGTGTGTGTGTGTGTGTGTGTGTGTGTGTGTGTGTGCGATAAATGATATGAATGGTCTAAAGTGAGTCCTAGATATTTCTGGCTTGCAGTAACTTGCAATGGTGTTATTTGTGGTGTTAGCGATAATATTATCAGAGACATTTAATATGGTTTGAGGTTGCAAACAACATCACCTGTGTGTTTTAGGTATTAATAACTAGATTGTTAGCAGCTAAACAGTTCCAGAGGTACATGATATCCTGATGTAAGCTCTTGGTGATGGCATTTGCATGTAGGCCAGTATGTGGAATGGTGATATCATCTGTTTAAAGGATAGACTTAAGAAGCAGAAGATTCCTTGGTAGAGTGCTCAAAAGTAATGAAAACAAACATGGACCTCTCAAATAACCAAATTTACCCCTGAGGCTAGTATGGCAGTTTCAGTTTGAAGTTTTGGTCCTTTCATCTGAATGCTCTGCCAATAACCTTATTAGAAAATCCACATTCCATTAGTGTCTTTAGAAAAAAAGTGTGGTCCATTCTGGCAATAAAAATAGTACCAGTTGGTAGTCTGCAGATCATAGTCTTATATATATATGATTAGAGAGACAGTGACTGTATTGCACCGAGGGCAGAACCCATACTGCCTAATTTCCAAAATATCATATTTACTAACACAGTGCATACTTTTACTTTGGACAGTGGAACAATGAGGTATGTTTGATGCTATTAGGGATTGTACTAGTAGTGGGAAAGAGCGACTGTAAATAAAGGTGGAAGGACAGCGTGGTATTTGACTATGTAACCGCTGCTTTGGGTAGATAATGTGAATGTTATGTATGGTGTTACAGCCCAGCTTGCCTAACAGTCCAGAGATTTTCTGTTTGGTGATTTTTTTTTTAAGTAGAAATGGGGATACTGAATGTGGAAGATAGAGCAGATGAGGAAACAGAGGCTGAGTTATTATTTGGGAAGCAGTGGCAACCAGAATAATGTTGTTGTTGTTAATAATCTCCTCATTGAAAAGTTTAGTAGAAGCCATATTCAGTAATAATTTGCACCAATGATTTTCACTACTTGCCAAAAATGCTGTGGTTATCTCACTTTGGATTGCTATATGTTTCTCATGTTTATTGACTTTCTTCTGATAATATACATTCTAGCCTAGTTTTTAAGTTTCTGGACTAGGGTATATTGATCATGAGTGCATGAAACGTTCCATGTTTTTATGTTATTTCCCTTGCTTTGATCTTATTTTTCAGCTCAATGTTAAAACACAGTACAAAGCTACCTTTCTTCAAAATTTTCTTAATTGAGTAGAGTCTTTCCCAGGTAGGGCAGAACAGGATGTAGAAGGTAGGCAGGGCAGATACGGGGTCCATACAGTATAGAGAAGTCCAATTATTTACATTCAGTTCTGCAGGAGGAACTTCTTCAGAGTTGCCTATGATTTGTCATGAAGTCAGTGATGGGAGAGAATCGTGAGACAATTTTGCAACTTTCATCATCCATTCATCAATGATAAGACAATGATCACTGTGAGCATTGGCCAGGATATTCATTGGTTTCACTTTTTCACATATGCTAGAAAGTGTGACATCCAGAGTGCTGAACTATTTTATGACTGGATTCAGTCTTGTACCTTCAGCTACCAAGTGATTGAGTTGGTAAGAGGTTACATTTCTGTGGCACCTGTTTTTATGGGGGCCAGTCTAATTTGTTTGTGCCACCAACAACTGTAAGTTTATTCTGATTTACACATATGTTTGCTAATTTGGGGAAGTAGCTTATTCAGCATGGTGATGCATGCAGGGTGAGGATGATTATAAATGCAACAAATAGCTATGCATAATGCCCTACTAGAACTTTATTAGGTTCCAGTTTGCTTCACTGTCTGTGGTGGGATCAGCTTTGGCTACAGTCTATGGACTGTCTGAATTATCTATTTAAGATTGCTACTAACAACCCCCCCCCCCACACACACACACATGATGCCTGTGAGTACTTAAGTATACCAATATCTAGTTGTGCATGTGTCTCTCTCTGTCTCTGTCTCTGTCTCTCTCTCTCTCTCTGTCTACACGGACACACTCTAACACATACATACTTATATGTGTGTGTGTGTGTGTGTGTGTATATACATATATATATATATATCTCTATATATATATATATATATATATATATATATATATATATATATATATACATATCTATATCTACACACACACACACACACACATATATATATGTATATATATATATATATATATATATATATATATATATATATATATATATATATATATATATATATATATATATATATATATATATATATATATATATATATAGATATAGATATATATATATATATATATATACATATATATATATATATATAGGGTCAGCTTTATTAACACCTACACTAAGTGTACACCATTCTAAGTGAATAGACAATATAAGCAAAACTTATACCTTCTTCTTCCTGATTTTAATTTTCCCACCGATTTTCTTGCAACGTTAAATATCAAAGGGCATTCATAAAGGTCACCACAACATGTAGACTACATCCGCACTTAGTCTAATCTTTCTTAATGACTAGACAGCAGAAAAATATGGGAGGAATGTTCTTGATTACAGATCGTGCACACTTAGTGTCCACTTATTGTAGGTATTCATGAATATGGCCCTTCATTTACACACACTCATGCACGCACATACACACACACACACACACACACATATATATATATATATATATATATATATATATATATATATATATATATATATGTGTTTCAGGTCCTTTCTACCAGCAGAAAAACAAAAAAATGTAAAAAGAAGTATCAATATAGGCCCACATCTGATTTTAACGGATCCAAAGGACCCTTTCAGATAAGCTTTCCAGGTTTTGACTACCCCTTTCCCACCTCATCATACCTTCTTCTAAACTTTCCAAGAAACATCCTTTCAAGAATCCCTTCTAAAAGACAATCACAGCAGATGTTTGGGTTTTGCAAATCATTCAAAACCTGTACATACTGCATTAGAAATCTCTTTGGCCTCAACATTCAATCACTCAAGTACCTCCAGGACAGCAACATCTTATTTCCCCTATCATTTTAAGCCTTCTAGACCAGAGTGTTATACATCTTGGTCCTTCCCCAGTCAAAAAAGGAAAGAGCTTTTACTCCAGGTTTTTCCTCATCCTATGAAAAGAAGTACCTGGAGACCACTTCTGGTTCTATATACCCTGAGCACCTGTTTGAAGGTTCCAAAATTCAAGCAGTTCTTGAAAGGCATCCTGTACATCCACTCCCTCCTCCCAAGAAAATCTATTCCTCCTCCCTGGCACTCAAGAAATTAACTTCACCACCTACTCAACCCACTTCTTCTGCAGAAAAAAGGTGTCGGATTTACAACTATTCCACTTTTTCTGTTTTTTTTTTTTTTTTTTTTTTTTTTTACAAGGCCAGTTTGTCCTTTAGAAATTGTCTGCCGTTAATGCATAGATGGTTACCGAATGGTTTCTGAATCAGTCCATTCACCTCCCTGCATTTTTTTCCTAATCCTCCAAATAAGGAAGAAAGCATTCTTCATTTGTACACAGACAATTAAGATTTTACTTGAACAAGTTTAAAGAGATTAGAACATCTGATTGTTTATTTCCTTTGAAGGTGATAAGCAAGGTCTTCCATTATCCAAACAGACTATTTCCAGATGGATTTCTCTTGTCATTGTATTACTCTTTCTATGGAAAAGCCGCCAAGGACATGTTCAAGCTCACTTTACAAAGGATTTCACTTCTTCATAGGCTATCTTTAAAGTACTTGATTCCAAATCTATCTTAGAGGCAGTTACATTATCTTCCATTCACATCTTTACCAAGCATTACAAATCTGATGCCTTTTCTAGAAGCAGAACAGCATTTGACAGAACCATACGTCAAGAGTTACTGGACTCCATTTCAGTATCTCTTAACCTCTCCAGTCTGCCTGCAAGCTTTGGACATTGTCCCATCTGTCAGCATTAATGTAACACTGATGTAATGATGAGCACTGTACAGTGGTGTGAGAACATGTTATAATAGTAGATGTATGACTAGAGCTCTGTTGTAGTATATGTACCCTCTCGCACTTCCTCCGCCTTCCCTCTTTTCTTCTTCTTTTTCTCTAGGATGAGGTGGAACTCCTATTTACTTATCCTTCACCTGTTTTTTTTTTTTTTTGCCTGAGTCAGTCTTGTGTTGTATACAGACTCGTTTAGCCAGGCAAAAAAATCTGTTAGAATGTTTATGCTTGTACTTTACTTAAGTACCACCAAGCAGTCCTCATGCCTAGGTTTAAGGTTGATTTTTTGGCATGTGAGGAAGGAGCCACATAAATTTGATATAATGTCCGGACGTACAATATACTTGGCAGGATATCACTCAGCTGTCAACATTACTGCAACAGGGACATAAATCGCTGGAGATGCTGACTGATTTTTCTGGAGTTCTGAGTGCACTGCTATAGGACATATTAAATGATACCAGTGTATAGCCATAGGGTTTTAGATTCTCTGAGATACATTTTGGAGTACTTTCTAGCCTTTTGATTAATTTGTGTGATGTACCAAGCAGTGCTTGGGAAAACACAGCGAGCAAAGCTTTATATCCTGTTTCATTGTCCTTAGTGTGTTACCTTATTAACTCCATATAGGCGGTT
This sequence comes from Protopterus annectens, assembly GCF_019279795.1. Classification (NCBI taxonomy): domain Eukaryota; kingdom Metazoa; phylum Chordata; order Ceratodontiformes; family Protopteridae; genus Protopterus; species Protopterus annectens. Next base: position 1,611,800,820 of record NC_056725.1, read on the forward strand.
TAGTTATGCAGGGCAGTTTTGAATTAGATGATTCAAATGCAACCTGTGCTCATAGTAAGGAAAGCATAAGGAGTTATTCTTATGAAATCATGATTTTTACAGCTCCTCTCAGGCAAGATTAAGTCCTTTAGTTCGAATCATTTTCAGGACAGTCCCAAAACTGAAACTCTCTTAGATTGTGTTCCCACACTCAAAGGCAAGGGACCATCTGCATATTAAATATTAATTAAAAATATATTGTAATGCAATTTTTATATCATAATGTACAATATAGTTATCTCTTTAAAAAATTCCTTTTTTATACCTCAAGTCATCATAACACAATATGTATGTTGTAATAGTTTCTTATATTTGCTAGTCTGACAACAACAGTTTTGTTGTTCATAGATACATACGTTCATAGGTTTGTACTAGGCTAATGGCCCTGGCACCTTTACAAGCCTAGCCCATAGAAATACCCTGGCATTGTGCCACTCGACCTTAGTTCCCAGTGCCTCTGTCTAGTGTAGCCACTGGAGTGATCCCCTGGTTGAATTTTCTGTTTCCCATCCACTCATCAAGATTTCTTTTGAAGAGGTCCAGTGAGGTGCTCTGCCTGATATGCATAGGAAGTCTATTCCAGAGCATGGGCTGTCTCTGGGTTATGAACCTGTTCCTCCAGCTTGTTCTGTTGATTGTGGTAATGAGGTTGAGGTCTCAGGAGTGTGAGGTGTGGAGGGATTGTGATTTTTTAAGATGTAGCATTTTTAACAGAGCTAGGTTAGACATGGCTTTGTAAGTCAAGCAGACATCACTTCTAATTAGGTGATATGAGACAGAGAATAGTTGGAGTTTTTTGAATCTGTCCATATAGGGCAAATGTTTAAGGCCTAGGATCCTCTTTGTGAGGTACTTTTGTGGCCTCTCCAGTTGTTGCAGGTGCATAGTGAGGTACATGCCAAATGGGGCATTGTACTCAATGATTGACCTAATGAGGGTAGAGTAGAGGGAGACAATGACCTCTTTCTTTCCGTTTGCAAAACCCTTAGTAATGAGATGTGCCACATAGAAGGAGTTTCTGACCACAGTGGCAATGTGGTGGTCAAAAGAGAGGTTGCTCTCAGCCTATGTTCCCAGATCTCTTATAACGCCTTTTGTGTTCAGTGGACTACCATTGATGTGGTAATTCATGGGAACTGGGTGTTTCCCAAAGGGGATGATGACACATTTTTTGGCATTGGGCCATGGTTCTGACACCAGCCGTTGGTCTCAGTGAGGCCTTTCTGTAGGATGTCGACATCACTTGGGCAGTTAATAATAGCTCACAACTTGCAATCGTCTGCAAACTTTGTCAGCCAGTCCCTTTGTGTTGGCCTGGATTTCAGAGAAGTGGATACCAAAGAGGAGAGGACCCAGGACCAAACCCTGTGGGACTCCATTCCTGACTGCTTTTCAGTCTGACTTGGAGTCAGCTACTTTCACACTGTGGGTTCCATCTGTGAGCCAGTTTGCAACCCACCTAGTGATATAGGGGTTGATGCCAAACTTAGTGAGTTTTTCTATGATTCCTGAGTGGGGAATGGCATCAAAAGCCTTGGCCAGATCAAGATAGGCTGTATGAACCACCTTGCCTTCATCCACAGCTCTGGTGACTGGCTCAAAGAAGTTGACCAAGTTTATTCGGCATGATCTACTCTTCACAAAACTAAACTGTGTGGGATCCAGAGTTTGGAGATTCCCCATATCCTTGTTTATTAGGTCCATGATGATGTGTTCTACAGCTTTGCATATAAGACTCGTCAGGGTAATGGGGCCATAGTTCCCAAGGTCTGTAGTCGCTCTTCCTTTGTGGAGAGGGATGACTGTAGCAGTGCGCCATTCGGTAGGGACAAAGCCTGAGGTGAGGCTATGATTGAACAGGGCATACAGGTGAGGTCCCAGTTCACTCTGTAGTTCATGTAGAACACAGCCAGGTATATTCTCATGTCCCATAGAAGCTGTATTCTTGGCCTTGGACAGTGCTGTTTAAACTGTGCAGCAGTAATACTGGGTGATTGGTAGTCTACTGGTAGTGTGACTTGTCCTTTCGGGGGGGGGGTAATGTTGGCACTGAATCTGTTTGTCAGTATAGTGGCAATATCTGTTGGCTCGGTATATAAGGTACCATTGTGCAGTAGCTCAGAGCAAATCTGGGTATTGCCATGGAGATTCTTTACATAACTATAGAAGGCTTTGTGGTTGTCTTTACTATCTGCTGCAATTCTGTTTACATAGCTATCTTTAGATGATTTGATGAGGGATCTCAACTTTTTGTTTGATAAGGGAGTTTTTCCAGTCTTTGGACTTCATCTTATTCCACATCAGTTTCCTTCTTCTGTATTAGAGTTTGTTTATGGCAGGGGATCACCAGATTGGCTTCATTTTTTTTGGAGGAGACCGTCTTCATTCTATTGGGTATGGCAAGATCCATGCATTTGTGTACATGTTCATATAGTGCATTGCTGTATGATTCAGCAGTCATGCAACTATTTTCCATTTGCATGAGTGCCGTGAAGTTAGCCACTAGTGGGGTTAAGAATGAGCTGGTCCAGAGCATTGGAATTAATGAATTCCAGAAAGTGTTGGGCAAGTGTACTGGTACATGAGTAGTTTTCCCAGTTAATGGAGGGGTAGTTGAAGTCACCCATAATGAGTGTTAGGTTGGACCCTAATATTCTCCAAGGTGCTTAGGAACTTGGAGTGTGAGTCTTGGGACATGGTTGGGGACCTATAACAGGCTATGACCTGAATCGCTTTCTTACCCAATGTTAGCTGCACCTGAAGTATCTCAGATGTGTTATGTTGGGCTACCAGTCTGGAGGTGTGCGCATCTTTTATGAATATGGAAACACCACTGGCTTTGGATCTTTGGTCCACGTTCTGGGCCCAAAAGGTGTGGAATGAGTTATAGCCTGGTAGTGCAGGGGTAGTTCTGCTGCCTTGAACCAGGTCTTTGTTATGGCACAAATGTCGATGTTCTCCATTTTAAGGAGTGTAAAGTGCTTGCTCTGTAAAATGTTGCAGCTTCTAATGTTTTTTCTGAATTTAATTTGATTGCACGTATGAGTTCCTGTATGTTTGCACTGCTTCAATGCCCTGCCACATTTTCAGAACAAGATAGCATGTTGCTGAAATTTCCATAGGAAGTTGTATGACAGAAAACATTAAAGGAAAGAAGATTTTGACATTTTAAATATGTGGATGTCACTCTGCATGTATCAAAAACATTTTTACTACAACATTTAAATTAGCTGGTGTCAATTTTTCATAGAAATAATTCTAGTTCTGACTTCATAAGAACACACTAATATCATGATTACATATATACTGAATTGTCAACTAGCTTATCAGCTACTGTCAGAAGCATTTCAGGTCAACTTGAAAATATATAATTTTCTTACAACTTAAAATCTGCACAAATATTAAACTTAAAATTAGATCCAAAAACTTTGCAACTGTCAGTGCAGTCTACCCAATGAGTCCTTGTCACTTAGGGACACAGCTGACAATAAGAGAAGTATGTGGTAGGATATACATGAGTTTGTATGTTTGTCTGTGTGTGTGTGTGTGTGTGTGTGTGTGTGTGTGTGTGTGTGTGTGTGTGTGTGTGTGTAGGCATGTGTGCTTTTTTGTGTATACATCCATCCATCATTCCATCGTGAACAGTATACTAATATACAGAATTCTGTTAGGTCTGCATTGCAAAGGGTTGAAACTGTTTGGGACTCAGAAGACCTAGATTCAGGAACATGCCTGGGAGTTGGGTGAGTGGAAAAGGAGGAAAAGAAATAATGAAGTCATGCCTCCAGACCTGTAGCACAAAAAGGGCTTGGGATGTGCTGAGGACATGCACCCAGCACACAAGCTCTGGTAATGATTCTAGAGCTGTGATGACAAATACTGCTGCATTGCATGGTGGGTTTGCAAATTAAAGTAATTTCAACCTATAGGGTAACACCCTGTTTCATGGCTGTATTGTACATCCGCAGTCTGCACTGACCCAAGCACAGTATGTTTGGAGACAGACAAGGCTAATCAGAATCATAGCTGTCTGTAGTATTATGACCCTGCCATGTCCACTGTGTTTCCCACTCATGAGGATGATCTTGTCATAATGGGTGAAGAAGCCTTCCATCTGGCCTATAGAATTGTAGTTTAACATGATAATGAAATTGGACAATTGTATCTGTTCCTTTGTTGAAGTAAATAGATATTTCTATAAGAAACAATGTTACTGAATACAGTTATGGTCTGTGTAGAACAGAGTGTGTGTGCTGTATCTTTAAGAAGCATGTCAAGGACTGAATTTGCATATATAAATAGCAGGCACGTACTATACTCAGTGCTGTTTTGAAAGTGCAGCCAGAGATTGAGCATGTATGAATGAATGTCACTAAGTTAGTTAATAAGCTTCAATCATGATGTGTTTGTAGATAATAAAGCTGCCTGAACAGAACCCACAAAGACTTGTCTATTACATCCTGACTAGACAAGCGACAGTCTGAATATCGGATGATGTCACTTCCAGAAAACTGACACTAAGAACACATCTAAAATTAATAACAAGCATAACACAACTGTTTGTTCCACATGGTAACCTGAAAACATTTCTACAGGAGTACATGAACTTTTGACCAGCTTTTTTACACTAGGATTAGTTCTAGATTACTTCAGTATCTAACTCATTAGTGACTCCAAGACCCTAGCTCAAGAAATTATTTCTGTAAGAAAAGGTTCTTATTTCACTCAAGTAAATACCTCTGCTGTCTATCATTTTGGATATACTCCAGATTTGGTCTTCCAGCTTGGTGTGCTGACCTGTGATTTGATGGTGGAACCTTCCTGCTGGTCCAACTACCACCTTCTATCTTATTCAGTCATTTTTCCTCAGCTACATTTTCCTTGTCCTGAAATGGAGGAATTCAGGAATGTGCATGCTGCTCCAACTAGTAGTCAGTATGTTGCAACCTTACACTACTACCTCTTGATATCCAGTGCAGACATTTTAGAGTGTTAATTGCAGCTTATAATAGCCTGTGTGTTCCTGGTTGGACTTGGTTGCACTAGTCTGCATGCTTCCTGTTCAACTTAAATGACGTGAATTATGGTTTGACATGGAAATCTGTTCTTTAATGAGGCAGAGATAAAGGCTTGAGTGTAAATGGTGGCACACTGCTGTAAGTAGTGGCACACTGCTGTAAGTGGTGGAACACTGCTGTAAAGCTTAGGCTTCATGAGCAGTGTGATATTTATCATATCAAGTAAGAGATTTCTAGGGCATCAAATCAACTGTCTGTACTCTTTTTTGGAGGACTGGCTGAGTAAACCAGCTTGCCCTTTCACCTGTAGACCATGTTCCTTTGAAGAATGGGATCTAAGCACTGAGCTGTTTGCATGTAAGCTAGTATCATTGCAGGGAGTCCCACCTTCTATGACAAGCTTATTGAGTGCATTCTGTACTTGTGTGAAGTCTTCCCCTGGTTGTTATGTGAGTTTAGTTTGTTTAAATTCAGTTATGTGATCTGTTCCTTGTGACTTGGATCCATGATCAATATGATTGTCTAGATGTGCTAGCATTAGTGATTTATCAAACTGCATTTGTTACTTTTAAGCGTTGCTTTTTTTTTGCCTGAATCCATTGTTCACAAGGATGGTATCTGAAATATGACCTGTACAGCCATTGTTCATCTGACAGCCCTGCACTGAAGGAACCAGACAGGGAAGGAAAGGGATGAAGGGCTTTGACCAACTCACCTCTGTATCTCTCTCTCTCTATCAAGGGTGGGAGTGGGAGGGGATTGCTTCATTCTGGGGCACAAAGGGCTATACAGTCTCCCTGGCAACGGTGAAATTGACTACCACTCGTGCTCCAGGACAGAAGGAGTACACATGCTTGAACATAACATTCTGTGCAGAAGTAAGGGGATGTTCTCTCTACATAGCCCATTGCATGACCGTACCTGACACCTCACCAAGTCTGTGTAGATATGGCCAGGGAGAAGAAAAAAAATATGAACCAGCACTGATGGGTGTCTAAATGACTACCTCTCTGCTTGACACATAGCCCATGGAAGGGAAGAGACCAAATGAGCCATTTGGCTGGGAGGTGGCTAATGGTCAGCAGAAAGTAAGAGTAAAAAGATGCTAAAAAACAAAATAAATAAACTGAGAAGGGGCTTTGGTGTCCCTACTTTTGAAGATGCCTAATTTAGAGTCTGCTAGTTTGCATAACTACCACTGCATCTCAAACCTTGTGTTTGTAAGATATGTTATTCAGAATGCTGCTTATTTGCATTTGGATTCTTTCCTTAAAGAATACCCAGTTTGTGACCCATTCTCATCCCATTCCAGTCTGGTTTCCATGCTAGATATAGAACTTAGATGGTCCTAACTCTGGTCCTGAATGATCTCCTAATGACAATGCAGGGATGCTCTGCTGTGCTCTGGGTCATGCTCATCTTACCCCAGCATAACTCATGGGTAATCATGGCATTCTTCTACCCCAATGGAAATCCTAATGTGCAGCAACAGGTACAGGTGCTGTTCAGAAATATTTCACTTCTAACACTCAGGACATATTCAACAAATTGTGTCTCGAGCAAATAATTTGTTTTTGTATCCTGTCATATCTGGAGTTCCACACATTTTAATCTTGCATCCTTTGTTTTTCTCCATGTACATGATCTCATTAAGTGAACTGATCAGAAGGATGGGTCTTCGGTATCCTTCACGTTTATTGTTACACTGACACATGGCTTTACCTCTCTTTTCTTGGGATAATTTGATGAGGGCACGGAATGCATCCTGAATGATCTGGTAAGCTTAAAACATCAAACAGTGCTGCACTGTTGCCATGGGTGTTACTGCCATCTCGAAAATTCAAACTATCCAGCCTTTACTCCCACTATTATTTATACAGATCTTGGTGTGGTTGCTGATGATAGAGTAACACTTAAGGACCAGTCATCTTCTGTTGTAAAATCAACTTATTTACACTTACAAAGCATCTCTTGCATTACGCACCTTCTCCTTCCTGAAGACCTGATAGTGGCAGTACATGTCTTGGTGTCCTAATGCCATACATACTGTTATTCCCTTTATTTACATCTGCCAAACAGTGAGCTTGATTACTTACTTCTAGTTCAGAATTCTGCAGGTCTGTTACTCACACCTTCATATTAGCCCCCCCCCCTTGTGCCAAGCTTACAGTGGCTGAAAATTCAATTTTGTTTTATCTTTAAAATTCTACTGTTGGTTTATTTACCCTAAAGGATGTGGATCCCCTATACCTTAAATGGCATTTGTTCTCTGCTGCCAAGCGAAACACTTACGTACATTTTTCTTGGGTTGCTGGCGATGCCATAGCTGTGGTTGTAGGATTCTGTCACCCAGTCATTCTGCTATTGGGCACCACTTCTCCACAACCTTTTCTCTCTCTCAGTGGCTGACAAAATCCATCACACTTAGAGGTAAGGTCATATAGAAACATTTATTTTCTTGGATTATGACCTTACATAGAAGTTTGGTAATTAATGATTGTGTTGCTTTATTCAAAACATTATTTACAGTGTGTTAGGATCAGTGCTTTTCTTGTCTTTGTGCATTGCTCATTGATTTGTTTTAGTTGTGATTTTATTTTTTTTTTCTATTTTTCTTTGTGTTTTAATGGCAACGCGGATTGCATACAGGCACTTCCATTAACATAACTTGAACTATGATATTTCAAAAGTCTACTACAAGTTCTCATGTGCCAGTTGATTGTGACACATTTATTCACTGCCACTTGCTCAAAAAGGCAAATGGTCTAACTCCCACTAGCCACGTACAACAAATATTACATTTCACTCATTTGGTACTGGCCATTTTTTCTTGCTGCAATTTTGGTTTTTGGCCATTTGCACCAGCTGTACATGCAAGGCTGTTTTACAGTCTAAATCCCACTAGCCCAGTTTTACTTAAATAGCTCTCCCAAACCTGACTTTATTAAACTGCATTGCTTTGCCAGTGCCCTAACTCTAACATTAAAACTCCCATAGTTCCTAGCCCAAGTCTTTGCTCTCTAATCCTAAAACTCAACTCCTGCTCCTTCTCCCTGAACCTAAAATCCCCATTCACTCCTTCAACCTAAAACATCAATACCTCCTCCCAAAACCTGAATTCACTAATCATTCTCTAACCATAAGCTCCCCTCCTGCCCCGACCCTTAAACACCTTTCCCACTTCCTAACTCTAAACCCCCTACCTGTACACTAACCCTAAGCCTGTTTCCAACTCCCTAACCCTAAACTCCCTTCCTGATCGCTGCTTGAAACCCTAGTCACCACTTCCACCACCTCTCTCTTCTGCTGCCACCCTATAACTACCACAGCTACTATACATGTACTTGAATAATGTGTTTTGAGAAAGGGACGGTAGCTGCTTGCCCAAATTTAGATTCAGGTTCAAATGTGAGCAGCAACCTATACAATCTACAAGTCCCTGCTTTCAAGACAGTTGTAGTAAAACCCAGTTCATAAAACATTTCTCACAAAGTTAAAAATATGATTAGCACTGAATTAATTATCTTGTAATGTTTACAAATGCTATAATTTTAAGCATTTCATAACTATCTTCTAAATGCTCATCAGCATACATTTTCTATGTGAGCTGCATTTAGATTTATTTTTAATTATGTTTTTGTATCAGACCATTACTGCTACAATGTATAAACTGTTTTTATTTTTTGCATGCCTGAATATCTATGTTAATCTGAATCACTCTAATACTTGTCAGGTTTCATCAATTTTCTTAAACTCTAAAATATAAATGAGATGTACATTAAAAACATGGAACAAAGATTTGTTAAGAGAAGAAAACCTTATGCACTCCAATATGTTAGGACAAGCCCCCCACACTCACTCTCACACATACTCCATTAATTCTATCTATCTCTCTCTATATATATATATATATATATATATATATATATATATATATATATCTATATATATGTGTGTGTGTCTGTGTGTGTGTGTGTGTGTGTGTGTGTGTGTGTGTGTGTGTGTGCGTGTGTGTGTGTGTGTGTGTGTGTGTGTGTGTGTGTGTGTGTGTGTGTGTGTGTGTGTGTGTAACTATATCTATCTGTCAATCTTTCTGTCTATCTATACACACTTTGTGGCAAGACACCAGTGAGTAAAAATAGAAAGCACTACTGCAGTGCACAGTGTTTCCACACAATATAAGTCCATGCTTTTTTGACCAAACACTGTTCCCTAAAACTGTATTCATCCAAGTTTAAGAGAGCTGGAATAAATTTACAAACTATTTAAAATGATGCACAACAGAATATTAAAAACACATTAGGGCTGAAATGGAATTTTATAGACCATAACAGTGTTGAACTTAAAGCCAAAGAAGTAATATACCATGAAAGAAACCTGTTGAGATAGTTCCTAAGAAAGTCATCTTTAGAGAAACTACCCCTGGCATTTATTTTGTTAGTACAGGGGCAGTTGTGATTACTGCTGCAGTTTTCTTTCTATACGCAGTATCTTTTCAGGATATTTGCTCGGCCTGAAATTTTCCCCATCACAGAAAAGGAATGGAGGCTCTGCATGATTGTTAAATTATTAAGTGTTTAACAGAAGGAACCTGTGATGTAAAAAATGAGATGTCTTCTGATAAAACTGATTTAGACATGAAAACTTATATGATGTACATCATTTCCAGAGAATGAAACAAGAAATATTAGTTTAGACTGGAGCCTCATATGACATAGAGTCCCTTGTTTCACAACCGATTATTTAGTATGAACAGATAATTTCACAAATGGCTGTCATTACACCTTCTTGTAGATCACGTTAATAAAATACTAGAAGTTTTTGCTGTAGATAAAATTACAAGGCAATCTGTAATAGTCTAAGAAAGTTGGTATCCAAGAGTCTAGGTCTTCTGAATAACTAGTTATTTCAATAGAAAGTGACTGCAAATCCCAGGTCAGATCTATATGTAACTAGGGCCAACAGCAATCTTCAACTAAGCATTTTGCTTTCCCTAAAAACAGGGAAACCTGTTACCATCTGAAATGGTTTACTATAAAGGTTCCTGAAAATGGCATGAGGCAAAATGTACACAGTTCCTGACAGAAATTATATGTACATTTGCTTATGGAGTGCCTAAGGTGGAGGAACCTGTGATATGAGACACTACCGAGCCTTTAACTGCTAGAATTGTAGAACCTGCTTTATTGCAATTGGCTTGCTAATACACTTATCAAATGTAATGCTGTGTTAGAGGGAAAACAATGTCACAAGTTGTTGGATTCAGGGACTGTCTTTAGGTGCAGCACAATACATCTATAAACAGAAAACAGAAAATTGAAGAAATATGTGTACATGGAGATAAAAAGGAATATGTTTTAACAAAGGATAGAAATAGAAACTGTTTAGGCAAAGTGCTATTCCCTGTAGCTGTGTTACATAACTTAACATTTGAAGCCATAACTGGCCAAAACTTTTGTAATTTGAACAAACTGAGGAAGTTAAGGGTGGGGGAGATTCAAACAGCTATGTTTCCAAAAAAATGCATAGTCCCAGTAAATAAGGTAAAATATTAGAAGAGACAAAAATGCTACAATTTATCTCTGGGTGAAATGTTTAAATAAATCTGATGGTGAATATTGCCATAAGATTCCCATAATTAAATAATAAAGGAAGTTACTGTACACACTGCCATGTAAGATGAATCATACCAAAATATTCAAGCAGTTAAAAAAGGGTTAGCATAAACAAACTAACATATGAAGGAGACATAATTAGAGATACAGTAAGGAAACTAGGCAAAAAAGTATGGAAGAAAAGAGAAACTGAGCAGTCTTAAACTTTGCACTGAAGCACTGAAGCACAGAAGCTGGGAACCAAGGAGAAAGAAAAGCATGATTCTAATGGTAAACAAAACAAACGTACATCAGAAAAAGGGAAAGGAAAATTGTTCTTCAGTCACTTTTTATAGAGGATGAGTTAGATGAAGGCCAAAATAAAAACTGCACTTATATTTATAGAAGAAGAAGCTCTGACCTGTAGGCCAAGTCAGAATATTAATATTAGTGAGAGTAATGTTACTCCAAGTCATAACACTGTGGAGAGTAATGCTACTCCATGTCAGAATACTGGGGAGAGTAGTGTTACTCCAACTCAGAATAATGGGGAGAATAATGTTACTCCAAGTCATAATACTGTGGAGAGTAATGCTACTCCATTTCAGAATACTGGGGAGAGTAGTGTTACTCCAACTCAGAATAATGGGGAGAGTAATGTTACTCCAAGTCATAACACTGTGGAGAGTAATGCTACTCCATGTCAGAATACTGGGGAGAGTAGTGTTACTCCAACTCAGAATAATGGGGAGAGTAATGTTACTCCAAGTCATAACACTGTGGAGAGTAATGCTACTCCATGTCAGAATACTGGGGAGAGTAGTGTTACTCCAACTCAAAATAATGGAGAGAGTAATGTTACTCCAAGTCATAACACTGTGGAGAGTAATGCTACTCCATGTCAGAATACTGGGGAGAGTAGTGTTACTCCAACTCAAAATAATGGAGAGAGTAATGTTACTCCAAGTCATAACACTGTGGAGAGTAATGCTACTCCATGTCAGAATACTGGGGAGAGTAGTGTTACTCCAACTCAGAATAATGGGGTGAGCAATGTTGACCTGGCTGATCTATAGATAAGCTATGCCTATTTTAAGAAGATGAGCGAGAATGAAAACAGTTCAGAAAGCGGAGCTAGATAGAATAACGACAGAGTAGATGGGCTAATAAGGGAACACAACAGCCCAACTTTGAGAAAGAAATGTTCTGCTTTATTGAGTAACCAAAGACAAAGGACAGGCATGAGCCAGAAATAAGTTATGAAACCTTTTAGAATACTGGTGATGAAGTTGTCACATAACCACATATTGTGTGGTCATTTATAGTGTACAAGAAAAAAGGCAAGAATTTAATTAGATTTTGCAGCCCTGGTATGAGGAAGAACATGGATAACTTTGTGCAGTTTGTCACTATGTCAAAGCAGGGTACCCATCACATGGTTTAAGAACACTTTGATACATTTGTCCATCACTGGTACCCATTTGAATGAATAGCAATGGACATTCTGGGTTTAATTAAAAAACTGAGTAAGGGACATTATTATATCTGGGTAATTATTGACAATGCAACAACATTTCCTGTTACAGTATTCCTACAAAGACTGAACAATGACCATAGTAAAATAAAGAGTACTGCTTTTTCAGTATCTGTTGGAATGGTCAGACTCAAAATGCTGAATCCTGATTATTCTCCTTTATCAGAAGTATGCTGATCTCATTGTTGGTATATTTAAGTTCCTCAAAAGCCTCAGAGGGACATACCCTTCAGTGACAGGGAAACTCTGAATGGCTTGGTGCCCAAATCTGTCCTTTTATCTAGCTCAGCTCGAGCTAATGCTTTGGAATGTGGAAGGTGCCCTAAAGCCCTGGAAGCAGGACAGCTGTTATATCCTGGCAGGATATAGCCCATATACTTTAGGTTACTGCAAAAGTGATCATTCATGCATCTGCTATTATGGTAACTTTACTTACACAATTATACTTTCGAGTGGTGTGAGGTCTGCCAAAAAAAACTTTTTTTTTTGTATTGCAGCTATACAGTAGGAATTGCCAAGAAATACTTCCAGACCAAAGTATATCATTCACATCCAGAAAAAAGGCATACACTTTTTTTTTTTTAAGTGAAGCACCTGACACCTCTATCCAACCATTAAACCACTGCACTATTTCACAGCTATAATAAAACAACATTAAAGTTTATGTTATAAAAAGTTACAGAGCTGAATGGAAGAAACTGGGACCAGTTGTTTCCATATCTCTTCTTTGCTGCAAGAAAATCAATCCAAGCCTAAATGGATTCACATGGGCTGAATTATTTTATAGCAGATATCATTAAAGCTTGCTAAGCACTGCAAAAGAAAAAAGAGGGAGCCATCTCCTTTAAAAGTATGAGAGAGGATTTTACAGCTGTACAGGACAGGCTAAGAACTATAGTACCTATAGAAAGAGAACATGTGGAGAGAGCACAGAAGACAAAACTGAGAGTAAATAACAAGCAAGCTTGCCTCAGATGATTTTGATCAGGAGATGAAGTTATTGTCTTTGTACAACTGATAAAAAACAGTTCATTACTCAGTGGCAAGGACCTTTTGAAATAGCAGAGAAAGTGTCTGCAGTAGAATATAAGGTGACAACTCAGAAAAGGGAAGCTAGAAAACATATACCACATAAATATTTTGAAATCTTGAAGAATAACCAAAGCTTTTGTACTCAGTATGTTTGTAGAAATTAAGGATGCTCATCGTGCAGTAGTCTAAGCTACATGGATTATATCCTGTGTAGGATATAGCAGCTGGCCAGCTTCAAAAACTTAAAGGCACCTTCTATGCATGCAGGCCATTTGAAACTAGAGCAGAGTAAGGAAAAAATTAACAGTGGTCTGGGTGTCAAGCCCTTTCCAGCTTCCTCAGCACTGAAGAACGTTCTTGTGAGACTTCGAGGATCGATGGTCTGTTAGTGCTTCTTCAGAGCAAATAAGTTCCTTTCAGTGAGAAAACCATCCATGTTTTAATTCTAGGTTTAAAACAGTACTCATAAAAGAACTGTTACTTTTTAGCTAAGTTTTACTGTTTTTTGGACTTTCATAATGCATTTCTGTCAGTTGAACTAGTGTGGTTCCTTTTCAGTTATTTGTGTAAAGTTTTGCTTTGACAAGTTTACTTCCTATTTAGAAATAATAGTGTTATAAATGTATGTTTAGGGACTGTGGTACGTTTGTTTTGCGCTTGTTACTGTGTTACTTTTTTGAAAATGCTACTTTTTTGATGCTTACATTTTTATCAACTATTGCTGACATCGCTAGCCGCATTTCAGGCTCCTTGGAACAACTTATCAGTTCCCTGCCTTTTTCCTTCAGACAAAAGGAAAACACATTTTCTAGACAGACTTTGCGATTTCAGCAGTCTGCCTTCTTAACTTATCAGCAAATGAGTGACCCAGCAGGAGCCATTTCAGGTTCCTCAAACTACTCATCTTTTTTTCTTGGGTTCCTCAGGTGTAGTCCCTTCAGTCATCATGAAATGGGGTTAAGACATGGCCTCTGGAACTTTTGGAGTGTCCTGCACAGGCATGGGGGAACAACTGTTATTAGTTTTGGTCAGAGGGGTGAGGAGGAATATCTCTCTGACTGATCATAATAAGATCCTTCTGCTTTGGGGTGATGTTTCCAACATGAGTCAGTCTGCTTCTGTGTTTAAAAGAAGCAGAAAATTTAACATTTATCTTGTTCTATCTCTGTTTCCGTAAATATGCAAGAATTACTGGGCTTAGCCTAAGGTTTTGTTGAGGCCATTAACCCTTTATTTATGTATATATGTATATAAGTAAATATTTTTTTTTTCTGGTAAAAGAAAAATAAATTCTTCAGTCTCTGATTATTCCCAGTCTGATAAACAGGGCATAGAATTTCAGGGAACATGTTCAGCTATTTTTCATCAGTCATTACATTCTGTTTCTAAGGGGAGTTATTCAGTTTTCTTTTCCCCTTGGGAGAATTGTTTTCTGAAACCATTCCTAGAATTAATTAATATTTTTCAGTGGGAACAAAATAAAATTCCAATTTATTTCAAAAATATTATGATTTATTACAATTGTGATTATCTCAGCCAATGGCTGTTCATCCTGTACTTCCAGCTTTGGGTGATGTTTTTATTACAGCATGCAACATACCTAACAGCCAGCCTGAAGGCTATAAAAGGGTAGACAGACTTCATGAAGTTCCTCAGTCTTATAAACAGTCTCATAAATAGTTATTTTCTCTTTCAGATCTGACCCTAGAGTGATTTCTATATCAAATCAGTCTGCAGTTAAAGTTGTAATAAATCCTAATCCCACTTCCACTGAAAAGGATGGAATAGATTTGGGAATATAGTATTTTCATCTACCATTTCTATTTATGGAAAACTTCCCATCTTCATAAAACAAAGCTCTTCCCTCACTCTCTTCAAAAAGATTTTGGATAAATGGATGGGGAACTGTAAATTCACTCCCATGGTACTGCCCATGTCCGTTATGGACAGAGTCAGTCAGTAAAATGACTCAGGGCTCTACACCCAAAGACCCACTACCTTGATACTACCCCATTCCATATCCGGGGAATTAAGATATAATATTATCATATCCTGTGTATTCCTGGATTTATGCACCTGGATTTATGTTGTGACCACACATCAAACAGACCTGTTGACCACTATTCACAGCACACGATGGCAACATTTACTCTAGGATTCCTTGTGTACAGCCTGGAAAATAGATGTGTTCTCTTTTTCTTGACCTGGAATGTTTCCTGTATAACTTTTGACCCCTTCACTGATATGTAGGGTTATTCTGAAGATTCAGAAGGACTTTCTAAGATCTTTGTAGTGATTAACTTCTGAACTGGGCAACAATAGTTCTCCTTTCTTTGGGAAATGGTCAATGGTAATTACTATAAATGTCCTCAAAGAATGGACCTGTTCCACAAGACAGGGGTTGTTTGATACTCTATGACTTCAAATATTTTCAACTTACTGCCTGGATGATCAGATGTTAATACTTTTAGGCACCTTTACTCTGAGAACATGCAACAGGTATTATTGTAAATAAAGAAACTTTCTACCAGAAAACTGTATTTATATATTGGCTTGTGCAAGAGATTTTCTAATTGGTGCCACATTAGTAAACAAGACCCTTTTATGTCTAGAATTTCTCTGGTTCTGAAATATTTGTGTGAGTTTATATCCTCTGGCATTTCTTATTCCTCTAGCAAGGTTTATCTGTAGGCCATTTGTGCATGTCTGTCCAAGGATCCTTTTCTTTCAATGTACTCTCATGTCGAGCTGTTTTTGAAAGGGGTTCTTACCTATCTGTCTACCTATAAAACATTTGATTACTTCTTAGGATTTTGTTTATAAAAGATACTTTTTCTTCCATTTGAATCAGCTCTTCATGCTGATTTGAGATACTTAACATGGAAAACAGTGCTACTGATTGCATTCGGATCTGCAAGAAAAGTGTCTGAGTTACAAGCTCTTATGGTGAGTCAACCTTGTCTATTTCCTCAAAGATAAGGCTTCATTGTGAACAAATCCTTCATTTATGTCTAAAGTAGTATCTGTATTTATTTTGGGCCAATCTATCCATCTCCTTGTCTTTTTTTGAAAATGTAAAATGAGAGTGAACAAAGCCTTACTGTGGATGTAAACAGAAAACTCAGATACTC
The DNA here is from genome assembly GCF_019279795.1 of Protopterus annectens. NCBI lineage: Eukaryota > Metazoa > Chordata > Ceratodontiformes > Protopteridae > Protopterus > Protopterus annectens. The sequence continues at coordinate 1,611,817,168 of NC_056725.1, forward strand.
AGGGGAAATCAATAAAGCCTACATGGATAAATTTTATATGTAGGCATAGTGACACAGAGATTACATGGAAGTTGGAAGTAAGCAGCCGTGTGATCCAGTAAACAGAGCTGAGGGGCGTGCACGGGGATGCTAACACAGAAGTGTCCATAGCATGCAAATCACCTCATAAACTGGTGAATTGCAAGCAAATCAGGGTGTACAGTGATCCAGCAAGCAGATAGGCAGTCATGCAGAGCTTGTGTTGGTGTCAGAAGTGTACACAGAAAGATTCCATGTACATGAAATTAAAAAGTGAACAGGGGCTGTAAAAGCCCTGTTAGAAGGTCAGAAATAGTGAAGCAGACACAGATATGTGCAAAACTATCCCCTATTGTCCAAAAAGTTATGAAACAAAATTTAAAATAAGTTTTGTTAATACTCATATAATGTTTGCCCGGCACGCAGCAATGCACAAACATGCCATTATGCAAAAAAAATATTTAAAAGTGTAAAATCAAAAAAATAAAATATATGACAATAATGCATTATAGGGCCTTGCATGGAGTATGTACAATGGTAGATGTCTGTGGTTGCTAAGAAGGCAGGTCCTGAAATAGTGTAGTATCCAGGCTGTATGTACGGATCTGTATGCAAGTGAGCTGGGGTTACTGAATAGCAAAATGGTTATCCGTGCCCACAGATCAAACCCGTGTAGCCAGAGAACAATGCTGGTGGGTAGCTGACATCAAAAAGGGGTGTGTGTGTGTCTATTTCATTAAGTACATTGAAGCATAGTGTTGGCTGTTTGTGCACCGTGCCACTGAGTTTAGCGGGGGGGGGGTGTGGCCAGTGCTTCTAAGCTGTGTTTAGCTTTGGGCTGCTTGTTAAAGCTGGTTTGAGGTGTGCTGAGTGTGCCATTCATGGGTGTGTCTATTGACTGCTGAACATTGTTTATACCTGTGGCATGGGTTTGCTTGCTGCACCATAGTGCTTAGCAAGGAAGGCTGTCAAAAAAGAAATTGGCTGAGAAAATCAATCATATAAAAATTACTGATGATTCCTGTTTCACCTAAACTGGGCCATTCCAACCCCTCAATGATGTACTTTGCAGGTGGAGTGCATCATAGTTATCCAATCGCACAAGCTGAATCTGCAGCAGAGCACTATAAAGTATGCATACACCCTACAATCTGATTTTCCCCCCATACTCTGCACCATTAGAGTACAGACTTGAGAATTTTAACTGGGGAAATGCTAGGGGCAACTGCGGCTCTGCTACATCATGTGCAAGATACTGAGGTTGGTGCTGATGCTTCTGTGGACAATAGGCCTAGACTGAGAAGGAGGAGTGTTCAGGCCCAGAGTAACCATCCAGGAGCTACATGAACTGGAGATTGTAGAGCACTACAGGGTGGACAGTGACATACTACATGAACTCACCAAGCTCTGCTGCCCTCAACTCAGACCCCGAGCCAAAAGAGGGGAACCCATCCTAGTGGAAACAAAGTTATGTGTAGCCCTTAGGATACTAAGCTACAAGAACTTTCAAAGACCAACTGGGGACATGATGGAGTCTCACAGACATCAGCATCCAGGGTACTCCACCAATTCTTGGATGCCATGCAAACGCATGCCAGTGAGCACGTTTATTTACCCTGCACCCCTGAGGACAGGACCAGCAGTAAATGTCTCTTCTACCATGTAGCACACTACCCTGAGGTACTGGTTGCCATAGAGTGCACACATGTCCACATCAAAGAACCACCCAGTGAGGAGGGTAGATTCTACATCTACATCAACCGCAAGGGGTATCACTCCATCAACTGCCAGGTCATGTGCAATGCCCAGGGCATTATCACCAATGTGTGTGCTGGCAACCATGGCAGTTATCACGACTCCCATATCTGGCACACATCACAGCTGTGCCAGATGTTTGCCAGGGGGACATCCCATATGGCCATCTACTGGGTGAAGCTGGGTATGCACTGGAGCCCATCAGAAATGCACACACACCTACCAAAGAACACCATAATGAGGCACACGCACTAACTAATAACATCATAGAGCATGTGTTTGGGCTGCTCAAGTCACAGTTCCATTGCCTCGATATATCTGTTAGGGCCTTCCAGTACTCTCCAGCCAAATGTGCACAGATGTTCACAGTATGTGCATTGCTACACAATATAATCCTGCAGAAACAGCTGCAGCAGGATCATCACAGGGGAGGGACACACAGCCCCCCACCAGTGCCTAGGTCCCCACAGCCACACCTACAGGGGGACTCATAGGAGGAAACCCCTGAGGCTGTCCCTGTAGGCAGATGTAGACGTGCACAGTATGCCCTGCCCTTGGCCAAGAGGCAACACATGCACTGATGACCTAGTGTCCTAGGGACTGACACCTTACTCCAACTCGCATACATAGTAAAAAGAATGCCAGCCACACCACACAACCTGCACCTAACCTTGTATTGGCTGTGTACTGCATGCATGAGACAGAGTCAGCCCTGAAACACAGGTCTCACAACCGCTGCATACACAAGGTAAGTCACACTCCTATACAACAAATGTACCAGGTACTAGACTATGGTAAAATATTTTCTAAGCTTGTTTCCTGCCTTTCCTGTAAGTCATCTAGTCCAGATGCAGATTTGCTGTATCCAGGACTGTTTGTAAGCTTCTGAGCCCCCAAGCCTTTCTGTGTTGGAGGGAAGCCTTCTAGCTTAATTTTGTTTCTTAGAACTAGCCAGTTTTCTAGTTTCAGCACTCAAATCTGTTTCTTTGAGCTCAGCACTTGTTCAGAACTTATTGTAAGCACTAAATAAGCTACAAATTACTACAGCACTCAACTTTCCTCACTTATCTAGAGGAAAACAGTGTTTAGTACTTAATAAATAAGCACCTATCCAGGCATGTCTAAGGGTCAGCTCCCGGAGTTTTCTTCTGTCTACCTAATGAATCTGGGCATCTTGGGGCAATGCAGCAATTGCCTCACATACACAGACAACCTTCTCCTCCTACCACCCAACACTACAACCTGCGAGAGATGCACTTATATATCCAAACTGGAAGCAAAGCTCTCTTCACCCAAGACTGGACTAGACAGTCAAGAGGAGAAGGTAAAGACCTGCACCACACCACACTCATCTCATAGTTCCTCAAAACCTATACCACAAAAACACACACATACAAACACAAAACACACACCTACATTCGTGGAGGCTCTCAAAAACCCAAGCAACAGGGACCTCCAAAGCAGAAACGCAAGCAACCTTCACCCCCAACACAACCCAAATGACAAATAGCCCACAAATTCAGTGTGCCACTCAACCACAGCCCATAAGGCATAACAATGTACCCAACACTCTAGTCTTAGGTGACTCTATAGTCAGGCACACTGATGTTCCACTCACCAAGCTAAACAAGGAGAAAGTTACTGTCAGCTGCCTGTCAGGTGCCAGGATCCACCACATAACGAATGCACTCAGGTCACTCCACAACAAGTACAAATATGACTCTGTCATTGTCCATGTTGGTATGAATGACCTGAGATGTACCTCCCTGGACTACATGAAAAGAGACATGGAGGAGCTTTCCGATCTTGTAGCCCAGGCAGGTATGACCCTAGCCCTGAGTAGCACCCTGACATCACCCAGAATGATACCACAGTACAAGGACAAAATGATTGACTTCAACAATTGGCTAAGCTTCTGGTGTCATTCTAAGGGGATCCAGTATCTGTCTGGCGAGGATGACATGATCGACAAACCACAATGCTTTTCCAGAGATGGCCTGCACCTGTCGCCCTTCAGATTCCGGATACTGACTAAGGCTCTTGCCACCCCTATAGTACCTTTTTTAGGCAAGATTCAAATGACAAATTCACCACTGTAACAGGTACAAGCAAGCAAAATCTATGGGTAATGCTACTTAATGCTAGAGGTCTAAACCTCAAAATGAACTCACTCGAGGCACTCCTTAAAATGAAGAACATCGACATCTGTGCAGTGACAGAGACCTGGTTCAAGGCTCCAGAGAGCACCCCTGCATTACCAGGCTATAATTCATACCACACCTTTCGACCACCTAACCTGGACCGAAGCACTAAAGGTGAAGGCATGTCCATATTCATTAAGGATATCCACACCTCTAGGCTAGTTGCTCAGCATAATGCATCTGAGATTATACAAGTGCAACTAACTATGAGCAAGACCACAATACAAATTGTAGCTTGCTACAGATCACCTACCATGCCCCAGGATTCCCACTCCTCATTTCTTGATACACTGGAAAATATTAGGGTATAACCTAAGACCCTAATAATGGGCGATTTCAACTACCCCACCATTAATTGGGAAAACTGCTCATGTATCAACTCTTGTGCTCAACATTTTCTGGAATTCATAAATTCCGACACCTTGGTTCAACTTATCCACATCCCCACCAGGGGCAGCAATATCCTAAACCTGGTCATTACCAACATGGGCAACCGGTGTTCCACATCAGAGGTCAATTCCTCGTTGGTCAGATCCGATCACAAGCAAATCACCCTAGACATCCACATCCCACCTCCAGCCCCCCCATTAGGGAAACCACCGTAAAAAATTTCTCCAAGGCCAACTTCACGCTTCTTAAGACAGAAGTGGCAAACTTCACGATACCCATGCAGATGGACAATAGAGGTACGACTGCTGAATCCTATACAATTGCACTTTATAAGCACTTACACAAGTGCATGGATCATGCAATCCCTAACAGAACCAAGATGCTATCCTCCAAAATAAGGAAGCCAATCTGGTGGCCACCTGCTATAAATAAACTCTACAACAGAAGAAACTGTTGCAAAAAAGAGTAAAATCCCATTATTGGAGGAACTCCATGGTCAGCCTCAGTAAGAAGCTGGGATCCCTCATAAAATCCTCCAAAGCTAGTTACAAAAACAAAATCAACACTGATTCTAAAGACAACCACAAAGCATTCTATAGCTATGTCAAGGATCTCAATGGCAACACTCAGATCTGCTCTGAGTTACAGCACAATGGCACTAAATATACAGAACCCACTGATATTGTCACCATTCTGGCAGATAGGTTTAGTGCTAACTTTACCCCTATCTCATCCCCTAAAGGGCCCATCTCTATACCGGAAGAATGCAAAGTTCCTGTAATCATGGCTGCACAGGTAAAAAACACACACTCCAAAGCCAAGAACACAGCATCCATGGGACCTGACAACATCCCAGGCTGTGTTCTACATGAACTACAGAACGAACTGGCACCCCACCTAAGTACCATGTTCAATCATAGCCTCACCTCAGGCTTTGTGCCCACTGAATGGCTTGCAGCAATGGTTATCCCACTCCACAACGGGGGAGTCACCACGGACCCCAGGAACTACTGCCCCATTAGCCTGACAAGCCTGGATGACATTGGTAATCCCCAAACTCTGGACCCTATCCAGTTCAGGTTTGTAAAAGGCAGATCATGTCTCCTAAACTTGATTGACTTCTTTGAAGCGGTCACCAAAGCCGTAGATGAGGGTAAGGTGGTTCACACAGCCTATCTAGATCTCGCCAAGGCTTTCAACACCATCCCCCACTCTGGAATTATAGATAAACTCACAAAACTAGGTATAAATCCCTATGTCACAAGATGCGTGGCCAACTGGCTCACTGACAGAACCCACACTGTGAAAGTAGCAGACTCTAAATCCAACTTCAGACCAGTGACAAGTGGAGTACCACAGGGTTCAGTCCTAGGTCCTCTCCTGTTTGGTGTCTACTTTTCTGAAGTACCGGCTAACACAGAAGGTCTTTGACTAACAAAGTTTGCAGATGACTGCAAAATAGGAGCCATAATCAAAACTACTAATGATGTGGACATCCTACAAAAGGGCCTCACTGAGACAGATGCCTGGTGTCAAAGCCATGGCCTCAAGCTCAGTGCCAAAAAGTGCATTGTCATCCTTTTTGGTAAAAACTCTGTACCCATGAACTACCACATAGGCAGTAGTCTACTTAATACCAAAAGTGTGATAAAAGACCTTGGGACACAGGTGGACAGTAGTCCCTCCTTTGATAATCACATCACCAAAGTAGTCAGGAAATCCTTCTAGGTGACACACCTCATCACAAAAGGTTTCTCATCCAGCAAAAAAGAGGTCATTGTTCCCCTCTGCTCATCACCCATTAGACCCATTATAGAGTACAACGCCCCTTTTAGTATGTACCTCACAAGACATCTACAACAACTGGAAAGGCCACAGAAATACCTCACAAAGAGGATTATCGGCCTCAAACGGATGCCCTACGCAGACCGTCTCAAAAAACTCCAGCTTTACTCTGTCGCATATCGCCTACTCAGAAGTGATCTCTGCCTAACATACAAAGCTATGTCAAACCCAGAGCTGTTGGACATGATCCATGTAAAGAAATCCCAATCCCTCCAAGCTAAACGCTCTAGGGACCTAAACCTTGTCACCACAATAAACAGAACATGCTGGAGGGATATATTCCTGTCCCAGAGACTTTCCATACTCTGGAACAAACTATCTATCTATATCAAACAAAGCTCCTCATTAGCACTCTTTAGGAAAAATCTTAATGATTGGTGGGAGATTGGAAATTCATCCCGGGGATCATTTCTGTGGCTCTGCTTGACAGGGGCAAAGGAAAATAATTTTCATGGGTGGCAAAAGCCAGGGTACTGTTTGGCTAGGCTTATATAGGCCCTAGGGCCAATAGCCTAGCACCTACCTATGAACCTATGAACCCATATGTATGGACCTGCCACATGCATGTATGCAAGGGAATAGAATGAGCTACTGGGCAACTTGCACAGATCTAACAGCCACTTGGGACAACAGGTACTCTGTCCAATATTGAATGCCCCGTAATATTCATAGGCCACATGGCTGGAAACCACATTACATAATGCAGGGGAAATGCCAAGAAGTGGGGTCATAGGACAGACACACAACTGTCAATGCCAGAGACCCCTACCCCTAACACATCTGTGCTCCCATACAGTTGTAGTAGCAGAGTATGTTTGCAAGGATATATTAGCAGACCATACATTTCAGGGCTGTGATATACAACCTGGCCACATGTTTTACCCACAAAATGTAGGGATCAGTGCATGTCTGTGTGTTGTTGATAGTGTGAGGAATTAAACTTTTCTCTGGCAGCTGGTGTGGCTCACTGGGCTAAGGACATTAGCATGAATGATGGTGTTGATGGTTAGAAGCTGGCAGCATCTACAACTTTTGCATGTGAGTTACTCGTATGGTAGGATTGCCACAGACTGTCATAATGCTGCAATCTGTTACTGCAAGACAGCTGGACAAAGCCAGGGAAAATGGGGGGACAGAGGCCAAACCTACATGCAGAAATTATACATGGTCTCAGTAACCTAGAAGGTGGCTATTATAACAGCAGGTTGCAACAGGTCAGATTAGCTGCAGGATGTAAAGGCCATCACTTAAATGTCTCAGTAGTTACAACACTTCAGTGCCTGCATTTTACAGTATTGTACCAGAAAACAACAACTGTATGAGGAACAGAGCAGACATATGGGGCAATAAGCCAGATATTCTGCAAAAACATGTACAGGGAGAGGTATGCAAACTGTCCACCAGAATGTGGTGTTGCAGCATGTACCCCAGTCACATCAAACCTCTCAACCTCTTATAGCTACAAATCTGGCCAAAGCCATAAATATAAGTGAGACAAAGGCCCAAAAATAGAGGCAAGTGAAATATTGCACATACAAATGTAAAGAATTGATAGAATAACATATCTTGCATTACCATGAATCTCCTGAAGTGTCTGCAGTCTAAATCTCAAATGTCTGTCATTATTTCCTAGAGTCACTCTTTAATGATTTGCCATTAATGTGCCAGAAAACTACAATGTTATGTAACATGGACCACAGAAATGAGGGAAATATCTTGACATTCTGTGCAAATGTGTACAGATGGTTGGTATGAGTCACATATCACGTTCAGCAAACAGCTGGCAAATGCCTTGGAAAAAATATCAGGGAGGTGCTGGAGTGTGGAAACAGGTGCAGCGGCCAATGGTCTGCAGCACACAAAATACCGGACTGGAGTACAGGTAGGTCTGGCCTGAGGTCACCTTGTAAGTACTGACAGTCACACTGGGCATGCTCCTACACATACTTGAACCCATGTTTCTTGCCTCTTCCTCCCAAAGAACAGTTATGTGAAATATGTTTGTGCATACAGACAGCTATGTATGTCTCTGTCTCTCCTTATCCCACTCACACACGATTACCCTAGCTATCAGTATGTGTCACACACACACACACACACACACACACACACACACACATATATATATATATATATGTGTGTGTGTGTGTGTGTGTGTGTGTGTGTGTGTGTGTATATATATATATATATATATATATATATATAATGTGTGGACTGATATAGACTATCCACATATATCTAGACAACACATTTACATTATGCATATATGTGTATATATATATATATATATATATATATATATATATATATACACACACGTGTGTGTGTGTGTGGGGGGGTGTATGAATGTCCCTACTTACACACAGAATACTGGGGATATCTGCACCTACACATAACAGTTGTCTGATGGTAACATACTAATGCAGCAAAAGGATATAATTCACACACCCACAAAATCTGTGCCTGTGGAATGTCAGCCTGTAGACAGACAATGGTGAGCAGGTGGTGTAATATGCAATGGTTGTAACACAGGCCTTGGACAGGCCATATTGTCCATGGCCAATTGTTCACCTACCAAACTGCAATCAGCCAGACATGGCCATACTGGAAACTGTACACACATAACAGGGGTATTAACAGGTATCCCACTCCTATGGCACTAGAGTCAATAACAGCAGCATGCTGGAGCTCTCTACATGGTACACATGCTGTGTAATGCTAGGCCACTTTGGGAGGGTCATAAGGTCTGGGGCTGCATCCACAAATAAAAAAAGCATAACCTGTGGCACATGCAATAACTACTGTGAGCTATAGTTTGTACAATTAGATAGGTAGGGGTTCTAATCTTGAAACAGGTAACTCTCTGTTTGTGTATACAGATATATCCCCTGCAGTAGTAGAGACATGCCCATCTGGTCTATGTCTGTACAATGATTAATTATTTTATGGCCCTGTGACTAGCTGCTTTTCTTAAAAGTGGCCTCCTTTACAAAGCCTGCTGATGTCATCCACCTTAACAGCACTGGCTGAAAGCCTACTTTCAAGTAATTTCTGTGGCACACGCAATAACTAATGCAAGTTGTAATGTGTACTGCTAGATAGGTAAGGGGTCTAATCTCACAACAGCCCAATCTCTGTGTGCAAATGAGACCCAAAGCAGCAGTGCAGACATACCTATCTCTGTCCAATGGTCGTATATTTTAAGGCCCTTTGACTACCTGATGGCCTCTACATTGACCTCCTTTACAAAGCCTGCTGATGTCATCAACCTTAACAGCACAGGCTGACAGTCTACTTTCAAGTAATCTCTGTGATGCCTACAATAAGTACTGCAACCTTTAGTATATACTACTAGATAGGCAGGGGTTCTTATCTCACCTCAGCCAACTCTTTGTGTGTGAGTGTGTATACATGTATCCATCTGCAGCACTATGGACAAGCCTGTATGAGTAATCTCCATGCAATGGTCATGCACTTTATGGACCTAATACTAGCTGCTGGCCTCTAAATGCCCTCCATCTACAGGGCCTGTTGATGTCATCCACCTTAATAGTACTAGCTGCCAGTCCAAAATCAGATAAACTCCATGGTGCATGTGATAATGACTGTGAGCTATAGTGTGTAATAATAGATAGGTAGGGGTTCTAGTCACCAACCAGCCAACTCTTTGTGTATGCCCATGTGTGTGGTTGCATATGTATCACTACGGACATGCCCATATGGGCTATTTCGATGCAATGGCTATGCATTTTACAGCAGTGTGACAAGCTCCAGGTCCTATATAGGCATCACTGATGTCTGCCACCATCTAGATTTGTATGGTCTGAAAACCCAGGTGACATGTATAAAGGGTAGCAGACCTTCTCACAAAATATGAATGCATAATTATGCCGGCTGCCTCCATTGTCCCTGACATGACCTTCTACACATATGCACCTAGGGAACCATGCACAGATACCGCTGTACCTTGCAGATGCCATATTTATGCTATGCTGCCATGCCATCCTATGCCACTGTACTGCCAGCATGTGTTCATTGAATAACCACCTAAACCTCTGGAACAGAAACATACACAGGTCCATGGTGCGCCTTTCATTCTGTGACACTACCACCAGTCTAACATTATGCACCTAAGATACACAAGGTTTGCTGTGTAGTCATGACACAACCCAACACACAGGATGTCTCATAACCCACAACACCTGCAGTGGCATAACAATACTGCACTACACAACTACATTGAAAGTAATATAGTCACCCTGTACATCAGACACATATTTGCATGATCCTGCATCGATGGCATGGATGGCAGGGATGTGGCACAGGTATCATCACATGCACAGGGTGTGGTGTAGGGTTGACAGAGGCCTAGGTTGTTCCATACAGTTAGCAATATGTGTGTGAGTCAGGAAGGGGTGCTGGTCATATGTGCCATGGAGAGGTGCCATGTGTGTCTGTGGGTGACCTGCATGTGAAGGTGATGTTTGAGGGTATGTGTGTGTACATAGTTAAGCCCAGTGCTAGCCCTACACATGTGTATGTTGAACAGCTGTGGACTGTACATGGTAGAGTGGACAGTTCACCTTCTCCAGCCATGAACATGGGAACTTGCTCTTTCAGGTGTGACACTGGCACCACCATGCCCAAGGTCAGATGTGGTGCTAGTACCTGAAAGTGACTACTGTCTGATGGGCTGGTGTCCCCCATGGGACCTCCCAGAACCATATGCCCATGGCCTGCCATGTTGTGATGTGGACATCGCATTTCCCTCTGTAGCACTAGAGGTACTGCCACTATGGGGGCATGAGTGTGCACATACATTTGGTCTCTCAGCATATGGTGCTGCTGACCTGCATTCATGTGCCAGATGCCCTACTTCAACCAAATTTTTCAGCGCTGACAATGTGCAGGCAAAGACAGACACTGTCTCAGCCCACCATCTGTCCACTACATCAGTGAAATGTTCCATGGTGTCACCAATGTGGTGGAGGCAGTTATGGATGTCAGACTGTGCTGAATCCATGACCCTGAAGATCTGTATGGTATTGCATTTGGTACGTGCCTGTGCCTCCACAATGGCCCAAAACATGTGGAGTGACCCATGATGTGACACCTGTGACAGGAGGGGATGGACAGTAGTCATCTTTTGAGCACCCCTGTCAATCTGCCTGTATGGGACCTCGCAGCTGTCAAGCTATGGCCAATGTCTACACTCAATGATGCCATAGTTGTCACACTATCCTGTTCAATGTTGACACCATGTGACTGTCCCATATCTGTGGCCTCTGGGGACTGGGTATGTATGGGCATACTGACTGTGTGCTGGGACAATGGGGGCAGTAGAGGGATGTCAACCACTGGGACAGATTCAGCCCCCAACAACCCCACCTTTGCTTCACTATAGCCAGCATCATCATCTGAGCCTGAGGGGATACTGACATCAGGTTGTGAGGAGGACAGTCTCCAACACCCCCCATTCATATGTGGGGAGGAAGACAAAATTAGTATATTATTACCTGCACTATTATGTATGGTAATCCACACAGACTCATACAGATGAGTAGCTACAACTGCATTACCAGTCACACATGTCATCACTGATCTCACGCACAACACACAAACACACAACATACACAGACAAGACAGGCCCTTTCTAACATGCACTTCAGCTGCATCCAGTGAATGTTGCCAGTACACTACACCTGTGGGGTATGCAATATGACAGTGTATGTGATAGTACTACAGATAATACCCAGTACACCTATCCTGAGAATGATATGCCTGCTGTAGTATCACTGCCCCAGATATGTACCATCTCCCTATAGTGAGTGAACAGCCATCTCGTCATTGCCTCCTGTATAGCAGGCTGCATACTTATGCATGACTAAAACTGCAAACATCTTAGTGTTTGTACGAATACACAGCTGTGATTATCCATTATCTGCACTGTAATCAAGTGCTTCGATATGGAACATACAACTATTCCACTCTGGCTAAGCATAACAGTTGTGCCTTGGGCTAATTGGCAGTCTTTAATGTTCATATGGTATATATAAGCCATAAAACAATGGTATCACACTTACCAGGTACAGGACCACAGACTCCAGCCACACCTGATGTACCAATGAAAATGTGAGGGAGAGGGATTGTCAGGAATAACAAATGTTGCACTCTCAGAGGGTAATATGTGCATATATCGACATGTACAGTAGCTAATGTGATACTGCCTACATTGCTGATATTCTGAGTATGTATGCACAACTGTGCATTAAAACAACCCCTGCCCAAGGCAGATAGATCTGACACCCATGAACTGGTATGCAGAGCCTGCCACAATGACTTATACAGTAGTACACTGATGAACAAAGTAAGCTTACCTGGATGCTCCTCTGATGGGGAAGCTGTGGCACCCGTCTCCAGGATGTATGGGGTGAGGGATGCCTGGGAGGTGGTGGTTGATCCTAGGTTTGCTAGGAATTGCTCTGTGGCTCTGAGTGGTTGTTCTGTTGCAAGCCATCCTTCGGTGGCAGCATGATCCCTGGCCACAGCAGCTGCCCTTTGATGTGCGGCATTGAGCATATCTATGGCCCTGTGTCAGACCTGCTCATGGGTCCTGTCCTGATGTCCACTTTGGTTAACCACCATGATAAGGTCACCCCACAATGCTGCACACTGGTCATGATGTTCTTGACCCCTTGAAAGTAGAATGTAATGAGGCAGCCTAAGGCCATCCAGGATAACAGCATTCCCAGCAGCTGTGAATGGGGGATGCCTCCTGTGATGCATTGTTTCTGAAAGACAACAAGAGGGGACGCATTACAGGACCAGATATGTGGACATCCACTATGTACAGACCCTACACAACCAATATGGCCTGCACTATCCACCACTCCATCACACGTCATACCCCACAGTTTATCAACACACTACATGTGTGGCTACCACCAAGACAGTAGCAATACTGGGTATGTCCCTTTGTGCCGTGACAGATTCTGCTGTATGTCTCTACACCCATCACTGCAGTCTACTGTGGCATGTCCCCTACAGGCAACCTCCAACTAATATGACATACAGCCACTGTCAGACAAATAGCTGTGTGATATTACAACTATATGGGTACAGTCCAGCAACAGAAGTATGCCACAATGACAGACAGCAAAGCAAACTGCTGTAGTATATGTTCTCTGTAGACATCTCACCTCTCAACTACCCATATGCTTGCAGTCTATGAACGTATGCCTCATGAATGTGTTCCTTTTGGAACAAATGTGGATGTCTGATAAATGGTTGGCCATTCATTGATGGTTGTTGACAGGCAATAGGGAATCTGGCTGTCACATGCCAGACCCCTCAGAAAACACATATGCTGCAGTAATATCTGTTAGTGTATTCGCAGTTTTATGTTGTATGACCAATATTTATCCCCTGTCACTGAGGTTGGGCCAGCATCCCCCCATTACTTATGGCTATGACAGAATCCCTGCTGTAGGGGGTAGACAGGTATGTTAGCCGTAGCTCTCAACCAATGAGGGATGAATGTCAACAAAACAGTGACCTAGCCAGGGTACATCAGGGACAGTCCTGGACACCTGTAGAATGCCAGCACTATTTATGTGTGGCATTGACAGACTGAAAGGTTGTGAACAACAGTACATCATTTGATGTTACAGGAGTACTTAGTGTCACTATGTCTAACACAGATTCCACTTGCTTTCCTACAACAGCTGACCATTGTAGGAGGGAGTAAAAGGGGCAGAGCTGGGATTTGACTCAAAGCAGGGACAGTTACGAGGCATGTCTGTAGCTGTGGGACAGCAGAGTATCACCAACATGTCAATACCACAGATGTATGACAGGCCTACTGTTGTAATCCCTATTCCCCATACTTCCATCCTACCATCTGCATCCCTTTACATGGGAACATCTGTTACATACCTGGCGGAGTGCAGTACTCCTTTTTTGAAGTGTTCCTCAAAAAATAGCTTGCAAAACCATTGTCTGTGTGAGCAAAACAACATACAGACCTGTTCTCCAGAGGCAGTTAATTGCCTTTTGAGGTAATTCTCATTAATAGGTAATTGCCTGTGCACCAATCTGTGCCTCAGACTTGCTAATTGTATCCAAAACAGCTGGGTTGCACTTTCATTAGCCAATGACATGGCATCACAGTGCAATATTTAAGGCCTTCACGTAGGTCTTGGCCCCTTTCTTAGACTTTGAGATGGAAATTAGTGAGGTGTGGAGACTACCACATCAAATAGGGTAGGTGCAAATACTGTCCACTGTTAAGATTTCTGAGGTATGTCCACAGTTTTGCATGATTTGTTTGGCCATTGTCCCATGATATTGTGATTATCTGGCAGTTCAGTGGTAAACATTCTGAGATGAGGTTAGTAAGGAGAGGGAGACGTGAATGTGAGACGTCATACCTGTCAGAATATGCATGCTGATGCAGTAGTTGCTATTCTATCAGCTCACTAGCTTTGTAGGGGGAAACTGTGAAACATGTTCCTATCACTGGACCTTTGCCCCCCCCACTCTTTATGTATGGTTGTGTCTTGAATCCTTGCTCCTAGGGGGTTGTGAGGTATGGTAGGTATTTAGCAGTTAGCTTAACATACATCCGCATATGTTCCAGGCTGCAGATGCGCTGTAGCCTAGGACATATAGGGGGGGGAGTGTGAACTCTTTGGAGGACAGCAAGTTGTATGTGTAACTGAGGCAGCAGTGTCAGCTGTGTCGTCACAGCAGAGCCAGGGTAAGGGTACCCTTTACAGTCCAGTTGTGGCATGTGCTTAAGGCACATCTGTTATGTATCAGTGCCAGTCACAGAGTAGTAAGTGGCATACAGTTTGGCTATACAAATATGTGCAATGTGTCCATACTTACAGGCCTTTGACTTGCAAACATGGGTAGCAGTTACTGCAGTAGCAGCAACCTGTGTAGGTTAAAACTTGAATGACTCAGTCATTACTCGCTGTGTTTGCAAAAATGTGCTTGATGTGCAAAAGACTGGATTTGAACCCAGAACTGTGGATGACAAAATATACTACATACAAGGTATTTAACAAAACTACTGAGTCGGTCCTGTAGCATGTGTATTGGCAAGATATATGTGCATACATACAGTCTGTGATACACATTGTCTGCATCCATCATTATGTGCATGGCTTTCAAAGGCAGTTGTTGTCCAGCAGGGTCCCAGTAGTACACATGTACTTTGCAATTGCTGTCTTAGCAGGTGTGTTTAAAGATGGTGCTGATAAAAGGCAACAGCTACCTGCTATCATACCTCTGAACCTATTAGAAAAATAAACCTGGACAAAGACATAAATAAAAGTGGGACAAAGGCCAAAAAATAGGGACAAGCTTTACATACTGTTCTTACAAACTTAGAATGTTGATAGAATAACAGGTTTTGCATTAACATTTGTTTTCTAAGGATATGAAGAGTGAAAGTCAAATGTCTGTCATGATGTCCTAACCTCAGTCTTTGATAACTTACCAGTACTTTCCCAGAAAAATATGATTTTATGAAAACTGGGCCAAAAATAGGGGGCACATCTCTGGACATGCTGCAACAAACTGTACAGTTGACAGGTATACCTGCTGTCCCAGGCCTCAAGTGCATCCATTATTATTTATTTGGCTGATTACTGGTGTAGTGTTTGTATCATAGTCCCAGGTATACAACCATTTTTCCCATTATATGTACTTGCAGTCTGTCAGTGGCAATCAATACATTTTGCTGGAAACACCTGTTTTAACTCGGTGCTGAGTGGCCTAGTGGGCTAATGCACTATGCTGTAGTTGACAGGGGTCTGGATTTGAGACATGGCAGGGGTGGTTATTTTGCTGATGTGCCTAACACTGTGAGAAACACATAAGACCATTAAGGCACTTTTAAGCACTGTTAACTTGGTTTGTGCAATGCTCCACTGAGCTCCGTGCAAATCCACTCTAAAAATGAATAAAGAAAAGAAAAAAGGGGTGCTAGGACAGTGGTGAAAAGGGGGCAAGCACAGGGAAAAACATACTGAAAGGCAGGAAGGGTTGTGCAGGAAGGGTGTAGGAAAGGACCATAGCTTTCCATTACTTGTACAGCAACAGCTGTGTAGGTTTTATAGAATTTGTACATGAATTTGGAGCCTCACACACCAGAGACAGAGGGGTGAGGACAACATAAATGTGTTATCACCATGAGAAAAATTATACTGATAGCTCCTTATGTTCTTATTTCTAGTGTTATAGTCCAGCTCTGTGGTACAATAAGAACTCCAAACAACGAGGACAGGGACAATGTTCACCATTTTCACTGCTGCAGTAGCCTTTGGCTATTTGGGTTATATCCTGTCCAGGATATCAGTAACCATCCAGCTTCACTATGCCCTGGTTGCCTCCTGCATCTTCAGTCTGAGTACTGATTTGACAGACCATTTGTGGAGGGAAATCAGCATTCTGAGTCAAGATCCCTTTAGAATTGCTTCAGAATGTGCTTGCCATCTCAAGGTATAACAGCTGGGAGGGTTCACAGGAACAGTAACTGGCTATATGCTTCATTTTTGGTAGTTAAGTACCCATAAGGGAACCCTTCCACACACAAAACATTGCCTTTTTACATATTTTATAATATTTCTGGTGCATTTCTATTTCCTGAAGAATGTTGGCAATTTTACTAATGTTAGAAGATTTTTGTCAGAAACTACTGTATTTCGAACAGGAGTTATTATTGAACACTACAGCTGTTTTTTGTGAGAAAAATGTCCTGATTTTGAGACATTTTAACTGAAATATAAGGATTTAAAGCTTGAGAAGTGTTTTTAAGTTCTTAAAACATTGTTTCAGTGTTTTGATGCTTGTGAACACTTCACGATTACTTGCCTTCATTATCTTTCTACCTGACGCATTTTGCCTGGAGATGTTATATTTAAGCAGTATGATGTGTATTTCAGAGCTAGAAATGCATTTTACTTTAGGTGCTTGAGTACAGTTTGTAGAATCTTTCCTTCCTTTATTGTTTTCTCTCAATGAAAGGGACTTAGAGTTCAGACAGGATTTTTGTGTACTACTTGTGCTTTTACTTTTGAATTTTAAGAGACTGTGTAAAACGCATGTGTGTGTGTGTGTGTGTGTGTGTGTGTGTGTGTGTGTGTGTGTGTGTGTGTGTGTGTGTGTGTGTGTGTGTGTGTGTGTGTGTGTGTGTGTGTCTGTGTGTGCATGTGTTTACTGCCTGTGAACATTTGTAGGACTACTTACATTCCATCCAAATCTTCCAAGTAGCACTTACTGGCAATGAAGTGTTTTCCTTGGCAACAGTGCGAATTCTGCCTGGTCCTCCTTGTCCTTCTCCCAATGTGCCTAAAAAAAAAAAAAAGATAAAACATGAGCCCTTGTTTTTAGTTTGGCTCAGTCTGTGCCTCAGCCAATGGTAAGTGACTCCGAAGTAGCCAATACTGGTTCCTCTTTGGCTGTTCCAGTGCCCAATCTGGCCATGGGAGAACCATCTTGTTTGGGGTATGTGATTTTCAGTGGGAGGTTCTTCTCAAAGGGGCCAGGGAAAGAGATGTCTTATCTGGGATGAAGTGCCATCTTTGTCATCGTCATTCCAGGGATGTCCCTAGGGGAAAAAAAACTAAAGGGTAGACATTGCTCATCTGAAGAAATTTTGCTTGTTCTTAATGGCATTTTTCTTACCTTATCCAGTAGTTTATTGCAGGCTGTTTATCCTGTAAAGCAGAAATCATTCCTCAGGAAAATTTCAGAGAATTCTGTCATAGACAGAGACAAGACTTTTTCTTTGACTATCAAGCAAAAGATTTTGATTCAGAGGAATGTTTGTCCTCCTCAACTTGATAAAAGGAGTTTTTCTTTTCTGAAACTAGTTCCTGGATGAATGATGTATTTTTGTCGGAACAAGTAGATGTTCCCCACTTAACTTAGGAAATATTACGATATGCTGCAAGAGGATTTACCTTGCACTTTGCCCTTTCCTCTTATTATGCCAGCCACTGAGGATATGTTAAATTCTGCATGCAATAACCCTGACCTCAAACCTTCAGACCCTAAAAAGGCAGAACACATATTAATACCAACCATCCCCAGGTGGATAAGTAGTTAAGGTACTATGCAGATTTCATAAGAGAATTTTCTTCTTCCAGTTTATTCTGTCACATATAGACAGCTTGTGAGATTGCTCTGTCACACTTCCTTCAGAAGGCAGATCTTGTTTGAATCCCACAACTTCTAACCTGTTTCGGGTGTCTAAATGTGCTTTGAAAGATATGCATGACTGTGCAGATATTTTGTCTAGGGCTGTCACACTACTGTTTTAAGAAAATATACCTGGGTATATCCTCAAAAGCATTCAAATGAGGTTAAGTCTGAGTTTTTAAACTGCAGTCATGGAATTTTTATTTGGTCCTGCTGCTACTCAGGTTCTCAAACAGATTGATGAGAGAGAAAAATTAATTCAGAGGGTTACTAAGATATTTCAAGCTCCACATTATAAATATTACAAACCCCCTGCTTTTCTCATAACAAAAAGACAAAATACTAATTCCCTAACATCTGCTGGAAAACAGGGTCAGGGATCAAAAAAAGAGAAGCAGGATGGGAATACCAAAAAGCAAGTATCCTTGCATAAAAAGGGACATGCTGCACCTTCAAAATGGCTTGGCCAACAACCCCACTCACTTTCGTCCTGTCCCTATATCTCATTCTGTCCCATAGACTGGCTCTCAGTATTTCCTTTTGGCAACAGATTGTTTCAGACTCTTTGGTACTAATAATGGTTCAGGCTGGTTATAGTTGGCACTCAATTCACTAGATTCACATACCTTCGTTCAGGGGAATTACTCCCTACCCCCAGAACCAAAAAGAGTTTTTTCCCCATCGGGCTATTCAGACTATGCTTATCCTAGAAGTCATACTACCAGTGCCTTTAGACCTTTTACTCCAGATTGTTTCTGGTTTTAAAGATCAAACTTTCCTAGAGACCAGTTGTATATCTTTCTTTTTTCACCCTGTTTGTAAAAGCAACAAAATACAAAATGTTGATCCTTCAGAGTCTGTTACCAGTCATTCTTCTTTTGAATTTTATGGTAATGTTAAACCAAAAATATGCTTTTCACTTATATCCTTATTTAGACTTTTTACTGATCTTCACAGAATCGTTTACCTGATGTCAGGAGTCCTTAACATGGGTTTCCTCACTCCTTACCAATCTGGGATTCCATATAAATGTTTACAAATTCTTCTCAACTGCTAAAAAAAGACAATAATAATATTAATAATCATAGCCATAAAACAACAACAAAATAATAATGATAATAATTGTTATAATAGTAATAATAATAATAGCATTAATGGCAGCCTGTTGGCTTCCCAACTTTCAGCTGTAGGATGATACCCCGAATGGCATAACAGCATTCAAAAGCTGCCAAACATCCTCTTTCGGCAAACTGTGAAACTATCTGTAGCTTCATAAAATTCAAATTTGAATATTTTACAGACTCATGGTAGTTATTTGTGGAATAGCATTGAGAGAGGGTACGGAGAACTGCCTGCTGGTGTAGTGTTTAGAATCACCACTTATCAACAGTTTAGGTCTGATCATGTCTTTTTTTTTTATAGCATGCAAATTTATTTGGTAAAATGATTGCCCATTTGTTTATGTACTTTTTGCAGTAAGTGAGTTGTGTTTGTGTATTTTCTGTAACAAACAGGTTTATTTATGTGTGTCACTGTTATTGGAGGGTTGCTATCTACTTGTATGTACTTAATGATTTGGTTGACTGTTTGTTTTAATGCTTAAGATACTTATTTAATTTACTTACTCATCTGCATCTCAATGTTGTGGAACTTATGATATTTTGACTATTCACCAAAGCAGATGTTTAGCAGATTCTGAATGACATTATGCCATTCAAGGTATCACACTTTGATTGAAGGTTTGTGAGATGACTAAACTTATCATTAATGCTCTTGAATAGATGCTGTATGATTCAATCAGTACACTGGAAAATAGTACTGATAGGAAATTATGGGACTCCAGATTCCCAATTCTCTGATCAGTAAGAGATGTGACAATGAC
Source organism: Protopterus annectens (assembly GCF_019279795.1). NCBI lineage: Eukaryota > Metazoa > Chordata > Ceratodontiformes > Protopteridae > Protopterus > Protopterus annectens. Next base: position 1,611,837,469 of record NC_056725.1, read on the forward strand.
AGCTACGTTCCTCTTGTTTCATACTTATTCATTTATTGGCTGTCTTTGCTAATGTTTATCACATGGTCAGTAATAAGCTTTGCTGCAGCCATATAACTCCATGCAGAAGGAAGGATGTAAGGATGTGATTAAATGGTATATTTACTATTAACTGTCAGAGTCTTAACACAGTCCTACAGTAGGCTATTTCCTGGTATGTTTGTACTTGGATTTCAGGCAGTACTGTTTACTGCCACAGGTTATGCAACTTGTAATACATTTTATTCCTTTCTTTGTTTCTTCTCTTAAGGTATTGTTCTGTCTTCTCTGCAGTTATAATGCGAACTCTGTGTTCTGCTTACTCCAGGAAATGCTGCCATGTGCCTGTGCTTAGCTTGTTCTATAAATGTCTGAAGTTATTTTGCTAGATCCTCAGCTGACAGAATTAATTCCTTTTAAAAGGTTTTAAACTCAAACTGATTACAGTTATCTCACTGCCTGTCATTGTGATGCTACACAGTCAGGCATCCCTCCCTTTCAACAGTGTTCTGCTGTCATTCCTAGTTCTGTTCATTTACAGCGTTGGCCACAGTGCCATTTGGTAATATATACAAACCTGATTTTCAAACTGCTGCTTTAACCAGTAGACATAGGACAAAAATTCAGGACATCCCTTTCATGATTTTCTATCTTCTGTAGATTTATTTATCATGTAACTCCAGTCTCAACAGTTAAAAGATTGTTTTACACTTCTTACTGTATCTACTGTATCACAAACCATATAATATAGAAACATAATGCCACAGTTTCTAGAAATGTATATTAACTCAGCCTACTTACAGCTGCAGTCATTAATATGGCTGCCTAAATGATGTCACAGATTTCTGCTGTACTTGCCCTAGTCAGGCACCATGCAATTATCCTGAATTATTAGAGGGCTCTTCCATATATGCTGCTCCTTGCCATGAAGCACGCAATCTGCCTGTTGTCATATGCAGTAATTCATCAGCCTTAGTGCCACCAAGTAAACTTATAGAAAGTATGATAACTGTCTCGGTTGTTGTACTGAATCTACATCTGTGAAGTAATGGCTGCTGAAGATTTTGTGCACTCTGGACAGTCTGTGTCTGACAAAGACGAGTGGCATAGTCAACTCATAGGACCCCAACATTAAGAAAATGTTAAGAAAATGGAACATTGATGCATAAGCCTGATCTAAGAAGGGGAGGGCGGTAGTAAACTAAAGGCATTTATAGAGTGGCTAGGTACAGAACTGAGATGAACTAAGTATGTCATAGGTCTGCCATTTTACTCAGTCTTGCAACTGCAGATCATCAAATGAAACCTGTCAAATTTAACCTGAGTGAGAGGAAAATTAGAAATGAGTTATAAATAAAGGAATGATGTATGTACATGGATGTCAGTAAGCAGAAAGGTCCCAAGACAAAATGGAATAACAATTGGAAAGTTTATATCATATAATCCTGTTTTATTTTGTTTTATTTATTTTTTTAAATGAGTGAAAGAGTATAGCCATTGACTATGTAATATCAGTATAGTTACCTACATGGAGCTTACAAGGATATCAGCACAGGTAAAAAAATAATCCTTTCTTAAAAATCTATCAGTCAAGAAGAGAGTTCAAGCTGACACTCATAGCTATTTTTGTTCTTTAACTAGATCAGATTTTATACTCAAAATGGTTTGCCTTCAGGCCTCCTCTTCCTGAGAAAATCACACCAGGCCTGTGTTATGAACATATACATCGTCGCATGACTAATAATAATTATACTCATTTTGTTTGAATTTTTAACTTTATTTCACATAACATATAGCAGTTCTTGATCTAGATTACCCATGATGGCTATTTATTTATTTACTTTATCTATCTATCTATCTATCTATCTATCTATCTATCTATCTATCTATCTATCTATCTATCTATCTAATCTATCTATCTATTGCATTTGATTACCAGGAAAATGTCTGGGTAATAAAAAAAAAACTTATCAGTGAAGTCAACTGACATGCAATAGTAGAAGTTCACACTCGTTATATACATAGGTTCATAGGTGTGTACTAGGCTAACAGCTCTGCAGCCTATATAAGCCTAGCCCAAGAAGATTCCCTGGCATCATGCTACACAAAGTAAGTTCCCAGTGCCCCTGTCAAACAAGATGGCTGAAGTGATCCCCAGGGTGAACTTCCTATTGCCCACCAACTCATCAAGATTTTTCTTAAAGAGGGCCAGTGAAGTGCTCTGCTTGACGTGAATGGGAAGTTTGTTCCAGGGTATGGAGAGTCTCTGGGTTAGGAACCTGTCCCTCCAGCATGTTCTGTTTATTGAGGTAATAAGGTTAAGGTCCCTGGAGCATGTGGCATGGAGGGATTGGGATTTCTTTAGGTGTAGCATATCTGGCAGCTCTGGGTCAGACATGGCTTTGTAGGTCAAGCAGAGATCTCCTCTAAGTAGGCAATAAGAGACAGAGTATAGCTGGAGTTTTTTGAGTCTGTCCGTATAGGGCATGTGTCTAAGGCCTAAGATTCTCTTAGTGAGGTATTTTTGTGGCCTTTCCAGTTGTTGTAGGTGTCTAGAGAGGTACATACCAAATGGGGCGTTGTATTCTATAATAGGGCTAATGAGGGACGAGTAGAGAGGGGTTAGGACCTCTTTCTTCCTGGATGAGAAACCTTTTGCAATGTGATGAGGCACTTAGAAGGACTTTCTGACTACAGTGGCAATGTGGTTATCAAAGGAGAAGTTGCTGTCAACCTGTGTCCCCAGGTCTCTTACCACACCTTCGGTATTTAGTGGACTACCACCTATGTGGTAGTTCATGGGCACCAAATTTTTCCCAAAGGGAATGACAATGAACTTTTTGGCATTGAGCTTAAGGCCATGGCTCTGGCATGAGTCATTGGTGTCAGTGTGGCCTTTTGGTAGAATCTCTCCATCAGTTGGAGAATCAATAATGGCTCCCAGATTGCAATCATCTGTGAACTTGGTCAGCCAGAGTCCCTTTGTGTTGGCTTGAACTTCAAAGAAGTAGATGCCAAACAGGAGAGGACCTAGGACCAATCCCTGTGGGACATGACTTGCAATTGGTCGATAGTCAGATTTAGAGTCTGCTACTTTCAAAGTGTGGGTTCTATCAGTGAGCCAGTTGGAAACCCATCTTATAACATAGGGGTTTATGCCTAGTTTAGTGAGTCTATCTATGTTTCCTGAGTGAGGGATGGTGTCGAAGGCCTTGGCAAGATCTAGGCAGGCTGTGTGAACTACCTTGCCCTCATCCACACCTCTGGTGACAGACTCGAAGAAGTCTATCAGTTTGAGCAGGCATGATCTACCTTTCACAAACCCATACTGTGTGGGGTCCAGAGTTTGGAAATTCCCTATGTCCTTATTTACAAGGTCCATAATGATGTGCTCCATAGCCTTACATATCAGATTCATCAGGCTAATGGGGCAGTAGTTCCCAGGGTCTGTAGTCGCTCCCCCTTTGTGGAGTGGGATGACTGTAGCAGTGTGCCATTTGGTAGAAACAAAACCTTAAATGAGGCTCTGATTGAAAAGGGTACTCAGGTGTGGTGCCAGTACACTTTGTAATTCATGTAGAACACAGCCAGGGATATTATCAGGTCCCATGGAAGCTGTATTTTTGGCTTTGGACAGTGTGCTTTTTACCTGTGTAGCCGTGATATTAGGGACTTGGCATTCCTCAGGTATTGTGATAGGCCTTTAGGGGGTGAAAAGGGGGTAAAGTTCACACTGAACCTGCCAGCCAATATGTTGGCAACATCAGTTGGTTCTGTATAAGTATTGCCATTGTTCTGTTACTCAGAGCAGATCTGAGAATTGCCATGTAGATTCTTGACATAACTGTAGAATGCCTTGTGGTTGTCTTTAGAATATGCAGCAATTTTGTTTTCATAGCTAGGTTTAGAGGATTTGATGATGGATCTCAGTTTTTGCTGAGGCTAACAAAGGAGTTTTTCCAGTCTTGGAACTTTACCCTTTTCTGTAACTTTTTTTTCCTTCTGTTGTACAGTTTGTTTATGGTGGGGGACCACCAGATTGGCTTCCTTTTTTTGGAGGAGAGCGTCTTGGTTCTGTTTGGTATGGCCAGCATACAAAGCTGGCAAACACTGCTGTAAGGAGAAATGAGTACAATGTAATCACCTGTTAAATACAATGTACAGGTTTGCATTCCCACTGCAGTACACTTTATACACAGTTTCCTTCTCATGGCATTATACCATTAATGATGGATATCTGTATGCAAACCTCACTTTCAGATTCACAAAAGGATTACAGTATATTCACTATTTGCATACACTATACAGGGGCACCACCACATCAGAACTTTATTATCCATTAGCCACCTTGATCCATTTGTTTTATTCCTTCACCAGTCTACCCAAACTTTATCTCAGTGTACTCTGGAATGCCCAATTTACCTGTTGACCAACCAGTTTTGAAACATCAGGGCCTTCATACAGTTCCTTCTTGTGAGGCAGGAACATTATTAGGCTTGAATCCACTGAAATGTGAGGTTTTACCTTACTGCTAATCTCACAGCAAGTCAGGAGATGCATCCAGTTGCTTTTCTTGGCCAATGGGTTGGTAGGGCATCCCTCTATCTATTTCAATTTTCAAATCCACTTTTTCTATATACTAGAATACTGTAAGGCAGGGATATCTTTTTTGCCTTACCACACACATAACTGTACTCCACTCTTTCTACTTTTGACTCAAATTAAAGGATGGTGGAAGTCCCAGTAACTACTTTATTTTTAGCTTCATTTTGGAAAACATCCCTACATCTTGTGGAGGCGTCAGGCTTCCTCAGAGAGCTTGCATCTATATACTAAACTTTGGATTGTATTTCTTCCCCTCAGCCACCGTCTGCCTTTTTAGCAAAAAGAGCAGTCCCCTCCCCTTTTCCTTCAATGTCTGCCCCAATCCTTGTACTTACCTGTCTCCCAATGGTATACTAGCCGACTTGCCAGTCGGTCACTAAACTAACCTGTCCTTGGGGTAGTTTATGAAGCAGCATGTGTAAGTACAAATTAAGTAAGTCTAGGCCTATGTCAGGTAAATTGATCTCATCTGGCCTGTACCACACTGCACTCACGTCTTCCTGATCACTGTGCCAATGGACCTTGAATTGCCGCAGGTTAGAGTATTCTCAATAAACTATCCAGCCAGTTCCTTACCCCTCGAGCTTCTAAACCTAGCATGCAAGCAATATAAGTATCATATCAGACCAGAGTATCCTGGACACAAACCTGTTTTCCTTAAGTAATGAATATCATCCAGTATCATTACTACTGAGTCATTCATTTCAACCAAGACCATGTTATTTACACCCAAACAGATGAATATGAGTCAACCTGTAGGCCAGGTGTTGCACCAAGCTAGCAGCTGCTTCTAATGTATTGCAAAGATTCTAGACACTGTAGGCTCATTTTTTATGTATCAAAACTCATCTAGCTTTCACAGAGACATTTTCCCGGACTTCTTTTTTTCCAAAAAACATATGAATTCTCCTACTTCCATCCCATATTCTGCCCTACAGTGGAGTACAACCATTAATGGCTACTTTCCTATCATTCTTTGTCTATTCCCATTGTTACCCTTCTACCTTATTATTGTCACAGCCTCATGCCCATAATTGTCAGTCTCCCATTTAATGTTTACTGCTTGTATACAATATCTTTCCTTTCTCCTTTTATATATTAATATCTATATCAATCTATCGGTGTAGCTATAGCTCTATATATCTATATACACACGCACACACACATGCACACAGGTGCACGCACACACACACACACACACACACACACACACACACACACACACACACACACACACACACACACACACACACACACTCCTAAAAGAATAAAACTGAATTGTCCACCAAGTAAAAGGAAATTAAATGACTAACTTATCCACCCTTGAGCTATGTATCTCTTCCGTCTCGTTTATTTAGAAGACATCATCAGAACCAGTTTAAAATGATAAGACAGTTACTTAAATACCCTGCCCAATCAATCACATGATCAATATTCAATGCTCTTAAAGAGGTATTGCTAGTAATTAAGCACATATTAACTGATGTTTAATATAAACTACTGTCAAAAACTATCCTCAAATTCATTTGAAATTCAAATGTAAGATAAAAAAAACAAATGTAGGAGCACCATAAAAATTGGCAAACTCCTAAAAAAAAGGTGCCCATATTCTGACACGGCATCCCTCTATAAAATAGGTGACCTTGTGTTTAAAACACTGACAATGTTCTTATTATCACCCAAACCCTGAGATTTACAAGCATTAAGCTTAATCTAGTAGCTATCTTTTCATTTTAAACTAGTTCTGATGAAATCTTCTAACAATTCTAGTAAATAGTTGAGTTTATTTTGTTTTTGGTTTTTAAGTTTCTTGAATTGTTTTTTTTTTTTGTGTGTGTGTTTGGGATGGCACGATTCATGCATGAGTGGATGTGCTCATACAGTGCCTTAGTGTAGGACTCGGCAGTCAAACTTTCAGTTCCCGTCTGCATGGGTGTCATGAAGTTTGTAACTTCTGACTTGAGTAGCATGAAATTGGCTTTTGAGAAGTTTTTTATGGAGGTTTTCTTACTGGGGGTGGGGGTGGGATGTGGATGTTAAGGGTGATTAGCTTATGGTCTGACCTGACCAACGAGTGGATGACCATAGGTGTGGAGGAGCATCGATTTCCCATGTTGGTAATGACTAGGTCTAGGATATTGGAGCCCCTGGTGGGGCTATGGATTAGTTGATCCAGGGCATTGGAATTTATGAATTCCAAGAACTGTTGGGCAAAAGTGTTGATACACGAGTAGTTTTCCCAGTTAATGGCAGGGTGGTTGAAATCACCCAGTATTAGAGTGTTTGGTTGTATATTAATATTTTCCAGTATGTTTAGAAAGGTGTAGTGAGAATCTTGGGGCATGGTGTTGATACACGAGTAGTTTTCCCAGTTAATGGCAGGGTGGTTGAAATCACCCAGTATTAGGGTGTTTGGTTGTATATTAATATTTTCCAGTATGTTTAGAAAGGTGTAGTGAGAATCTTGGGGCATGGTGGGGGATCTGTAGCAAGCTACAATTTGGATTGCAGTCTTACCTAGTGTTAGTTGCACCTGGAGAATTTCAGACACATTGTGTTGGGCAAATAACCTGGTGGTGTGAATATTCTTGGTGAATATGGACACTCCTCCACCTTTAGTGTTTCGATCCTGGTTTGGTGGCCGAAAAGTGTGGTAAGAGTTGTAGCCTGGTATTGCAGGGGTGCTCTCTGGAGCCTTGAACCAGGTCTCAGCGACTGCACAGATATCGATGTTCTCCACTTTTAGGAGTGCCTTGAGAGAGTGCATTTTGAGGTTTAGACTTTTAGCGTTGAGTAGCATTACCTTCAGATTTTGCATGCTTGTACCTGTTATGGTTGCGGTTTTGTCCTTTGAACTTTGCCTAAAAAGGCACTATATGGGTGGCAACAGCCTTAGCCAGTAACCTGAATCACAAGGGGTGACAGGTGCAGACCATCGCTGGCAAAGCATCGTGGTCTGTCGATCATGTCGTCCCAGGCAGACAGAGACTGGATCCCCTTTGAATGACACCAGAAGCTTAGCCAATTGTTGAAGTCAATCATTTTGTCCTTATATTGTGGTATCATTCTGGGTGAAGGCAGGATGCTACTCAGGGCTAGGGTCATACCTGCCTGGGCCACATGATCCGAGAGCTCTTCCATGTTTCTTTTCATGTAGTCCAGGGAGGTACATCTCAAGTCATTCACTCCAACATGGACAATGATAGAGTCATATTTGTACTTGTTGTGGAGTGACTTGAGTGCATGAGTTATGTGGGGGATCCTGGCACCCGACAGGCAGCTCACTGTAATTTTCTCCTTGTTCAGCCTGGTGAGTGGGACATCAGTGTGCTTGACTATAGAGTCACCTATGACTAAAGTGTTAGGTACATTGTCTTGCCTTAGGGGCTGTTGCTGGGTGGCACACAGGTGTTGTGAGCTATGTGACACTTTAGTTGTGATTGGTGTTTGTTTGCATTTCAGCTTCGGAGGTTCTTGTTGCTTGGGCAGATTACAGTTAAGGGCCTCCACATATGTGGATTTAGTGCCGCTATGTGTGGGTGTTGGTGGTGTGAGTTTAGAAGGGCTATGTGTTGCTTGAGGTGTACTGTGGGTGTTAACCTTCTCCTCTTGACTGTCTAGCACAATCTTGGGTGGAAAGAGCATTGCTTCCAGTTTGGCTATGTAAGTGCATCTCTCACAGGTTGTAGTGTTGGGAGGTAGGAGGAGAGGGTTGTCTGTGTACATGAGGCAATTGCTGCATTGCCCCAGTATACCCAGATTCACCAGGTGGACAGGAGAAATCAGCGGAAGCTGATCCTTGGACATGCCTGGTTTGGTGATTTTTTTGAAAAGTACAGAAGCTGTTTTCCTTTAACTTAGCAAGGTACTTTGCAATTATAGGCTGTTTAGTGCCTTTGATTAATGTCTCCTTATTAATAAGGAGAGTTGAGTGCTGGTACCAGTTTAAGGCTTCCTTGTGCTTTCCAGCAGGTATTAGAGCAAGTGCTAGTCACAGGGATGCTTAAAGGTAAGATGAAAAAAATGGTTTACCCTATACACTGCAGTGTGCACTAGAGAAGTTAGATGTGAAAGTAGGTAACTTAAGTTTTATCTGTCTAAAAAGTTACATTTTAGTGGTGAGTCACTATTTTTAAAACAGCAAGATAGATTGAAAGGGGGTGATCACTTTTGTATTCCAGTACTATGGAATACAGTAGAATGGCCAATAAATTTAAATAGTTTAAGGGGAGTGATTTCACTAAATGATAATTTTGTGCTTACTCACACAAACCAGTGAAAGCAGAAAGGAAATGAGATATATGGCCAAATTAACATAAGAGGCAGGCAACTAGAAAGACAGGGGGTTTTCTGCCAGACTCACAAGAGACAGAGCTGTGGTGTCTTTTGAAGTTTTAATATGCAGTTAAAAGCAGAACACAAACAAAACACAAGGTAAAGAAAACAAATCACAGCACTCAAAATATAAAAAAGCCATAAACTAATATAAAATACAACAAATAAAAAGCAAATCAACCTTTCCATCACAGCAAAGTGTAGCAGAATCTGGGTGAGCCTTTCCAATAAAGCTCTGAAATGTTTTATTTTTCCCCTTAAATAAAAGGTTTAGTTCCTAGCTCCACCCCTCAGTTCACAAATGATTAACCTTAAGTGAACTCTTCTATCTTATGTATGAGTCCTTAATTGATCAGTTCTAATTTCTGCCTGACTCACAAGAGACAGAGCTGTGGTGTCTTTTGAAGTTTTAATATGCAGTTAAAAGTAGAACACAAGCAAAACACAAGGTAAAGAAAACAATTCACAGCACTCAAAATATAAAAAGGCATTAAACTAATACAAAATACAACAAATAGAAAGCAAACCAACCTTCCCCTCACAGCAAAGTGTAGCAGAGTCTGGGTGTGAGGAGACACACCTCCCTTGATGCACACCCATGTGAGGAGACACACCTCCCTTGATGCACACCCATGTGAGGAGACACACCTCCCTTGAACTAATCTATACTAATCTGATGTTACACAACAAAAGAAAAATGGAAAAGCTCCACTATTGACAAAAGTTCTTTTGACATAACTTTTTGCCAAACTAACTTTTGCTCTATCTGCATTTTATCGATCAACTGGCTCCTTAAATGGTTGTTATATCTCTAATCATGATGAAAACCTACATGGCTGCATGCTCCCCATTAAAAATGGGGCTTGCAATGAACCCCAAAAAACATGGCTAAGCTTAATGGCCAGTGTCTCTCAATAGCAATTTTAAGCTACCCACACCTCCACTAAAATATTCTTAAAAGCAAAATATTAAATTCAGTATAGGATCCTACTGACATGGTTGAAATTTTACAACATCTGAAACAGTAATGACAAGTTTCTACCACCACTAAAGGTTATAAACCAAATAGGCATTTAAGTATGTACTTTTTTCTCAGAAATAACCTTTTTCCACCTTCTCACACACAAAAACCTATGCAACACATTTTTATTAAGATGCATCTTGTTAACCCTTTTTTATTTGAATATCTACTAATGCAGATAGGCAGACAAAATAAAATCATTTAAATTGCATGCCCCCAGCCCAAATCACAACTTGCTTAGATTAGAACAGCCCTTCATCATACAAAATGCTGACAAAAAATGTCCCCTTATAAACTGGAAAAGCAAACACACACCTTTCGTGCAAGTTTTATTGTTCTTTGTTGCCAATAACCTTTTAGTAAATTTGAATACGAAAAAATATTTATTAACAGAAATGCATAGTGACAAATTCTGATACCATAAACATGAACATTCAGAAATAAACAAACATTTATTTATTTGTTTGTTTATTGACGTTGTCATCAAATAAAAAACCCATTTTAATTATGGAGCTGTGATAAAAGCTCCATATATCAATAAGAAAAGGACAAAGTGCACAACAAGAAAGTTAAGATTATAATAATTTTTATAACAGGGTAACAATATGAAGTGAGCTTATTAGTGAATGGTAGACAATGTAGGAATAACACTATAGATTTACAATTGCATTGAATAATTTTTCACAATTCCATATAGAAATCAGACATCATATACACATATAACATTATCAGGGTACACGAGGAATAGTATCTACAAAGCAATATAGAGCATAAATATGAGTAGTACTCAGGAGTTCTCAGGTGACAGACAGATTGTGAAAAAAACAGGATAGGAAAAAAGAATATGGGTCTACAGCAGCAGAGTATGTTGATTTTGGAAAGAAAAAGGAGACTGAGGAAGGTTTGAGAAAGAAGAGGCAGCAAGATAAGTATAGTTGGAGGTGTTGGAAAAGGAAAAGAATAATGTCAGCAGGAACCATTTTGAGAGTGGAATATCAGAAAGACTAGAAAAGGGAAAAGGAGAAATAAAATGGATGAAAGATGGCCCTAGGTTAAATTTGATAATTTTATAAAATATCATGTGAGTGAGGAAAGAAGAGCTGTCTAAAAAGGTGAATACAGTGTAGGGTTAGCATGGAGTGGAGTAAGGGCAGGGCCATGTTTCCAGGAAGTGTTGTTTGAGTTCAGTTTTCAAGCATTTTTATTGATATTTTGGTTAAGAAGTAGAGGCAAGGAGTTCCATTGTCTAGATACATAGAGAGATTAATTGGAAATTGTCAATAAGATATTACTTGATAAATGTTATATCCTAGATATGTTGAAACACCTGGATAATGAAATTAACAAAAGAAGGGAGGTTGATTTTAAACTCTTGTTAAAAGTTTATACATACAGAAAGGTACTTGATAAGGATATACCGAAAACTTGTTGAGCCATGGATCTATCAAGTATGGATAAAAACATCTGAGTTGTACACAAGACATAATTAGAAAACATTTTTCTTATGGCAGAAATTTTAATATGAAATACTTATTTGGAAGGAGGAATGATATGTGTACACACATTAGCCACAGGGAAAAGAGATGTAATTGTAGTTTTTTTTGTTTTATTTACAAGGGACCATATGCCATTATAGTAAGAAACTATAGAACTATGCCAGGTCCAGACTACTGTAACTGTAAGAGAGAAGTGGTGGTGTATTTGGCAAGTTGTTCTCCTTACAAGACATATTATGTTGGCAAAACAGGCAGACAATTTAGTAAAACAATATGTGGACATCCTAAGGATATTAAAATAAAAATCTGAATAATGTCTTATATAACTGTTCTTTAGTCTGTGTCCACTTTAACATTTTTTTTTATTTTTTGTGTTACAGAAATTAAACAAAACATTGAGTGGGGGTAACTGGAAAACACTGCAGAATGCAAGGAAATTAGATGTCAGTTATTACTTAATGTATTGATAGCACTGGATAGTAATGATTCTATATCTTTAAAGTGCAGTTTTTATGAGGTCAGCTGAACTTTTATATTCACAAATTATATTGCACTTAGTATCATTTATCAGAAAAGAAGTCTAAAATATTCAATAATATTCAGTACTGTTTTTGTATTGCATTTTGAACTATTGAATTTATTGATACTTGTATTTACTTATTCACTTTACATGTTTCTTATGATCAGTGTGGTGATTTTATTTGGTAATGCTTATTTATTGATTGTTTAGTCAAATATTGTTAATTACTGAGGTATTTAAGATACTGTTATGTATGACCTGAACCATGATTTCACTTGGTTTTGAATAAATCTTTATTCATTGCAAGATAAAAGCTATCAGCCAAGTGTGATATTTCTTTAAGCATCAGATTAATGCACTTTCTTATTGTTTTACCTGGAGTTATTACTGTGATTGAATTTGCTAAAGGCAACTTTTTTTGATTAGCAGTACATTGAGTCACCAGCTAAATTATTAGATGGGATTATATGGAGAAGTTTTTTAGTGGAACAGAGCTATCTACTTGGGGAGTAAGCACTGAAGAATGCTGCTTAGAACTGGGCATTGGTTGGATTGCTAGAAGATTTTCTGTATGTTTACCAGCTTTAGAATGATAAGTAGTCAGGTAGTTCTAAAGGTAGTTCTAACTATGAAAGTTTATATAAGATCAAGACAGTGGTGAGCTTCAACAGGTAAGCTGGTGGCAGTTTTTGCAACTTTATTATAACGTTGCACAAAGAGTTTGGATTGTGAGGTTTGAAAGTTAATCAGTACTGGAAAAGTACAGTGGACTGTAGAAGCAGGATGGTTGTGGCAATGTGTCACCTTGCAGAGTTTGTTAAATACCTGAGAGATGAGTGTTGAATCAATAGCATACTCTACAGTGGTGGCATGTTTATTGGCTATGTGTAGATCATTAATGAATATGTTAAATAGTAGATGTCCAAGTGTGGATCTCTGAGGTACTCCTATTGAGACAAGTAGAAAGGAGGAGAAAATGTTTGACATTTTACAGCCTGTGATCTTGGTAGCTTCTGATTCTGAAGACTGATGATGTACCCAGTCCCAGCAAAGCATGTTTTTGAATCAACCTTGTATGGGAGAGTGTGTCAAATGGTTTTGACAAGTCAAGGAGTTCTGCAGATGTCAGGTTGCCTATATTTCTGTTGTGGTTTATTTTGGCAATGAAACTAAAAAGCATAGTGGTAGTCCTATAATGTAGACAAAAAACATGTCGTGTGGGAGATTGCAAATCCAACAAACCAAACCAAAGAACAAAGAAAAGAATCTCAAAGAAATTTCATCAGATTCCATATAAATTCTCAAAGAAACTTCATCTGATGAAGTTTCTTTGAGAATTTATACGAAACAACAGTGCTTATCCTTTGGGAATTTTAATTTATGGATTAAACCTAACTGCTTTGTTAACGCTGTGGATAGCCTTTCTTCTGTTGTGGTGGTTCATTTCGAGTTTTTTTTGGATTCTTTCTTTTGAGTGGGAGATTTCAGGTTGTTGTGATTGATACCTTTGAAAAAGTTGGGTTTGAATATATTTTACTAACATTTTAGATAGAGGGGACAGAATTACAGTTGGTCTGTAGTTAGAAAAGTTAGTAAACTTTTTGCCATTAATGAGTGGCAGAATGTGTGATTTTCTCCACAGGGCAGGTAAATTAATTATTTTATGGAACAGTTAATTAGAATCAATACCGGATATGTTATGGCATCTGCTGCTAATTTTATGTATTCTGCATTTAAGTTGTCAGCTGCTAGAGTATTAGGTTTTAGTTGGAGAGGTTTTCTGATACTGGAGGTAAGAACAGGCGAAATTGGGATTATTCTGATTTGAATTTTGGAGATGTACATAATAAACCTTCTTATGTTTTATTTTGTCCTCATTTTTGTTTCCATGGTGTTTATAGTTTTGGGGATTATACATAGTTTTGGGTTTTAACTAACATATACTGGGTTTGTCTCTTTGCTCCATTAATGATTTAGTTTGCTTAGATATCCATTGAGCTGGAGTACTTTTGATTCGTTTAGTTTTTACAGTGTCATGTAAGTTTAGAACATTTAGAAAAGTTGTGTTAAATGGTGGTACTACCTCATCTAAGGAGATGGCATGCAATACTTTCCTGTTAATCTTTAGTATGTATCTATGTATCTTTAGTTTGGAGATGAAAGCGTCTTTGTAGAAATTGTTTAGGCTTTTTACTTAGTTATAATTATTTTATCTGAGTATGCTGGACTAATCATGAATAAGGTCAGAGTGGGGTCACTATGGGTGTCATTTCTTTTGTCTTATAGCTTTTTCATAAATTAGGATTCACTCCCAGTTTTAGAGAGATAATATTCACATTTTTCACTCCAATCCTGCTATGGTATTTATATCTTATCAAATCATATTCAACACCAGCAAAGATTAGAAAGGGTGCTTTCTTCTTCCCCTTTCTCTTTAATGTATTTATATAATCTCGCTTTTATGTTCTCCTTAATCCAGCTGGCTATTTTTGTAATCTCACTTTTCTTTTGTTCTCCTTAATCCAGCTGGTTATTTTCTAAACAAAACTTTGGATCATTAATACCATTTACTGTCCTTGTGGATAATATTAACATATATTTTCATTATTTTACTACTGACATATCTAAAATTTGAGAAGGAGGATGTTCACCTTCTCTAATTATTAACTTAATTTGAGTAAATCTACATGTTCCAATTTTATGAAGAGTGCACTGCTTCATATTAGCTAGAGCTCTCTGAGGTAAACATTTCTACAGGGTTTAGATATATTGGGTTATAATTTACTCAGAACAATAAAAGTCATTACTCACATAACGTGTAAAAATTCTGAAATTAAATAAGTTTTGAAATGAGTGGTCCACAATAAAATTCTACTAATCTCATGATATTTAATTGTTAAAAGAAATATGTCTTTGCAATGTTTCTTTTAGTTTAACCCTTCCTGCCAAACATCTCTCATTAATTATTTAGGAATATAGACTTAGACTTAATATGTATATGTGCTTTTATTTCATTTTGCACTGGTTATGATAAACTGCCTGCTTCTAAGTAAGACAGAGGCTTAACATCAACTTTTTTGTTTTTTTTTTTTTTTTTTTTTTGACCAGTTAGGCTGTTTCAAAACAAAAAGCATCTATAAACAAACTAACTAGTTTTGATCTTGGTTAGATTTTTGGGCAAATGTTATGATGCTACATTTCTTACATAGGAAGATTCTAACTGAATGTATAGTCTATTAACTATTTATTCACCTGGTTACAACTTGTAAATGTTGATATAAATCTTACATCTGAACAATATTCTACCCTTGTTTCAACCTATTTTTAATATTCCCAGTGTACTACTGGGTAATCACATGATCAGCGATGATTACTTCCAGCTTTTAAGGCAGATTGATATAAATAACCTTGTATCTACAGATCCTGCATTTGCAAAGGAAGTGTCTTGTATTTTCTACCTATGGGATAGATTGCTATTCTCAGTATCACGTGGCCTCATCCCATGTGTATGTTTGTAGCACCCTCCTTGGACAAAACAGAATCAAATGTAATTATTTTCAGGTTTTGATGTAAGGATTCTTCCAAATCATATGTTATAATTTTAGAGATTACATTTTTCTCATTCTTACATTTGACTAAGTTTACTAGAATTAAAAAGATAAGCTGTAGAAAACCTGTGGGTATATTAACACAATTATATTAATTTTTGCAAATGTATTCTGTATTTATTTTATGACTTTTGTTATAATGCCTACCTTACTTAGTTCATAAACTGCTTATATATTGATCTCGGAAAATGAAAAATCGTAGCAAGCTGATTGAGCACTAGGAGAGTACAGTACCAATCTAACATTTTTGTGGATATAGCTTAACACAAAGACCATTTCATCACACTGAGTTAAGTTGCAAAGAAATTTAGTGAAATGTAAGGTCAATTGGTTGTAATGAGGGGGGTAGAACTGCTACTGTACATAGAAATTAGGATATTTATAGGCTTAATTAGGTGTTATTCCTGTTAGCTATGTGGTTTATATCCTGCCAAAGATATGAAAGAAAGTCAGCTTCCAAAGCTTCAGTGCATCTTTCATGCACCCAAACTGTCAAGCACCTCATGCTGAGCTGACTAAAAGACAAGTTTCTGTGGAAAGCCCTTCAGAGTTTTGCTGCTCAAAAAAGACTATGCTCCTGTGAGGCTTTTGAAGATTGATGGTCAGTTTGTGCTTTCCTCCATGGACAGAAATGTTTCATTTTGGAGAAAAACCTTCCATTTTATTAATTTTGTTGATGATGTATTACTTTCTTCTTTAGGAATGATATTTTAAATCTAGGAGTGTTGTTTTTTAATTGGGTTTCTCTTGACTGTAACATACTTTGAAATGGAGCTCTCATGTTTTCTGTTACTTTAAAAGTGATGTAAAATAACTGAAAACATTATTTTCCTGGAGAAATTATTTTATTTTTGTGGGGCTGGAATAGAGTTTTAAAGTGGTTTTTACTTTGCTTTTCTGTCCAAAAAAATAACTTTTGTGAACTGGTTGTGTTTACTGGCATTTGCTGCTTGTCTTCCCTGTGAAAGAGTCACCCTTTTACGCTTGAAAATTAAACAAACTGTTAAGTCCTATGTTTGGCCCTTCTTCTAGCCACAAAAAGAAAAAAAGTAAACAAACAGCCTTTGGTACCACAGCAGGCTAGCAATTTGCCATCAGTTAGAGCTAGATGACTCTGCTGTGGCTTTGTTATACCTCAGACCACTCATCTTTTACCCCAGATCCCTCTGGTGTAGCACCTACAGCCACTATCTACCAGGGATAGCCATGTACTCTGCAGCTCTTGCAGTTTCTTCAATGATCAATGGAGAACCACTCTTGATGGTTTTGGCAGAGGGAACAGAGATGGTTTCCTTGTTGTATCAGAATGAAGAGCCCATCCATGGGGAAGCTGCTGCTGCCATTAGTAACATGGTTGGTGCCATTTTTCCTACCAAAAAAGAAACAGAAAACCAAACATGCATCTACTTCTCCTCAATTTTCTTTGGATTGGAGCTGTTTACTGGGTCTGGCTTAGGATTTAATTCAGGCTACTGATCCTTCTTGTAAATTAGTTGCTGGTAAAGAAAAGAGGGATGCCTCTTTTCCTGAAGAGATTCAAAATTCTGAATCTGAACAGGAAGATGCAGGGGAGGATACACATTTTATTGCTCATATTTATGATTCAGACTAAAAAGAGAGCTCAGTTTCTGATTCTCTCAGTGGGGGTTGCTCTTTCTCTGAGACTATTGCTAAAATGTTCTAGGGTTTTCAAAAAGAGGGCATTGAACTTTCTCAGTCTCTCAGAAAATGCTATGGGTTGTTATGGAAGGATTTTCCAGAATCTACACCCATTCTTCCTGTTCTGCCTACATTACAGAATGTGGGTTGCTGCCTGCAATTTTCCTGATACACAGCTTACTGCCCCGATAAATGCAGACAGGATGCGTCAGGTTCCTCAGTCTTTTACATTTTTATTCATGTGATGACCCTCCACCTCTGGGCCAGTAATCAAGGAGCCTCAATCCTCACCGCTGGCACTTGTGGGGAGTGTTCACTGTGATGATGACAGGTACACACAGAGCATCTTCAGATGCAGCCCTCTGCATCAAGCAGAATTTCTCTTAAGAGCACACGGGGAGCACAGTCAGTCTGGGGCTGGTTTCTCCCTCTTTCTCCAGATCCCCAGTAAGAGTCTCCACTGGCACAGCTATTACATTGAGATCTCAGCTGAGTGTCCAAGCCAAGACCTCCAGCTCCCTGCCTGTCCAACCAGTGCTTTGTGTCCCTGCCCAAGTAGCTGGCACACAGACACTCTTGGAGATTTGATTTACACACACACACACACACACACACACACACACACACACACACACACACACACACACACACACACTTAGTAAAGGCTGGCACAGGTTTACTAGCTATGCCCCCTTCTTTCCAGACTATAAGGTAGGTATTACCACTACCAGATACCCCTGCCAGCTACCTTAAGACCCTTACAAGGGTACCCAATATACTGTGTAATATTATTACTAATACAAATTGTAGTTTGACCAAGAGCAAGGCTATTAGAAGTGGCCCACACAGTGTCACCAAATAACTATGCAAATACTCTCCAAACTTAAATATCTCTATAAAGATCAGCCAAAATGAAAGGTTTAAATGCATTTAATAATCAAAAATAAAAGAACAAGACAATACTAAATATCTGTTCACAGTGACATCAGAGTTTAAAAGCACAGGAAATATTTAAAATATCATTGAAAGACATACTCAGATAAATAAAGAAAAACAATGTCTAAACTAAGCTTTACTATATCCTGACTGAATCTATGAGAATTACTATTCCCTACTTACTTAATAGACCAAGGCAGATGATGTGGTGAATGGTCCTTCTTGATGTTAGGCCCAAGAAAGAATACAGAATGCTCAGTCTCACTAAGAGACTTATCACAACATTATCTAAATATTACTTCTAGGACAGCTTGCAGAATGACATTACTTCTGGTCAACTGAATTCTAGTTCCCATGCAAACCCCCATTGCAGGAAGTTGTCAGGATTTAGCACCTACCTGTAAAAATACACACACAAGGGCTTTTGCTCAGATATGTGGTAGGTGCTGGAAGTCATAGAACAATTTCATACCTCCATGCTTTCTGAGTAGTAATTAGTTCACCCCAAAGACAATGCTGAATGCTTCCTACTACAGACTTTCTATCTCTGGCTGTACTGAAACCTGTGAGATTGCATCTTTGTAGCCTAAACCATAAAGTGATTTAATTTCAGATATGTTTTAAAGTTTGCTGGACTGAGGTTAACCTCCTGTCAGCCAATTTCCTCTGTTAAAAAAAAAAATATATATATATATATATATATATATATATATATATATATATATATAAACAGTTACAGTATTGCACATATAATTCTGTTCTCTCCAGTATGGCACATCATGGCTACATTCCAAAGACAAGCACTTTACAAATACCTTTTCAACACAAACATCTGTACATATGAGTTTGATATACACATGACATACAATTCTAATTCATTTGTAATACAAGCAACTTGTATTCGTCATCAGGATGAAGGTTTTAATGAAAACATACTGTATAAAGAGACCGTTTATGTTTTTTTATTTTTTTGGCTGAATAAAGTTGGAATTATACTTATATCAGTGGCTGAGTTTGTTTTCTGGGTGTCTTGGACTATTTCAAGTACTTTTGGTGCCTTTGGCATTTTGCTTCTGTGCCATGAAGTTAGCCACCTCTGATTTTAGGAGCCCAAGTCAGCTTTACAGAAGTGTTTTTATGGTGTTTACATTTGGGGGGGTGGGGGGGTGGGATGTGAATTTCGAAAGTCATTAGTTTGTGGTCGGATCTAAACCAGGAAGAAATTGACCATTGGTGTAGAGCAATGGTCACCCATGTTAGTAATAATCAGGTCAAGGATGTTGCTTCCTCTAGTGGGAGTAAGAATGAACTGATCCAGGGTATTGGAATTGATGAATTCCAGGAAGTGTTAGGCTAGTGTATTGGTGCATGAGTAGTTTTCCCAGTTGATGTAGGGGTAGTTAAAGTCACCTAGTATGAGAGTGTTGGGTTGAACCCTAATAGTTTCCAGGGTGCTTAGGAATGTGGAATGAAAGTTTTGGGACATGGTTGGGGACCTATAACAGGCTACAACCTGAATCGCCATCTTACCTAATGTTATTTTTACTTGAAGTATCTCAGATGTGTTATGCTGGGCTACTAGTCTGGAGGTGTACATATCCTTTATGAATATGGAGACACCACCGCCTTTGGAGCTTCAATCCATGTTCTGGGGCCAAAAGGTGTGTAATGAGTTATAGCCTGGTAGCACAGGGCTTCTTTCTGCTGCTTTAAATCAGGTCTCTGTTACAGCACAAATGTCTATGTTCTCCATTTTGAGGAGTGTTTTGAGCAAGTGCATCTAGAGATTTAGACTTCTAGCGTTGAGCAGCATGATCCTCAGAGATACTGGATCCCCTTAGAATGACACCAGAAACTTAGCCAATCGTTGAAGAAAATAATGTTCTACTTATGGCCTAGCTTGTAAAGTGATTTAATTTCAGATATATTTTAAAGTTTGCTGGATTGAGGATAACCTCCTGTCTGCCAGATGCCTCTGTTAAAACAGATACATTTAAACAGTTACAATAGTGCACATACATTTTTTTTTCTCCAGTAGGGCATACTGTGGATGCATTTCAAACACAAGCATTTTACAAATACCTTTTCAACACAAACATCTGTACAAATCAGTTTGATATACACATGACATACAGTTCTAATACATTTGTAACACAAGTATCTTGTACAAATCAGTCTGATATTCACAAATGACATATAATTATTTACAAAATTCCAGCTAGCTGTGCTAGCAGTACCCCCTATCATCACAATTCACTATTCCCAAACTTGACCCAGCAGTTACAGCTTTTGTTGAATACACTCCTGCTAACCGCTTAGTTAATTATAATCCTACTATTTCTGATAAGGACATGAACATTATTCATAGATACTGGAAAAAGGTGTGTATTTCTGCAACTTTGATTTTTATAATTTTGATTTGTTAGGCTCATATGTTAAAGTTTGTTCTGACAAACTAAAAGTATGAGGAATGTTTTATTTGCAGTTTCTTCTTGTGAGGAAAAATCTTTTTAAAATAACTTAGTTTCTTCTCCTGAACACATCACTACTTATTTTTCACAATGTGAGTATGACTATGTTGGTGCTTTTTCCTAGCTTATTGCCACTGGTACTGTTTTGAGGAGGTTTGCATGACTGCATTCTCAAGACTTCCCAGATGATGTTAAAAATGAGATTTTAAATTCTCCCTTGGGCAGAGATCCAGTGTTTGGCCCCTCTGTTGCAAAGGTGATCAAAAGGTGTGATAAAAGGGGCAAGCTGACCCTAAGAATCTTTAAGATTTTCAGACCTCCTTCTCCATTTTTTCATGGGGATTTTCTAACTCCTCATCTAATTTTGGCAAAAAGCAGAATAAACAGTCTCAACAAAATACTGGTAAACAGATGTTTAAGAAGAAATGGGAAGGGGGCTCCAAAAAGAAGTCTCAAACCTCCTAAAACCAAGCACAGTCCAACAAGTATGAATGACTATGCAAGAGACCTTGTGAACCCCATGGTATCATGGCCCCTTTTCTTCCAGAAAGTGTGAACATCCAGTTTTCTCTTTGGCAACAGGTAGCTTCAAATAAATGGGCTCTAAAAATCATTCATCAATGTTATAGATGGCAGTGAGAGCAAATCTTTCCTTGAAGGTCATTCCTCATCTTCCAGATCAGACTATTTTGTTTCCACCAGTTCTTCATCACATTCTGTCCTCCTTTCCAGATGTTGAAGGGCTTTATTCAAGGGTGTTCTTAGTCCCAAAGAAAGAAAATTGTCAGAGACCAGTTCTGAACCTTTCTTTCCAAAACCTTTTTGTGATAGCTCCCAAATTCAAAACAATACCATTTTGTATCTTGTTACCTCGTCTTCCTCTTTCACATTTCCTGGCAACACTAGACTTAAAAGATGCTTATCACCACATCCCTATCCATCCGGATATCAGATGTGTTTTAATGTTTTGTGTGTCCAGATTACATTATACAGGGTTTATTTCCCCCAGATTTCTGACTGAGACTCAAAGACGTGTTCATTTCACCAAGAATGTTCACAAAGTGTCTAGCTCCAGTTGTAGCTCATTGCAGGCTACATGGTATCTACATTTTTCCATATTTAGATGACTTCCTTATCTTTGCAAAGCCTTTTTCAAAGTGTCAAGAATTTTTGTGTTGAACAAAAAGATCTCTTTCCCAAGCTGGGATTTCAAGAAAGCATTCAAAAGTCTTTCTTGACTCCTTCACACAGGATTACATTCCTGTGATGTCAACTAGACATCTCATTTCAAACAGTTTTTCTTCCTTAGGAAAAAAAAAGACTTTTATCTAAATCTGTTTCTAAGGTTTTCTATTTGGCCTTCAGTCACGGTGAGTAAAAACCTTAGGATTTTGAGTCTCATGGCAACTGTGATTCTCATGACACCTGTGGTAAGACACTACATGAAAAAGACACAGTGGTATCTGAAATCTCTTTGGTCCCAGCATCAACAACTTTTATCTTTTGAAAACCCAGTACTGGGATTTGTCAGAAGAGAAATATTTTGGTGGAGAGAAGAGATATCCTTTAATCCAGGTCTCCCTTTCTTTTTTCCATCCCTACTTCAAAGCAGACAGTCACCAAAGATGCTTCAGACTTTGCTTAGGGAGCAGTTTCAGGAGGGATAAATGTGCAGGGGATATGGGACACCAAGGACAGATGTAACACATAAATACAAGGAGATGCTTGCCCTGATCAAGGCACTCAACTGTCTGAACCATCTTTGGTCTCTGCGACATCTTCAAGTGGTTACAGAAAATGCCACAGTCATGTGATACATCAACAAGCAAGTGGGAATCAGATCATTCCCCCTTTGCAGACTACCCATGTTAGCTTGGGATATACCTTCCCAATGCAGTCTCACAATGCAGGTATCCTATATTATTTCAGAGCAAAATTGTGTGGCATACAAGCTGAGCAGGACCAGGGTAGACCCTCATGAATGGAAACTAGATCATGAGGTCTTCCAGGACTTGATCCATCTTTGGGGAGTTCCTCAAGTAAACCTCTTTGCCTCCTCTCTGTATAATCAGCTGCCATGATTCTGTTCCAGGACACCATGCAAGAAGGCCCAGAAGACAGATGCCATTTCTTTTCCCTGGGCAGGAATGTTCCTGTATGTTTTTCAACCCTTTCCAGTAATATCCAAGGTACTTCTGAAGATTCAGAAAGAATTCACCAAGATTATTGTGGTGACTCCCTTCTGACCCAGGCAGCTGTGTTTCTCCCTTCTTTTGGAAATGGCAAGGGGTAATTACCAGAAGCTTACTCACAGACTGGATCTACTCAAACAAGGACAGTGACTTTTGTTACTCTCAGACATAAATCAATATCTGTTGACTGCCGGAATGATAGGGTCTTAATTCCTTTTAGGGACATGTTTACTGAGAATGTGCACCAGGTACTAATGGAGACAGAAACCCTGCTACTAGAAACTCATATATTAGCAAATGGAAAAAGTTTTCTAGTTGGTGCCAACAACATTACTGGCACCTTACTATCCTATGGCCTTAAATATTCCTCTATCAAGGTTCAATTATCAGCTATTTCAGCATGTCTACCCATGGATCCTCCTCTTTCAATGCACTCTCATGTCAAAATGTTCTTGATACAGGCTTTATATAAGAGGCATCCAAGAAAAATGGCAGCCTCTCCTTGGAATCTTAATTTTGTGTTAGAGAAGTTATCACCTACTCCGTTTGAACCAGCTAACCTGGCTGACTTGAGTTTCTTAACTTGGGAAAATAATTTCACTAATTGCTCTGACCTCTGTAATAAGAGTATATGAGCTGCATGCTCTTATGCTAAGTTACCCTAATTCATTTTCCATAGGGACAGGATGTCTTTGAGAACTAATCCTTCTTTTGTGCCTAAGTGGTATCTGAGTGTACTTTAAGTCAAACTAGCCACCTCCCCATTTTCTTTCCAGAACCTTACTATGAGGGAGAAAGGATACCCCATACCTTGGATGTTTACAGACAACTCCCGTACTATATTGACAAAACCAAATCTTTCAGATCTTTGGATCAGTTGTTCATTTCCTGTGAATGTAAGAAGAATGGACAACCTGTGTCAAAACAGACTATTTCCAAGTGGTTGTCTAAGGCTATTACCTTTAGATATAGCCATCATAACAAATCTATTCCAGGCAAGGTCAGGGCTCTCTCTACCAGGGCCTTGGCTTCATCTATGGCTATTTGGAAAGGGATTTATTCAAGAAGTATCCTAGAATATGATACTTGGTCCTCTGTACACAATTTTACAAAGCTCTATAAGCTTGATTCTTTCTCTTTGTACAGATCAAGCTTTGCTAGGACCAGTCTCCAGGGGCTACAGGACTCTTCTCCTTCCACTTTCCAGACATAAGTAGCTGAGGTAATATATCCATGTAGCTAAGGATACTGCAGCAGTAATCACTAAGAAGAACATAGTACAGCTGCTGAACTTACTATGACAGTAAATGTTTGAATGATCACTCCTGCAGGTCGCACTCCCTCCCTCCATCATCCTTAGTTTTTTGGTGTGTGTTTTATGCCAGGGTGTGGTAATTTATTTATTCATTTTTTTGTTCCTTTCATTGTCTTTTCAGGACTCAGCCCCCCTCTCTCTGTTGGCAGGAAAGCTGTGAAGGGTTTCACTCCCAAACTTGTCTTTTAGTGAGCTCAGCTTGAGCTGCCTGACAGTTTGAGTGCTTGGAACGTGGCTGGAACTTTGGTAGATGGCAAGATATAAACCATATAGCTAAGGCTACTGTAGCAGTGATCATTCGAACATCTACTGTAGTGGTAAGTTTTACTTACACAACTGCACTGTTCTGCATATACCACCATCCCCTCCCTCATGTAGATACAATAGATGAAACACATTTGTCAAGGTATCCACAAGCATACTGCACATTTTAATATTTTGCTTATTTCCTAAAATACATTATTTTTCCTTTTTTCACTAAAAAAGATGTACTATAAGCTGTTGCTATCATCATTGTAAAAGTTCCACTGTCTCAGTGGTAACTCCAGGAAGCAAATGCAAATCTATTAGCCAGTCAATCAATCGATTACTTAGTAATCTTTATTGCAGTCTTGGCTGTGGTTAGACTCACATCTTCGGATGAAGTTAAATAAATTTTGCTCGCTACCACTAAGAATGATTTAGATGCCTGGGTGTGCCTTGGACATGGTTCAGGTAAAGCTAGAGTGCTATTAGGAGGCACAGCACTTTAGCCGTTCTTCAAGTTTCAGCACTGATTAACTCACATATCCAGAGTAATAAATTACATATTATACATTCTTGTTTTACTCTTCTCAGCTTAACTAATCCTGCTACATATTTCTGTTACTGTGATTTATCTTCTCATTAAATGTCAAAACAGTCTCTAGCTGTTATTGTCTCAAATAAATGATTACTAACTTTTAGCTAGCATGCAGCAAGAACCTTTAGTTTTATGACAGGCCATGACCTAGGCTTCTAATGTTTCAAGTTCTCATACTCATGCAGTGTCTTTGTCATACAATCTGTCACAGACACACACGCACACACGCACGCATGCACATACGCACACACACACACACACACACACACACACACACACACACACACACACACACACACACACACACACACACACACAGACAGTGTCTATTTCTGAGGTGTAGTTTCCTTATAGAAAGCTGAGCTGCATGCTTTCTTTTCACACTGGCATTTTTTTCAAGGGTCCTGATTTTCATTAATTAGAAGGAAATTATGTAATTCCCTTTTCTAGGCCAAGTGGATATTTAAGCACTGTATCTAAAATCATTAAATTAGTAACTTCCAATGAGGGGATCATGTTATCCTGAAATCCGAAGTAATTGCAAAACCTATGTTAGTCTAGTAAAAAGTATGACATGTTCCACTATCTTTGGGTTTTCCCATATCCACCATGACTCACTCTGCTTTGGCATAAAGAGATGTACTTCATCTAAACTAATGCGCACAAAACAATTAAACTGATGACAAAAGTAGTGTCTATGTCATCAAATGCTTCGTAAACCCTTCTTTAACACTCAGAGCAATTAGACTAAATTATAGTTTTTTAGAATTATTGTATCTGAAAATGTGGCAGTATGTAATGGGTCAGGTATAAGACAAGATGAGAAAACACTAGGGATTAAGAGGTCTCTGTCATGCAGTGTGAGAGGATACTAGTGAATAAAAGTCTCAAACTATAAACAAATTGGCAACGATCAAGTATTTAATCAGCTACAATCATCATCTGTGCATAACCATCACTACTTTCCAGAAATATTTGCAGTAAACACCACGTCTAGTCTCCCCTGAAAAGAGCCTTCTAGTCTAGTAGAACTTATCTGAGCAGCAAAGGATAGATAGATAGATAGATAGATAGATAGATAGATAGATAGATAGATAGAGAGATAGAAAATAAACTGGTTATCATTCTGATTGTATGGATATGTTGATGCAGAAATAATACTAAACAAGTTATATGACACACAAACTTCCTTCTATAGCAAAAGAGTTCATTTTTAAATTAACATAGCAGCACTGTTGTGGTTCTATTGTTCTTTGTCTTGCCACAGATGCACTGGAGTATTTCTGACTATTGAACAATTTCTAAAATTTGCCTTTTTTACTGTTCATCTGCAGGGGAAATAATCATTAACAAGTTTGATGTACACATGAAATTACCAATATTAATATATAAAAAATGCTGCATTAAAAAGCAAAGACCTTCTTGTATTTATTCTAACAGAATATTATTAAATGGCAACTCAGAAATATAGAACAAATAGCAGTTATTGCAATAGCCTTGCTTGTCTTGTTAAATGGCACTGTCTTAGAAAACATATGTCAATTGACGTTCTGCAGTATACACATTCCACTGTAAAGAAGAAACCATATATTTACAAATCACAGGATGACATTTTCGGGTTGCATGGACTAGACAAGCAATGCTATTACAATATTCTACCTACTCTGGGTTATTCATACTTAAATAACAAGGGCTAAAAAACGTCGTGGTATTGTATGTCTAGGCTCCTAAAGATGCTCCAGGGTCAAAAGCCTAGTAAGAAACTGTGAAACTATGAAACAGTTCAAACTTTGCAGTGTATAGATTTGTGGAAAGCTGGTATCAGTATTTTAGCATTCTTGCCTTAGACTCTAAGTGAGCATGTGCTCTCCCAGCTCAGATGATAGAGCAGTATGTTGGCTTAAATGGTTTTATTGCTTCTTATGCAAGACCATGTGATGTTCATTAGATCACTGTTGTAGCAACTATAACTATATGGGATGTCCTGATAAGGATCAGACCAGCTGGCCAACTTACAAAGCTTTTCGGTACTTTCCACACACTGTCTACTGCCTTGCATGAGGGAAGCAAAATAAAATGAATGGCCATGACACCAAAATTGTAGGATAGCATGGCCCTCTGTGGGCTTCCAATGACTGATGATCAGCTAGCACTTCTAGAAGGCTGGGCAGATAAGTTGCCATTAGGGATTACCTTGTTCATTATCAATTTTTGTGAAGAAAAGTGTTTCTTTTAGGTAAAAATGTATATTTGAGGCAATATCTGGGGGTTTTAGTGGTTATTACTAAATGTTTTACCTCAGAAACTTATATATATTATGATTCTCTGTGGGGGATCCCTTGAAAATATTTTTTTTTGTTACCCCTAATTTCAGTATAGATTTGGGCATTCAGTTCTGTGAGTTATTGTTAAAACACTTTATTACAAAATCTTAAATTACTGTCAGAATACCTTTACTGACTCTGCTTAGCTGTTCTAACTGCTTGTTTAAACACTTTTTTCAGCTAACAGACAGCCCTGGGCAACTTATTCAGCCTAATTTTTTTTTTTTTTTTTTTTTTTGTGAGGAGTTGGGGGCTTTGGGGCTAGTGTGTTTCATGACTGTCAGTAAAAAAAGAAAAAACATTTATTCAGAAAATAGTTTTCCAGTTAGGAGCCAAACTGGCTCTTGTAGGCTTTACTATCCTCTTGTGATAATCCTTTTTCAGCTACAATATGAACCTGTGTCCCAGTAACATTGTGATCCCTTCCAGAGATGCAAGAAGAAAAAGTTATCTAGGATCTTTGGTTTTTACTCCTTTAAGCTACTTTTTTTTTTTTTTTTTTTTTTGGTCGGGGGGGGACTTCCAGAAAAAGGAAACTTAAAACAAGATATTTTCCTGTCCTAAAGATTTCCTCTTCTAAAGATTGGCTGGGCTTTGCTCAGGGTTTATTTAGATCCTTTCAGGCTTTAAATGATGAATCTTCTCACAGAAAAAAAGCAAATATTTTCCTGTCTCTCAGATACTGACTCACACTCTAAGGGACAGGAATCAGACTTGGACTGTGTCTTAAGTTCCTCCTCCATGTAATGGATAATCTGACTTTGAGGAAATTATTTTTTTTTCTGATACAGTTGCCAGAATGAAGGAATTGTTTCACTAAGAAAAAAATATATACTGGAATCTCTGCAAATAAATTAGGGTTTATTAAAGGTGGATTTTTCTCAACCCCTAGCTGTTCTTCCCTGGTTGCCAGCCTTTGAAAATGCTTTTTGTCAGGCCTGATATTCAGCCACCTGAAACAAAAAAGTCAGATAAGTAGAAGTGCCAGAGTCCCACAAATTACGTTTTACAATCCCCACATCACTTCCTGCAGTAAATTCCTTGTCAGCAAGCCCTATCCCTTCTGACAAACTAGGAAAAGCCATTGACAGATTTAAACAGGATGTTTATTCTTTTTCCACCTTGGCCTTCGGAACAGTAAATTGTCAGGTGCCCATGATTCAAACTCTACTGGTTTCTTTTGACAGTACAAGTAAACAAATAGCTGATCTCCCACCTTCAGAAGCTCAAGCATCTTAGAATTCTGTAATTATCTTCTAAAATGTGCTTATGACACTGCGGGTGCAGTTTCTGCACTGGCCACACCTAGCACTGTGCTATGATTTCCTGGCTACTTTCTCAGAATTCAACAGAGGATGTTAAAGCTGAAATCCTGAATATTCTTCCTGGATAAAGAAGTGTTATTTGGTCCTTCCTCTACTGAGGTCTTAAAGAGGTCTGAAGAAAGAGGGAAGATAATTTAAGGAGGTTACTCAGATTTTTCATCCCTCATTTCAAAGTGTAATAGAAACCATTTTTTCAAGTTCAAGAAACAGAATAAGAATTGCCAACAGGGGCAGGCAAACGCAATTTCAAAAAAACAATGTCAAGGAGGCTCAAAGATGAAAGGAGGGTTTTCTAGAAGCAAGGTCAATTTAAGCAATTTAACAAAATGGATTAAATCAATATCC
Source organism: Protopterus annectens (assembly GCF_019279795.1). Lineage (NCBI taxonomy): Eukaryota > Metazoa > Chordata > Ceratodontiformes > Protopteridae > Protopterus > Protopterus annectens. The sequence continues at coordinate 1,611,866,480 of NC_056725.1, forward strand.
CTTTTGATTGTTGTCCCACAATTTTAAGTAACTTTGTATTTAAAGGATGTTTAGCATCGCATTCCAGTCATCAGGGATTTCAGATACTTTTTTGTTTTTCCTGTGTGTGGTTAACATTTTCAGTTTTATGTTTTGCTTTTATTTTAGCTACAGCTCTTGAGTGTTTAAAATGTGCATGGCTCTTGTAATAATCCATTGCTTGTTGCACGGCATTCACATTTTCTCATATTCCCATGATAGCCTCGTTATCATATTTCTTCACAGTCTGTCAAGAATCTCTGGCTTGGGTAATAAACCTTTTTCTTAGCCTGCGATTTCTGGTGAGCAAAGAGAAACCTTCTCTCATTCTATCACACCGGATAGTGTTTCTGGGATGACTTCTGAAAACAACACTCAGGATGGCCTTTCTTGCTTAGGAGAAAAAGAAATTTTAGAAGAAACGATTTCTGATGTTTTCCAACCAAACTCTGGCATCTCACAGGGAGTATTGCAGAACTCTAGATTTCATGGCTTTAACAATTCTCATGATTCCTTAAGGCAGACTTCACATGAGGAGAGTTCAGTGGTTTTCTCAAATCAGTTTGAACTCAGCACCAGCACACTCTCTCAAAATCCACTCCTGGGGTTAATGAAAAGGGGATTACTCCAGTGGGTAACTCAGGTGTCTTTTAACTTAGGTCTTCCTTTCACCTTTCTAGTCCCTACTCAGTCTGTGACCACAAATGCCTCAGTCTTTGCTTGGGAGTAAAAGCACAGTGCCTATGAAACAAGCAAGATAAGTTAAAATAAATTAGAGAAATTATGGCTCTAATAAATGCTGTCAAATCTCTGAATCATCTTTGGACTACAAACCCTCTCTAGTAATCCCAGAAAATGGTGCAGTGATATGGTACATACGCAGACAGGTAAAGCCCGATCCTAACCCCTCTTGCAGACTACCTATGGCACCCTGGGATCTAGTGACTCAGTTCAGACTGCCCCTCCAAGCTTTTTATATTCTGTCAGAGCAAAACACAGTTGCAGATAAGCAGAAGAGGGCCAGGACAGACCCTCATGAATGGAAGTTGAATATGATGGTCTTCCAGGAACTGATCCATCTCTGGGAAACTCCTCAAGTAGAACTTTTTGCCTCCAGCCACAACAGACATTTAAAGAAATTCTGGTGCAGAACTGCTTGCAGTCAGGCTGGTAAGACATCTGCCATTTCATTCTCCTTGTCATGATTGTTCTTGTATACCTTCCCATCTTTTCTTCTCTTCTCATGACCAGGGTTCTTCTAAACATATCGAAGGACTGTTTAAAGGTAATCATGGTGATTTCCTTTTGGCCCAACCAACAGTGGTTCTTCTATTTTTTGAGGATGACCAAGGACAGTTGTCATAAGTTTCTTCACAGAATGAACTTACTCACACAGGGCTGTGATCATTTGATACACTTCAAACTTTAACTTCTTCAGCAGACTGCCTGTATGATAGACATTTAATAACCTCTAGGTACCTTTTTTGGAGGATGTATACCAAGTATTAAAAGAAGCAAAGAAACCTGCTACTAGCATCATATGAAGGTAAGTGGAAAAGATTTTCTAACTGATGCCAAAGCAAGAACCACAACCCTCTTAAGGCTCAGTCTCATGTGAGTCTTCAGTGTTTGTGTGAGTTATCATTTGACATCTCTTAACTTTCCTATCAAGATTAATCTTTCTGTGATATTGCTTGTTTGCCCTTATACTCCTGTTTCTACCCTAGCTCTACATATCTACCCATCTAGAAGGCAGGTTGCTTCTTCTTGGGTTTTAATATTTTTCTGAAAAAATATATATTCTTTCCTTCTAAACCTGCTCATGAGGTTGATTTGTAGTTCTTATCTTGGAAAACAGTGTTGATTATTGTTCTGAAAAATGTAAGAAAAGTATATGAGTTTCAAACTCTTATTTTGAGACACTCCTGTCCAATTTTTCTCAAAGATAAGATTACTTCAAAAACAAATCTTTCCTATATAGTTAAGGTCATTTCAGAGTTTATACTACGCAGCGGTAGCGTTGTCGCCTCACAGCAAGAGGTTCTCCCATTCGGTTCTCGGCTGATGCGCCTTCTGTGTGGAGTCTGTATGTCCTCTCAGCAGTCGAATGGCGTTCGAAAGACATGCGTGAATGGGCATGCCTTTGTTGAAGGCTGGGCATCGGGCTGGCACCTCGGCACCATAAAAATCTACTGCCACCCATTAGCGGACCGGAGTTCTGCTGTCGTGACCCCCTCACTGGGAAAACCCAAAAGAAGAAAAAATACTAAGCCACACTATTTTTCTTTCTTTTTTCTTTCCAGAAAATAAAAATGAGGGAGGAAGAATCTTATATGCTCTGGATGTCTACTGGTAGCTTAGATACAACAGTGGCAAAACAAAAACGTTCAGGCTTGCATATCAGCTGTTTTGCTCTAATGAAGTTAAGAAAAATAAACAATCCATGTCTAAGTAGACAGTTTCTAACTGGTTGTTCTCTGCTAACATTTTTTGTTATTCATACCATAACAAAACACTTCCAGGCAAAATCAGGGCCTACTCTGACAGGGGTCTGTCTGCTTCTGTGGAACTGGGAAAGGGGTGGACTCTTGAAATATACTAGAGGCTGTATCTTGATCATCTATACACCTCTTTACCAAGAAATACAAGCTATACTCCTTCTCTAGGTGCACAGTAGACTTTGCTAGGACAATTTTACTAGAGCTCCTTGAGTTGAATCCATCTTCCTCCTCCTCTACCAAAAAATACAAGCTATACTTTTACTCTAGGTCCACAGTAGACTTGCTAGGATTATTTTCCCAGAGCTGCTGGACTATAATCCATATTCCTCCTCCTCCTTTGCTTTCTAAGCTCTTGTATTCATTGCATATAGCTTAGGTTACTGCAGTAGTGATCTAATAAAGAACATAGTACAGTTGTGCAAGTAAACTTACCTTACCAGTAGATGTACGACTAGGTCACTGCTGCAGTAGCTGTAGCCTCCCTTCACCCCTCCCCCTTATTTTTGATATTTTTATGCCAGTGTTTGGGATTTGTATAGTATACATCCTATTTGGCTAGCCTCTAGCTTCATTCTTCAGGGGCAAGAAAGCTTTGGTGCCCTAGCCACTGACTTTATCCTGCTTCCCTCATGTAGGGCAGTGGCATAGGACATGAGTAAGGTACCCCAAATGTCTGGAAGCTAACAACCTGTTATGATATTTGGCAGGGTGTTGCATATATCTTAGTCTATGGCAGATGTGATCTGTATATCAGCTGTTGTTATGGTAAGTTTATTTACACAACTGTAATGTGTTCATTATTTGGATAAGCCCGTTGAGTAATTTCTGTTGCTGCACTGCTCTCAAAGCATAGTAGTGATCCATTTATTGAGAAAAACTTTAAATTCTCAAAAGAACAGATTTAATAGCTATTTTGCCCACTTTCATTATTTACTCCATTGAGGGCCATTGTCCACAAATTGCTTTATGAACACATCACCAATTTTAAAGGATTCGTTTGCAAGACTCAGAGTGAGAGTTTTTGCTTTGAAATACCATAAATTCGGATATTAATGTAACCCACTCTAGGATAAACATTAAGAATCATTCAAACTAAGGAGCACGGTATAATTCATTCAGGCAGAAATCTTTATAAGATTAGGATTTTGTAGCTATTTCCAACTTCTTTCACTGATATGTTAGTGAGAAAATGAACAATACGCTGATTTTTTCATTCACTAAATATATTTAGGCATATAACGTGTTTGCTTTTAATGTTATTTTATTTCAATTTGTATCGGGTCCAGCAAGGCTACTGCTACAGCTGCAACCAACTGCTGAATGTACTAAAATTGTATCTTTAACTTTCACACATTTGTTTAATTTGTCTTGTTGCTTGTTGACCTTGACATGTTTCAATACATCACTATGCAGTATTGATTGCTCATATATTAGTAGTACTGTGCTTATCCAGTCAGTTAACATTAGGTCAATCATTTTAGAATTGCTTCACACTTAATATTTTGATTATATCCAACATGTATGATAAATACTGAGTAATAATTGCTTGTGCGTTGAGAATTTTCTTCATATTTCGAACTGGTAATCAAAATGTACTGATCCTAATGGATGTGATGATTTATGTAAAAACATTAGCAATGTAATGTGCAAAGAAACATCTATTGTTCTATCTATATACATTACTTAAACCTATATAAAACTAACATAGCCGCCTTAATCAAAGTTGGCCTCTTACATCAAAAGTCAGATTTCTGCTTTATTTTCATTCACTCATGTTTACAATTAATTTCCATGCCTGCTAATTTTTAATTTCTATTTTCTGTTAACTTACTGTGTCTCATGCTAGAGTTTAGTAACAAATTGATGCAATGAATTAACAGTTAAAAATAAAAAAATCAGATAAACAGAATGTAGACGGTTATTAATATAGTGCCATTAATTCATTACACACATCATATTTAATTATTAAGCAAAATTTCTGAATAAGTCTGCACCATGAGTACCCAATCATATTATGTAAAACAAATGTAAAGGAAGGCAGCTTTATACTTTTGATACTTTGAAACTCTAAAGTAAAATGATTGTCAAAGCAAAGTAATAGTTAAAATATAACTGCTTACCAACACTGCCATCAAAATGCTTCTGCTTCTAATTATTTAGAGTAATGGTTTGAAGATCTTACATTGTTTATCAAAGACTGATTTTAAAGTAAAATGGAATAAATACTTTCTGCTACTTTCAACAAAATAAACGTCTTCATATATTTTTTCAAGAACTTGTATCCATTTATTAAAAGCATTGTCTGTTTATAAATTTTGATCCAACCGTAATTTTCTCTGTTATTAGTTCTAATACTAATGGTCATATTACATCTAAAAGTAATGCTGTCACCTGCATTTACACTGTATAATGAAAACGGAAAAATAGAGCAGTTACTAAGTACTGTCATAGTTACACAGCTGATCAGGATTTTTTTTTTTTTGTAAGCAATTTGTTAAATGCATTAAAATGCTTTTTTATTTGTTTATTTCAAAAGATTTATTTAACTGTACCATGTACATGAGAAATTCTTTCCTTTGTTTAGCATGGAAGAATGAAACAGACTACTCTAAGCATTTCTGCTGCCAAATTGTTTTGCTTTGTGGCATGAAATGAAGGGGAAGTAAATATCTTACTTGAGTGTAGTGGAAAACTTTTATGTTGCAAGAACACATATATGAGAACAATAAACCTTTGAGAAGCTGCTTAATATAAAGCATTACAAGAAGAAATGTTCCATGCAGTATCACTGGCAGTCAGCCTTCAAGGTTACAGCATCTGATGCCCTTGGTTTCTGCAAATTGAAAAATCATTTTGTATGTGGAGTTTGCAGTAAGAGTGTGGTTTAGGTAATGCTTTTTACTTAGTTTCTATTTTTCTGGAGCTTTATGTATAGTCTTTCAAAAAAAAGAGCACTTTTGTCTTGGGTCTGTTTAGCTAAAGTTGAAACTATGGTTAAAAACCAAAATATACATTTCTTTTAAGAGAAGAGATTAGGTTTGGATCACCATATAGAAATAACTGCAATTAATTCAGAATACTGTTTTCAGAAATCAACAAGCTTCTTTGCAAAAATGTTGAGAGAAAAGCATTAACTTCCTAATAACAGATTGTGTGTGTGTGTGTGTGTGTGTGTGTGTGTGTGTGTGTGTGTGTGTGTGTGTCTATATATACATACATATATAAATATAGATTCAGCTGTATAGAAACACATGCTTTTCTGTGTATGTATTTGTGTCTGCTAATTTCTTTGTAATCTGCAACTCTAGGTGATATGAATAGTGTCTTATGCTTACAAAAAAGCAATTTAATTGACCTGTAGAGGTGATTGCTTGGCCTGTGCTTTACTTCCATTTTACCATTTTCACACACACACACACACACACACACACACACACACACACACACACACACACACACACACACACACACACACTTAAAACAAGTAATGCTGATCATGTGACCTCCTTTGGGCTTGTCAGACCCTTCGTACTTAGTATGTCACATCACTCCATGGGAGGTTCCCTCTTTCAGGAGGATTTATGGTACCAGTGCTATGATAGCTGATGGCTTGGATTGAGGGCCATGAGTTGGGTCATGGCAGATCCTCTGGCCACTACTGCATGGATTTTTGGTATTTACTACTTTTTTCATCTTTGTTTAGCCTGTAGGCACTGTACAAAATGTGACATTTTTGTGGCTCTGCCAAAGACTACTTCCAGACACCTATACCATAGCTACAGCACATTCTTAGTAGACCAGATGTCTCTGTGAATCCCATTTGCTGCAAGCTAAAGCAACCAGCTTTCTGAAAGGTGATACTTTAGTCACAGGAATACACTCAACACTCTAAAACCTTACCATAATGCAGGAGATGTCCTTTATCAGCCAATTACAGTCATCACCCCCCCCCCACCTGCACTTTTTAGCTCTCAGACCACTGAGCTAACCATTCTTTAAGGATGTTGAGGATGTTATCTCCCTGTTTTTGCTGCAGAACAAAAAATGGTGGTCATTTAGTTCTAATGCATTTATATACCTGTATACGTGACTGTTAAAACATTTATTTAATTATATACCCAGGGGCACTTGTGCTGTACATCTTTAATGCACATTTCAGAAATGTACGTCATTTCATGTGAGAACTTACTGGAATAGCAACACATTCTGTTATTAATTATATTAACTATTATATACATGCTAAATATTGTGCAATGGCAGGGGTGCAAATATCTGTACAATACATTCACCCCCTGCTTAGTTACCAGTGTGATAATCATCTGCATTTTTAGAATTGATAGGAGTTCTACAGTGTACCATAGGTTGCATATATAATACAGACAAAAAATGTTTGACTTTCAAAATAAATCATAAAAAAAAAAAAACATTTTTTGCAAGTAGACAAGCTGTTCTACAGCCTCTCATGGCCCCTGTGTTTAAACAGACTAACTCTAAGACCACTCATTCTTGGGGAAAATGGGACAGATCCTTGTACTATTTTGTGTGGTAATCCACCTGTTCTTTGCTGGACTTGTGATTCCACTAAACAATGAATCTCATTCTGATTAATTTCACATCAGTGAAGCATATGCATCCTACATTTTATATGAAATAACATCACAATTAACTTGTTTAAACAGCAAAATAATTCATCTGATATTCTATTTGGACATAACAGAGTTCCTCCACAAAAAGTTGTCCATACTTTTAGGTAATAAAAAAAAAAATTCTGTTATTTGTTTTTATGTATTTATTTGTTTGTTTGTATTTCACTCTTTTGCATTCACAGTCTTATCTAATAAGTAATTATTCAGAGGCTTTACATCATAATAATGGAAATTACTGAAGCTATGACCTACATTGTTATGAAATTTAATGTATCTGCAATTTTTGGGCAGTTATTTATTTATTTATTTTTCTGAAATCACTTACAATGCTCATCTCTTACCACCTGGTAAACTGCTGTACTCACAATGTCCAATATGGTCAGAGTCATTTTTATAATCGTTTTTAGGTGGTTGTGCAGTCGGTATGTTACATTACTGTTCTTGACATGGTATAATAGAAGTATAAAATTCATGATGAGAGGTTCCATAATTGGCATGTTAAAAAGTTTTCTAAATGTTATGTGTTTGCAAGGATTAGATTTCTGGCAAGCCTGGAAATACAACACTTAGGTTTAAGGTGATGCGCTGCTATCAAACTTCATGTTATAGTACTGAGTTTGATTCCCACAGTCTCCACTTCTGTCTAATTCCCAATAAGCCACTTAACCAGACAATATTTAGGGATTAGTGTTTTAAACAGAAATCTGAATCTTATGGACACTACTTGGTTAAAAAGTAATAACAATTAAATGCAAGCATTTGGCAAAACTCCATTGCTAAGCACTCAGAAAATATAGTTGAACTCAGGAATCTTAAAGAAATGCCTCCCTGTATCCTACTTTAATTATAACTTGCAGACAGGATATACTTACATCATTGTTCAGGTAAGCATAGATTTGGTTGAATTGTCATGTGCAAAGGACTGTAAAGTAATTAGGTAATTACAACCATTTAAATTAGCAGCTCAGCATAAAGCTAAGTAGTAATCTTTTTCCCAAACTGCTAATTAAAATATTCAAAGTGAATTTTTATGTATGTTTTTGCATGCTCCTTTTATACTGTCTACCTCCTTGGTCCATATTTACATATTATTTTTGGCAATAGTTTGCAATGTTTTATAAATTGTGCATTGACCTTTTACCTGCTTTATGCAACATGCTAACCCTATGCTATGTGAACCTCATTAGTAAATTTTTCCCTCAGAATATAACAGCAAGCAAGCCATGGACTGAAAAAGGCATTGCCATTTGTATTTCAATACTGCTTTTATCCTTTTTCTGTTATTTTCTGTTAGACCCATCATTCTATGTGTGATTGAGTTCTCTATTGTCAAAAGTTGTATTAGGTACAATTAATCTCTTCAGAAATGATTCTTGAGAATGTTGCATTGTTGGGGACACAGATTTGTGGTTATAAAAATGAAATTCCATTTTCACAAGTTGAAATTATAGGAATTGCACATATGATTGTTTAGTGTAATTTTTGGTCATTACTTTGATTCCATTTTAACTTTTAGTGATATCTCCAAGTGTTTGTGTGGGATTCCTCTGGGTGATCTGGTTTCCTCCCACATTCCAAAGGCATTCACTAGGTGACTGGACACTCTAAATTGGCCATACCTGTGATTGTGTATGTAAGTCTGTGGTGTAGAAGACCTACTGCAGCAAGGCTAGCCACCCAGTGGTGTGAACCTTGGCTCTAGATGATTATCACTGTTGAAGTGACACACTGACCCCATGTGCAGAAATGGGAAAAGGGATGGGGATGGATGGATGGATGGATGGATGGATGGATGGATGGAGGGAGGGAGGGAGGGACATCTCTATACAAACACAATCAAAACAAACTGTAAGTGTAGACTAAGGAAATTGTATCAGTTTTACATTAAGTAAATACTAAAATAAATGTTTGAATAGCTAATGAATATTCTAAATAAAAATGCCAAACTCATTGAAATGTTTTATCTTCCCCTTCCTATAAAATCTGGATTATATAATTTTACATTAGTTTCCCAGGAAAACATGGAACATGGTATTCTTGTGAAATGTTCAACAACTTTGCTTGCTTCACATTTTCTTCAGCATTATAAACAACTGCACAACTGGTTAAAACAAAAGTCAGAGGTGTTAAAAAGCAATATTATACCAACCTTCAACACATCCATCATGATACTCTAGAAGTATTCTGATCAACAGTAAAACAGCTACTGACCCAGGTTAAAAAAAAAAAAAAAAAAAAAACTCCTCCCCTGCTGGTCTAACTGCTATCTTTGGATTACTGTTCAACTCCTTTTTCAGAGATACTATAACAGCACTGATGAATAATAACACTACTGTTGACAGCAGCAGTTGTCTCATATTAAGTAATTAGTCGTTCACATTCTCATTTCAAGTAGTGTCTACCACACCTTTAAAAAATACATCAAAAAAACAAAACCTACCACCTTAGCCATTGGCAACCTGCCATCTGAATATGTTGACATTGTAGCAAATGCACAAGACTCCGTAGTTTCACTGCAAGTTTACCGATCCGTCTAAGAAAGCCATGTTTCATCCCATTGGAAGAGATCATACATCATCCCACTCCATAAAGATGGCAATACTGCAGGCTTCTCCAGGTTTAGGCTACTTTCAATAATGTCTCTTCTATCTAATATATTTGTAAATGCATCCATCAACAGCTGTTGAAATATTTACTTCACAACAATATTCTCACCCATACTCAGCACTGCTTCTGAAAGTTCCATAGTACTACCACTACCTTGCTTACTTTCTTAAGGGATCAGTATATTCATGTGGAGTTAATTTGTTAACTAGAGGTGGATGGTATTTCACTTTGAGAAGTTTAAGAACAAGTGAGTTTAAAGCAGGAGGCCCTGGCAGAAACTAGGAGCCATCGGGCTTTCTCCCATTAAGCCCTGATGCTCACTTTTGTTGTCAAGTTTTATTAATCTCATGATTTTATTCATGATTTTTTTCAGTTGTTTACTTCAAGTTTGGGTTGTGAGCTAACGGGTACAATGTATTCCAGTCTGGAAATTACAATATTAATGTATACCTGTCTACTTTCTGAGCTGATACATTACAGACTGCCTTTATTTGTTACCAGACCTTTGAGTGATTTTGTAAGAGGTTATTGACTAGCAGGATCCTTAATTATATTTGTATACTTTTGCAAAATTGCTGGATTCCTCTTGTATCTGTTACGACAGTTTATTGAATTGCCAATTTGGCTGTGTGTGTGTGTGTGTGTGTGTGTGTGTGTGTGTGTGTGTGTGTGTGTGTGGGTGAGTGGGTTTTCAACATGCACTCATACATGTGTGCATGCTTGTTTAAGGGATGCATTTTCTATTCCTGCTTTTGAAAGGCAAATGATTTGGATTTTTTTGTACAGTACATCAGATGTATTAAGCAGTAAATGAGAGGGGGGGTATTCTACTAAGCTGGTGGGCCGTAGCTCCTCCATTTTTATTTACTTTAGAAGTTTTTTATGCATTTTCAAATATTTTTCTAATATTAGCCAAACATACACAAGTGTATTTGCTGTAAAAAACATAAAAAACATTTGCTGCCCTGTTTTTTTAAACAGCCCAGCCTCAGTGCTTACTCTCCATGGTGAATGATGATATTACATTTTATGTTACCTCCTCCATTGCTTGTAACCTACTTTAAACTGCATGTCTATGGTGGCCATTTTGTCTGTCAAAAGAAGCAGCCTCAGACACACAGAACTGCTGCAAAGAAACAGCTGAGTCACCAATGGGTGACCAACCATGTTAATAATACATTTAGCTCTTTAATCCATAAAACAATGGCTTCATCTGAATTCCTTGTTTTATTGACAAAAACTTTATTAATGCTTGCATTACGGCTGTGACAACTTATGTGCAGTATTTTTGTCTATCAAACTAATTTTCACTTCTAAAGGGTACTGACAGAATTTTAGTGCATGGGTTGTGAATTTACAAGGCATGTATTGCTTATGCTAAAGCCGCAGAAATATCTGTCATTTTTTCTTGCAAACTAATTTTACTTTAAAAAGGATTCAGACAGGATTTTAACATTAACTGTTTGGGGATCCACATGGCATATAGTGCTTATGTTCCTGCTGTAACAACTTAACTGCCACTTATTTCTGTCAGATTCATTTTATTTTAATGGGATTCTGACAGGAATTTAGTGTACTGCTTAAGTTTCTCTAGGACATGTATTGTTTGTGTACAGACTGTGACAACTTTTCTAGTAATTTCTGTCAGATCAATTTTATATCTAAAAGGTTTCTGAGAGGATTTTAGTGTATTGCTTGTTTTTTTTTTTTTTTTTCTGGTGGGGGGGGGCTTTTCTCTTTGAGATAAATGTGATGATTGTGTAGACTTTTGACAACTTTCCTTCTGACTCATTCTAGCAATCCTGGGTGCATCCAGTACATTCTCAGTTGCATGGATACTTACCTGCTCCTGCTAGTCTGAGTTCCACATTTTCAAAAACAGCTTACTTGATAGTCCTTGCAAAGTAAGTGGGCTTCTCTGCACATCACACAACAGTGGGTGAACCTGCAGGGTCCTTTTGTTGGTCCTCAAACCACTCACTTTTCCAGTGTCATGTGGTGTAGTCTTTTCAGCCACCACAAACCAGGGATCAGCCACATCCTCTTTGGCTATTCGAATGTCTGCACTATGCATGAGAGAAGCATCTTAACTTTGAAAATATTTTTTTCTAGAGGATGATACTAGATGTGCCTGAGGGAAGAGACCTTTTCTAAGGACACACATTCCTCTTCTAGTCTGTCTCAGAAGTTACCTGTTAAGATAAAACAAAAGGTTAACTGTTGTATACCTGCAGATGTAGTATTTCTTGGAAAAGATAATTTTCTTATATAGTTAAGAAATTATTGCATTCAGTCAATCCAGGTAAACAGTCTTCAGTACCTGTTTTACAGGTCATGTGAAATGTTCCTGAGGAAGACAGGCCTTCTAACCTTCTTGGGAGAAGTCTCTTTCCTCAATTGTTGCCAGGATGACTGAGATGTTTTGTGGGAATTAATGGTTGTTCACAGTACATTGAAGAGCTTTTATAATATATTGCAAGGGGTTTTGTTTTACTCCTATAATGTCAGCCCTGGAGGAAGCATAACATATTGTCAGTAACAATTCTGATTCACAGTCTTTGGTCCGCATTGAACCAGACAAGTTTAACAAAGTTCCTTAACTAACAAGCATTTATTTTCTCTTCTAAGTTATTTTCGTTACATATATGTATTTATATATATATATATATATATATATATATATATATATGTATGTATATATGTATATATATATATATATATATATATATATATGTGTATATATATGTATATCTATATATATATATCTATATATATCTATATATGTAATGTATATATGTATATATATATATATATATATGATATATATGTATATATATATATATATATCTATATATATATATATATATATCTATATATATCTATATCTCTATATATATAAATATATATATATATATATATATATCTATATATCTATATATGGGTCTACTTTACATGGTCGACATTTCATAAAGTTGAAGACCATATGGCCAAGACCATATGATCGACTTTTGAAATGACAATCATGTAAAAAAAAAAAAAAAACAATCACTTACCATCACATTGCCAGCAGAGGGGCACATTGCCTGCACCACCTGAGGGGGCTACACCCCCCACACCCCTGGAACTTAAATATACCAACTTCAAGATCGCACTACAGTGCGTAAGATGGAAATCTTTTCATTCCACACTGTACAGAGATGCCTGTTCTGCATGGTCAACATTTCAAAAGTTGACCATATGGTCTTTGACTTTATGAAATGTCGACCATGTGAAGGGGACCCATATATTTATATATATATATATATATATATATATATATATATATATATATATATATATATATATATATATATATATATATATTTATATAAAAGTGAAGGGTTAGGGTACACATTTATATTACATTTTTTTATTTTTTATCATGGGCATGTAGAATACATAATTATCAGTTGCTTATCTAGATGTTCATGGCAGTCTGTATTGTTTTGTTCTTGACATTCTTCATGAGTCTATCTAAGCATGGCTTAAAGGTACTCATGATAGTGTAGATACTTGAGGTGGTATACCTGGGTATGATTTCAAAATCTTTCTACTGAAGAGAAGCCTAAATTTTCAAATTCAGTTTTAGAGGAAAAGGTTTTATTGTGCCTATCTGCTACTCAGGTTCTCTACATTTTCATAAAAGAGGAAAATTAGATTAACGAGTTTATAAGCTTTTTTCAGCCCGGCCTTCAAATCTTCTAGATCCTTTTTCATGCCCAAGAAGCAATAGAGATGACAGGATGGGAACAATAACAAACAGGAATCTTTCCAACAAAATGATATCATACGTCTTCAGAAATATATGCTATCATGCAGCCTTCTCACTACCCTCTTGCCTTAATCTCTTAAAATACATGTCAACAAATGGTTTTATTTATCTCCTTTGGGCACAGGTTGTAACAGAGTCTTGGTTGTAAACTGTGGCTCTGGAAGGATATTTACTTATCTTTGCAGAGTTTTCTCAAGGATGTCAAGAGTCCTTAACATGATTTTCAACTCATCTGACTAATCTAAGATTCCAGATAAACATTCAGAAGTCCTCCTTGATGATTTCAAGAATGTGAAGTCTTATTCTGAAACTTTCCTGAGCTTCTTAGACTTCGACCTGAGATTTCTCAGGATGCTGGGGTTTACAGCATCTTTGTTTCTAATGATTCCTCTTAATAAGTTGTATGTGAGAAAAAAACATATAGACCCAGAACTTTCATTCTTTAGATTTTTTAGATACATACATTTAGTTATATATAAAGAGAGCTGAACTGTTGGAGACTACAAATATTAACAAATATTTGTCTCCCTTTTTTTGTCTCATCATCTTCCAAATCAAACTGTAACTACAGATGCCTTAACATGTCCTTGGAGAGCAGTTCCTTTGTGGGTAAAGAAGCACGCCCTATGGAATTCTTTAGACAGACCAAAACACATTATTTTCAGACTGTTGCAGAACACTGTGGTGATATGATACATCAACATGTTAGGCAGCACAAGGACCTATATACAGACATGCTATGATCACTTGGGAGTTAACTCTTCATCTCTCTTTAATGCTCCAAACATATAACTTTCCACCAGAGCAATACACAGCAGATGACAAACTGAGCAGAAGCAGGATGGAGCCCTTATCAATACAGTTTGAATGAGGGGATCTTTCGGGTATTCATCCAGTTCTATAGAACACCTCAAAGATATCTGTTGGCCTCTTTTCAAAAAACCATATACACTTTTTTCGTTCCCTTCAAAGCAATGTTTTTTGACAGTCTTCCCTTTCTGCTGATATCCAGAGTAATTCTGAAAATTCACAAGCACTCTCCAAAGAATATTTATGGTGACCCCCTTTCTGTACAGGCAGTATTGGTTCTCCCTTTTATGGAACTAGCCAAGGGCAATCACCACAGGTTTCTTCATTGCCTGGATCTACTCACATGAGGCAGAGTGGAATATGATACACCCCAATTGAAGACATGTAAAATTTTCTGCTTGAATTCTAATACCTTGTAGGCACCTCTTCTTGATGAAGTTCAAAAGGCACTAATGGAGGTAAGAAATATTGCTACTAGAAATTCTTATATTGACATGTGGAAGACTTTTTAGTTGGCACCTGCCCAATAACCAGGGCCCTACATGGGATTGTGCCACTGGCACTTAAATATTTGTGTGAGTTACGAGCATCTGCCCTTTGTACTACATGGTCAAGGTATATCTCACTGCCATTTCAGTATGTCTGTCCATAGATCCTTCTTTTCAATGTTTTCTAAGAAAAGCATTTTGTGATAAGAGTGTTCCACTGGAGATCATCTTGCAAATAGGTTGCTCCTTACTGCTATTTTAACTTTTTACTAGAAAGATAAAGTACAGTTGTGTACACTTACCATAAATGTAGATGTTTGAGTGTATTCAATGTTGCAGTCATTACATTTGGGTTATCTGCTTGCAGGTAGCCCTCAGTTGACCTGATTAACAAAGTCTTGGGTCCTGCATCAGTTGCTCTCCCTTCTTTCATGACGTCAGGTTGTCAGGGGTATAAAACATGCAGCTGACGCCATTACATCAGTTTTTCTTGCCCCAGATGTCAGGTGCCCCCCTAATGGGAAGCAATTAAATATAAAAGTACAAAGATATACCTGCAACAAAAAAGCAAATACAACAAAAGGGCTTTTAAGCATAGTAAAGGAAAGTAGAGGTATAGCCAAAAGAAGTTAGGGGGCTGGAGGGAGGGTAACCAGGACTGCAACAGTGAACACACTCAAACATCTACATTTATGGTATGTGTACACAACTGCACTATGTTCTTTGTGTTTCACTGTTGCAGTCATTACATTTGGGTAGATTCCCAAAGCTATGGTTGGGAGGAGGAATTTAGATTACATTAGCGCCCGCTATAAGGCCCTGCAAGACTGCAGTGGCAAAGCCAGCTCTGGATTTAGAGAAAATTGCAAAATGATAATGCTTGGTGAAAGTATGTACAGAACTCCAGGTAGCAGCTTCTAGGATGTCCCTGGTAGGGACGCCTCTGAGAAAGGCTGTAGAGGTAGATGCAGCCCTGGTGGAGTGAGGTCTGATCCCCTGGGGGATAGGTTTTCCATGGTGCTTATAGCAGAAATGAATGCAATGACTTATCCATACAGAAATGGTTTGCTTTGAAATAGCCTTCCCCTCTGCCCCTGCAGCAAATGCCACCAGCAGTTGTTCATATTTCCTTTGAGGTTTACTCCTGTCCAAGTAGAATCTAAGTTGTCTGTGCACATCTAAGGAATGCAGTATCCATTCCCCTTTATTCTGTGGATTGGGAAAGAAGGTTGGCAAATGAATGGACTGATTAAGAGCCACACTGGATACCACCTTGGGCATGAAGGACGGATTGGTTCTGAGGGACACCCTGTCCGCATGAAAGATGATGAAAGGCTCCTCTGCCATAAGGGCCTGTAATTCAGATACCCTTCTAGCTGAAGTGATTGCTAAAAGGAAAGATGTTTTCCTAGAAAGAAATTTTACGTCTGCAGTAGCAGCTGGCTCGAAAGGAGGTAGAGTGAGTTTCTCCAAGACAAAGTTAAGGTCCCAGGCTGGGGTTGGAGCTCTCCTGGGTGGTCTCAAATTTTTGGCCCCTCTGAGGAACTGTTTGAGCAGTGGATGAGAGAAGAAGGGAGGTTCTGTGTTATAATGAGCAGAAATGGCTGAAGCATGGATTTTAATAGAGGAAAAAGACAGGCCCTTGTGAAGCATCTCAGTTAAGTACTCTAAAATCTGAGGTAAATTGGGTGCTGCTGTGCTCATCCCTTGAGATTGGTTCCAGGCACAGAATCTTTTCCATTTTTCAGCATAAGATTTTCTAGTACTAGGCCTCCTTGCCTCTAAAATGATATCCATCACAGGTTTGCTGAGGGATGGTAAAGGAGAGATTATGTAATTAGCCAGGCTGCAAGGTTCAGTGTTAGAAGCTGAGGGTGCAGAATCTGGTTCTCCTGCTGAGACAGCAGGGAAGGAGTCTGAGGCAGGTGCCATGGAGATAACCTTGACACACTGCGCAGGAGGGGGTACCAGTGTTGGTGTGGCCAGTCTGGAGCAATCAAAATCATCCTTGGTTTGTCCTATTTGATTTTTAGTAGTACTTTGGAGAGCAGATGCAGGGGGAGGGCATAGACTGATAGGTTTTTCCAGCTGAAGGACAGAGCATCCACTTTCCAGGCTTGTTTGTGGGGAGTCCTTATGCAAAATTTGTCCAATTGGTAGTTCTGTGGAGAGGCAAACAGGTCTATATCTGGGCTCCCCCATTTGCTTGTCAACATGTTGAAAATCCTTGGTTCCAGTTTCCACTCGTGTGGGTCCATGAGGTTTCTGCTTAGTCCGTCTGCCAGTATATTTAAGTTTCCTGGCAGGAATTGAGCTTGTAGGTGCACTTGGTAGCTCAACGCTGTGTTCCACAATGCCATGGCTAGTCTGCAGAGTGGGTAAGAATGTGTACCCCCCTGCTTGTTTATGTACCACATAACAGTGGTGTTGTCCGTCTTTACCATTAGTTGTCCTGGAAGAATGTGGTCCTTGAAGGCTGTCAGAGCATTCTGTACAGCTAACATTTATTTTTGATTGATATGCAGGTGCATTTGACTTGGGTTCCATTTGCCCTGAATGCACTTCCCTGCCAGGTGAGCCCCCCATGCATAGTCTGATGCATCTGTTGTTAGGGTTTGAGTTGCAGGGGGTGGTGTGAAAGGCAGTCCCTTGTTTTGGTGGCAAGCCTCTGCCCACCAAAGGAACTCTAGGCGTAGGCAACGTATGATAGGAATTATTGTTTCTAGGTCTTGAGAATGTTGACACCATAGGCTTTTTAGATACCACTGTAGTTTCCTTGTATGCAGTCTTGCATATGGAATTAGAAGAATGCAGGAGGCCATGAACCCCAAGGTGTAGAGTATTTGTCTTGCAGATGGCAGGGTTTTTGTGACCACTTGTTTGAAGTAGGTTGTCAAATTAATTTGTTTCTCTGGCGTGAGGTAAGCCATCTGGGAAGTTGTATTCAAGCTTGCTCCCAGGAATATAATTTGTTGACAGGGTACCAGGTGTGATTTCTTTTCATTTATGGTGTACCCCAGACAAGTTAGAACCCTTTGTACAAAGGCCAGATGATTCAAAAGTATGTCCTGGCTTTCTGCCTGAATTAGACAATCGTCCAGGTATGGATATATTTGAATATTTCTTTGCCTGCAAAATGCAATAACTGGAGCTAGGCACTTTGTGAATACCCTGGATGCAGTAGATAAGCCAAAGGGCAGTGCAGAGAACTGATAGTGCATGTACCCAGCTTTGAAGCGTAGGTATCTTCTCCAAGATTCCCTGATTGGGATGTGCAGGTATGCCTCTTTTAACTTTAGTGTTGCCAACCAGGCATCTTTACCTAGCATAGGAAGTAATTGGTGAAGAGTCAGCATCTTGAATTTTGGAATCTCCAAAAAGGTGTTTAGAGTAAAGAGGTCCAGGACAGGACACCATGAATTGTCTTTTCTGGGTACCAGGAAGAGTCTAGAGTAGAAACCTTGTCCCTTTTACTCTTCTGGTACAAGTTGAATAGCCCCCATGCTTAAGAGAGAAAGTACTTGTTTTTGGGCCTCTGCCCACTGGTTTTGGCTTGGTGTTGGCAATGTGTGGAAGTGAAATCTGTATCCCTGGGGCACTAAATTTAAAACCCATTTGTCCTGGATAATGAGTTCCCAATTCTTTGCATGAAGAACAATCTTTCCCCCCAAAGGGGCAGTCAGTTGATAAGTGCTTGGAAATTTTAAAAGGAAGTCATTGAGACAGTTTACCATATGGGGGAGTCTTATTATTTCCAGATTTGGAAGTGGAGGCCCCCCACTGCTTAGTTCTGTGTGTCCCCTGGGACTGAAATCTGGGGTTTTTGTTGTGTCTGGGTTTGCCTAGAGAAGACCTGGAAAGGGCTGGAAAGAACCAATTCTTAGAGGGCCAGTGCCTACTAAATCTAGGAGACTGAACTTGTAAAAAATCTTTACCAGTTTGCATAGATTTAGCTTTATCTTCTATCTTTTTAAGAACTTCCTCAACCTTGTTGCCAAAGAGGCAGTCCTGATTTAAAGGAGCATCCACCAATTTAGCTTTAACATGATCAGGCAAAGATTGCTCCTTAAGCCAAGCATGCCTTCTGAGAACAGACCCAGTAACAGCAGCCCTGCAAGAGGCCTCTACTGAATCAAAACCACATTGCAAAGTATGTTTTCCAACTTGTTCAGCAGAATGCATTAAATCCTGTAATTCTTTATTTTCCACACAGTCAGGAATCAACATAATTTTCTGTTTAAGCAGTCCAATAACATGTTGCTGATACTTTAACATATGAAACTGGCAGTTTAAAGCCCTAATGGCCAAGGTTGCAGAAGTGTAAACCTTCTTACTCCATCTATCCAGTGCCCTAGAGTCTCTATCAGAAGGGGTAGGATTTTTAGCAGTAGAAGCCTAAATGCCCTTGGCACCCTGTGAAATAGTCTCTGGATCTGCAATAGGATTTTTAAAAAGGAACTTGTGGGACTCAGGGACCCTGTGGTATCTGTCAGATTTTCTGGGAGCAGGAGGCAGGGAATCAGGGGCCAAACTAGATTCCGAAAAAGCATCATCAACAAAGTCTAGTACAGGAGGAATAGCTAAAGGCCTATGCTGAGGTAGGAGAAGGAAACCCTAAGCCTCTTTTTTGAATCAGAAAAATTCTTGCTTTTCTAGTGGAAATGCTCCCTTAGAGTATGTAAGGGTCCCCAAAAGAAAAAATCCTCAGGAGGGGAAGCAGAGAGAATGGATTCCTCTGCATCAGAATCTTCATAAGTAGATAAGGGCAAATCCAGATAATCAGAAGAATCAGAAAAAAACAGAATCCTGATCAGAAGATTCATAATCAACTTCAGTCCTAGGCCTCTTAGAAGGGGGGGGGGGATTGGCTACCCCTGATTAGAGTTATTAGATGTTCAGCCATTCTTATCATTTGTTTTTTAGGCATAGAGGCCTGAGCATGTGGCCTGGGCGTCATTTTTTTTAGGCATGGATCAAGATTTAGGCCTAAGTAAAGACGGAGGCATCAGTTTAATATGTAAGTCCGTAGGCCTGAATACACCCTCAGAAGCCGGTGCCTGCACAGCAGCTCTGGCCCATTCCAAGGTAGAGACATCCACAGGTTCCATAGTTGAAGCATCTCGCCGCATACCGGACACCAAATGGGTCTCAATTGAGGCCTGTGAATCAGATGTAGTGGGTATCAGGGGCTGCGAAAGCACCTCTCTGAGTACTGGCGAACTGGCGACTGGCTTAGGAGAAGCGTCGTGGGCAGTTTTGGACCTTGGCGGCCTGTCTCTGTCTTTATCTTTGTGTTTTTTTGTAATCTCGGTAGTAGGATGGCTAACCGATGACATTTCTGGATAATTCAACCGAGAATCAAAATATTTAGAGGTGAAAATATACCGAAGATGGATAGTGCGCTGATTAAATAAAGCACAAAACTGACAGCAAGGTACATCGTGGTCAGGGCCTAGGCAAGGAATACAGTATGAATGAAAATCTTTGTGAGGTATTTGTTTTCCACAAGTAATGCAATTATTAACTTTTACTGACATCAGTAAGGAGCAAGAAAAAGTTTCCCCAACAGGGTACTTAGCTTTAGTTGAAGACTTCGGTTCTGAAATTTGAAAATGAAAATTTCAGGAGTCGGCTGCCCGGCACTTGCGAACTGCTTCTGCTTCAGGCACTGCACGGCAAGAAAGACAGATGTAATGGCGTCGGCTGCATGTTTTATACCCCTGACGACCTGACGTCATGGAAGAAGGGACCGCAACCAATGCAGAACCCAAGACTTTGTTAATCAGGCCGACTGAGGGGTACCTGTAAGCAGATAACCCAAATGTAATGACTGCAACAGTGAAACTCAAAAAACATCCACATTTCCATCTGAGCCTGTGCATCAGGCATATTTAAAGTTACATGGAAAACTGTTTTTCTATTTGCTCTGACATTTGCAAGGTCAGTATCTAAATTGTAAGGTCTCCTGGTGAGTAAAACCAAACTTTTCTATATTTGGGTTAGGGTATCTACAAGAATAAATTCCTCATTTACACCCAAAGTAGTTTTAGAGTTTCTTTGAATCAGGCCATCAGTCTCCCAGTGCCTGATCCTAACCCTAAGAACCATGGAGAAAGGATTTCACATACTCTGGACAGGTCAGGTACTAATTTGACAAAACCAATTCCTTTAGAACAGCCAGTCAACTATTTATTTCTTATGTTTGTACAAAGAAAGGACAAGAGTCAAACAGATCATTTCTACTTTGTTGCCGTTGATTATTGCCTTTTGGTACACCCACTATGGTAAACCAGTTCCATGCAGTATTAAGGCACACTCTCAAATGACCTTATATTCTTTGATGGCATATTGGAAAGGAATGGACACTAGAAGTTTTCTAGAGACAGCTATATGGTCCTCTGCATATACCCATAGAAGGCATTACATAGTGGATTACCTTGTTTAGATCCCGGATTGCCTTTGCTAGGACTATTACGCAGAGGTTTCTAGATCGGTACCCTTCCTCCTTAATGGTTGGGTACGCTTTGATAATCAAGTCATACAGCTTAAAGGCTAGTGCATGCAGGGGTGGGAATGATCAACATAGTACAGTTGTGTATGTTGCACTTAACCATAACAGTAGACATTCAAATTCCTGACTGCTGCAGTAGCTGTACCTACCCTCTATCCTTCTAATGGTATAATGGTTGTTTCTTATGTGTTTAGTTCAGAGCGAGTTCACTATTTAACATTTAGGCAAGAAAATCCTGAAGATTCTCCACTATGACTGCTGATTTTTCCTGTACAGGGTTACCCAATCAGTGACTGTAGGAGGGAATCAGAGCTTTTGGAAGCTGGCCATTTGCTGTGTCTTGTGCAAGACACAACCTATATAACATCATGGGTACTACAGCAGTGAAGATTTTGAATATCTCCTTTTATGGATGAGTGAACCTTACACAACTGTACTTTCCCACATAAAATAAGAAACATTCTTGATAAAATGTACTATATATTTAATTACACATTGATCAGTCTTTCTTTTTTACACAGCCACAGAATATTACTTTGAAGAGCAGTGCAAACATCTGTGACATTTGCTTTTTCAATGTCTTATTAGATAGCAACATTCTAGGTAAAATGTCCTTGACAGGCACTTTGTTTTTTGTTATGTTACTCTGTACTTCTGCACTTCTACTATTTTCCGTCTTGTTAAAAGTTACTTTTCTATATTTCATAGTCATCTTTAAGATGGCCCTGTTATACATCAATATATCTACAGGCTGATAAGCTTAGCTTTGTGTATTGTCCTGTAATGTAAACAGATGTACAGAAAGAGTACTGCAAACAGGAGTGTGGATTTTATGTGCTCATAGCCAGCTTTAGGAACCAGCAAACCCTGCTGTTGCTGGGGGCCCTAACCACAACAATTTATCTCATTTTGTCATTTTGACATTATGTTACATGTTTGTCAAACCAGTCAGAACTAGTGCAGCAATCCTGTGCATGTAATAAACCAGCAGGGTAATGATAGCACTTATAATTTATATCTGTTTTAAAATTCAAAGCTATCTCTAGTTATAGTAACAGTGTCTTGTCAAGTAACTGGTGTCGCAATTTCATTAAATGTTTTACCACTGATATAGTGCCCTTGACATAATTAAATTCTCTCTCCTGAAACTAACATAATAGCCAGCTTTAGACATCGGAAATGCCCATGGCTGCAGAGCATTAGGGGGGCCCTCTTAATAATCCTTGACTTTGTGGGAACACTGCAAACACTGATGATGACGGGGGGAGATGATGATGGGGGAAAATAATAATGAAAAAAGCATTCATTTTCTGACTACACACTTTACCTGAAACAGGTGGATAACGCTGATCAGTAGTGAATGAGGATGACCAAGGTAAGTGCTAGAGCCCAGCTACCCCGAGTGTCCAATCTCAATGTGTACCTTGGGTTTTAAGAAGAGCTGATGCTTCTTATCTTCAGTGATGGTTTTCTTTTTCAGGGAGTTTATAAATACTGGCAGAACACCAGATAATAACTCTGAAATTCTTTGTTCTAGAATGCAGGGAAAAGCCAAAAATAATAGCAGAATAAAGGCTCAACACCAAGAACATTTTTAAAATATTACTCTAATTCACATAAAAATTTATTAGAGTAACACATTTTGCATCAAATGTCTGTAATATTGAATGATTTACCAGCAAATTAAACTTTTTTTATTAGGGAGAGAGAAAAATTATGAGGCAAAATCAGGTAGAGTGACAGCTATGTATTAGTTCTCAATGAGGTAAATAAAAGTGGCTTACCCTGCTGCTGTTTGACAACTGGTAAACAAACGTCACTGATGAGTAATGGCAGTACCAGTATTGCACAATGTATTGCTATTTGCTTCAATAAGTGCAAATCTAGCATTACTTGTGCATGTGTGTGTGTGTGTGTGTGTGTGTGTGTGTGTGTGTGTGTGTGTGTGTGTGTGTGTGTGTGTGTGTGTGTGTGTGTGTGTGTGTGTGTGTGTGTGTGTGTGTGTGTATGTGTGTGGTGTGTGTGTGTGTGTGTGTGTATGTGTCACTGTAATCACTATTTTTTTTTAATTTTCCTCACAATAATAATCGCATATTGTGCAGATATACAGGTAGCTACCTTTGATGGTAGGGGTGAGGAGTAAGGAGGCATGCTATGTACATCTATGCCAGCAGTCATTTGAACCTTTGCTTTCATCCCAGTCTAACACCAGAGAGATGCATGGGCTGTGACTGTCTTTTCTGGAGGTGGGTAGGAAGGCAGGTGGTATTCCCAGAGAGGATTTGTGTAGCCTCACAATAATTGTCTTGTTAGCTAATTGTGAACTACTGTTTTGTTAAGCCTTGACCACTAAGGCCTAGGCAAAACATGTCCTCCTTGAAAGAAAAAAGTCAGACTGAAATTCTTTAATTTCTCTTGATTTTTGTTCAGGCCACCATTGGATTAAAAAGTTGGGGAAATGCTCTAAAATGCATCTCAGGGCATCTATAACCCTATGGTTTCTGGAGACCCCATATTAATTGAGTTATTTCCTAAATGGTTGTTACTGTGATGTCTTGGTCAGGTAAAAGCTTGTAGAAAAGATGCAAGAAAAACTAAAGTTGAACAGCAACAATGAATTTCTTTTGTTAACTTCTAATGCACTAGACCAGCTTGTCTCATCCCCATAAGGGGTAATAGCATTCTAGACTTGGTTCTTACCAACATGGGTGATGCTGCCCCACCCTCATAGTAAGTTCTTCCCTGGTGAGATCAGACCATCAGTCTGTCTCATATGAAGTGTCTATCCCGTTCAACCCCCCTCACCCCCAGCCGTAACCAGGCTAAAAAACTTCTCAAAAACTGACTACAACCTTCTAAGGGAGGGTATCAGCAGCTTCACACCACTGCCCTCCTCAGAGGATGCAGATAAATATTCTGAACAGTATGCCAGTGCAGTTTACAAGCACCTGTACAACTGCATGGACTCAGCCATACCCAACAGAACTAAAACCTGCTCCTCAAGGAAACACAAACCTATGTGCTGGACATCCTCTATCAACAGGTTTTACAACAAAAGGAAGAAACTGTTGTCCAAGGGTAAAAAGGCACAAATTCCCAATTGGAAAAACTCCCTCCTTAGCCTCAACAAGCAAATTAGATCACTAGTGAAAATCTCAAAACCCAATTATGAATTGAAACTAGCCTTCGAAACAAAGGCTAACTACAAAGCCTTTTTCAGTTACATCAGAAACCTCCATGGTAAAGCCCAGGTTTGTACCAAATTAGTTCTTAACAGTGCCACTTACTCTGATCCTGTTGACTTAGCCAACCTGCTAACAGATAGGTTCAGTGCCACCATCAACCCCCCAAGGCCCATTCAACATCCCCGATACTTGCCCCGCACCTCACATCTCTGTAGATCAAGTGTTAAAGGTCCTATCCAAGGCAAAGAACACAGCTTCCATGGGACCTGATCCCAGGTTGTATTCTGCAACATCTTCAGCAAGAACTAGCCTCGCCATTGAGCACCCTATTCAACCATAGGCAAAGTACAGGCTTCATTCTAGTAGAGTGGAGAACTGCCATTGTTATCCCTTTACAGAAAGGTGGTGCCACTACTGACCATAGAAACTATCACCCCATTAGCTTGACAAGTCTGATCTGTAAGTCCATGGAGCTAATTATTATGGACCTCATAAACAAGGACATAAGCAATCTCCATGCACTTGACCCCACCCAGTTCAGATTCGTCAAGGGAAGCTCTTGCCTATTGAACCTGGTTGACTTTTTTGAGATTGTCACCAATGCACTGGATGAGGGAGAGTCAGTACACACAGCTTACCTTAACTTGGACAAAGCCTTTGACACATTCCCCCACTCGGGCATCATCGAAAAGGTAGCAGAACTTGGCTTAAATCCCTACCACATCAGGTGAGGGGCTAAC
This sequence comes from Protopterus annectens, assembly GCF_019279795.1. NCBI lineage: Eukaryota > Metazoa > Chordata > Ceratodontiformes > Protopteridae > Protopterus > Protopterus annectens. Next base: position 1,611,891,797 of record NC_056725.1, read on the forward strand.
TGGCTCACTGATAAGACCCACAAGGTCAAAATTGGTGCCTTTACCTCTGATAGCAAACCTGTCACTAGTGGTGTCCCCCAGGGATCAGTCCTGGGACTCCTATTGTTTTGCATCTACTTCTCAGAGGTCCAAGTAAAGACAAAAGGCCTGTGGCTGACCAAGTTTGCAGATGACTGTAAGTCATTGACTCCCCAAATGATGTTAACATACTTCAAGAGGGTTTCACAGCAACAAATGACTGGTGCCAAAGTCATGGCCTTAAGTTAAATGCAAAAAAATGTATTATCATACCTTTCAACAAAAATACAGCCCCTACTGATTACCACATTAGCAGCAACCCCCTAAACACAGAACCTGTGGTGACAGACCTGGCTACACAAGTTGACAATAATCTCACATTTGACCATCATGTAGCGGCAGTGGTCAGAAAAGCCTTTTACTTGGTTCATTATATAAGTAAAGGGATTGCATCCAGGATAAAGGAGGTTATTACCTCTCTGTACTCCTCCCTCATTAGGCCAATAATCAAATAGAATGCCCTGTTTGGTATGTACCTCTCCAAACACCTTCACCAACTGGATAGGCCACAGAAATACCTCACAAAGAGAATCCATGGCCTCTAACACCTGTCCTATGTGGGCAGGCTCATATCACTATCACTCTACTCTGTATCATACAGATTGCTCAGAGGTGATCTGTTTCTTACCTACTAGGCAATCTCAGACTCTGCTCTACTAGAAATGATCCATATCCATAAGTCAAACTCCTTGTGTAGTACCCAATCAAAAGGCTTAAATCTAATATGTGGCATTAACAAAACCTGCTGGAGAGACAGGTTTGTTTCCCAGACACTGCTCCATCTCTGGAATAGACTCCCCATACATGTCAATCAAAGTATGTCATTGACCCTCCTCAAGCTCAACCTTGATGAGTGGATGGGCAACCAAAAATTTGTCCCAGGGGGTCCACCTGTGTCCCTCACTGACAGGGGCGACAGATGCTGATTGTGGTTTCTTTTTTGGGGATAAACTCCTGGCTAGGCTTGTAAGGGCCCCAGACCCATTAGCCTAGCAATTTCCTATGATCGTATGATCCTATGATCCTATAATCACAATTTCTGCTCAAGCCATCACTGGATGAATAGTTTCTGTAAAAAGGAAACAATAATAAAATGCACTTTACACCATATAGAGAGTCACAGCTTCTTGAAAAGGCTGAAGAGTAAGACAAAATGTGAGAAAAGGAAGAAAACAATGTGCATGTTGTGGGGAACCTGAGATGGGGAAAACCAGAGAGGAGCACTGGAGGAAGTGTGTGTGTGGAGTAGGAGGTAGGGTGACACAGCAGGTAGTGCCTAGGCAATCATTTCACTTAAGTTCAACCATGTACCTAGAGCTGCTGCAGTGCATCAAAGTTGCAAGTAAATGCCAGTAACTGTGAATGTCCCTCTGTGTGACATGCCAACATGTGGTACACAGGCCTATCCTTATGTACGTTCATTGTATCTTTTGCTCAGTCTGTACTTTCTACTCCTTAAACTCTGCAGCATGAAATAAAAGGTTGCTTAGGTGGATTGCCAGTGACAGGGTGAAGTGTCCAGGGGGTCCACCAACTTGACATTTACAGGGCCCCCCAAAAATGCTTACACCTGCTCTGTGTGCATTGCTGTATAAGATGTCTTCACAGGCTGTCCTCTAATAACCATAGACTGCTGAAGATGATTCCCTTTTTTAAAGAGTGCACTGCATGTGGGTATTCCAAAATGAATGTAACCATGAAATTCCCACAGAGTTATTGGTCATTCTTGAAGCTTCATTGCTTATGTTCTCTGGCAGCCTTGACTGCTTTTTATACTTACAGAGTAGATTTTTTTTTTTTTTTTTTTATTTCACACCGTCCCAATCCATAGAATACCTGAGCTGGATGTTTGTATTGTGTGACATGACTTGTTTACTGTGATGATATCTTTGATTTACAGACAATACTGCAAACTTGGTATTGTTTCATCTTCAGAGATGCTGAATAAATACAGATCTCATATGCTTTGCTATTCTGAAAATCTGAAATTAACCTATGCACTTATCCAAGCAGGCTGATATTGTAGTAATTTTAATAAATGTTTTATCTCTTTCATTATGCGTGCCCAAAGCATATCATTGCCACACAGAAAGAGTGAGACTCTGTGATGGAGTAAAACTAAGCTGAGATAAATTCATAATGGGGTGTGGGTGGTTGTTTCCTCTCTTTACTTTTCATTCGTTGCCATTGTATGGATCTCAGTTCTGTGAAGCTATGTATAACCGACATCTGCTCTTCAATAACTGATATATATCTGCTTTTATTTGATTATCAACCACTTCTTGCCTGAAATGAAGTCCCTTTCTTATACTAGTTCAGGTATATATTCTGAACAGGAAGATTATGCTGGAAAACTATTTCGTATATGACCAGTTAGTATGTAAAACTATAACCATGCTTAAAGTTGACCCTGACTTATATTGTTCTAATCATTCCAGCTACTCTAGCCTATTCAGATGTTCTGTAATCCAAACTAAGTGAAAATTGAAATCAAAAAACACTTAGGTAAACTAAATGTATTTACACAAACACTTTCATATTAGATTAAAAAGACTTCTGAATACATTTTCAAAAAAAACTTATATACATTAATAATCACATGACAAACAGGCAATAAAAAGCAAGTACTATCTACTTTGTTCTGTATTTGTTTCAAAGCAGAATTGATAGAAATAAAATGATTAATCCCTGGTGATTTATCTTTCTATATCTAGCTGTGCATGTGCAATGTCATCTCCATTACCTGAATGACATTGTGCTCACGGTCCTTTATTCAGTGTGACTGAGGTATTTAAATGGTCCTCTTTGTCATAAGGACTTGTTTGATACACAACAGGAAAGAAAACATAACATCAGTAATTCGAAAAATAAAATGTGAAAGCGATTCATCAGATTAGCTAAAAAAGTTATAACTGAAAGTGGAAACAGGGATGTTAAGTAACCTTACCACTTGGGCATAGTGATACAAGAGACTAAAAAGTGGGATACCACAGACAAGTTAACAACAGTAATCCAAGAGAGACACATCCTTGGATTAATCTTACTTGATAAAACAGAAGGAAATAAGTCATTGAGTAGGGCAGAGGATGCACTTATGTAGAATAACAGCACTAAAGGCAGTGAGTTGTCTAGTCTGGTAAGAAGATACACATTGCACCATGTAATGAGTACAGATGCCAGAGATCTGTCACCCATCTCAATTTGGATATTATTAATAAGAGCTAGGAGCAGTGGTGGTTAATGGCACTAGCTGCTGGGCTGCAACACCCCCTAAGTGAAAATGTGGAAATAAAAGAAAAGAAATGTGTTAACTCAGAAAGTCAACTATTATTTTAAATTAAAAATAATAGTTAACTTTTTGTTGTGTTCCAGGTCCACAGAACTCTGTAAAAAAATCAGCTTATTACAATTGCTAGGGTGTTTTGAAAACAGCCTGCCATTAGGATCCTGATGATCAGTCTGGTTTGATCAGCAGTAATCAGCAGTGCTAAAAGTAATGCACAATGAGCGACTCACTGGGCTACTGCATGAGGTAACAGAGAGGTGACTTAGGCGGCCAGAGCCAAGAAGAAGGTTGGACTTATGCAAGGGAAAGCACAAGTGAAGGTGTGTGTGTGTGTGTGTGTGTGTGTGTGTGTGTGTGTGTGTGTGTGTGTGTGTGTGTGTGTGTGTGTGTGTGTGTGTGAGAGAGAGAGAGTGTATGCCTATGTGAGTGCTTGTGCATATATGGACAAACTACTGAAGGGATCACTGGGGGAAATAATTCATTTTGGTGTCACTGAAGTGTTTGTTCATACATCAACAAACTGCTGAAAGAATTGTTGGGGGAAATTATTAATTTTAGTTCCACTGAAGTACTTGTGCATACATGGTTAAACTACATAATGGATTAATGGCGAAATGGTGTCATTTAAATGTTTGTGCATAGATGGTAAAACTACTTATGACATTGATGGGGAAATGGTGTCATTTACTGTTTTTGCGTGTGTTGTTAAAATACTGAAGGGATAGATGTGGAAATAATTGATGGTCATATCTGTGTATGTGAGGGAGTAGGGTTCAAATAAATTACTCTGTCCATATATGATTTATATTTAGTCAATACAGTTGGCTTTAATCATTGGATAGTGCAAAGAAGTGATTGACACTGTAGTCATTTAGTGTACATATATATTTTTTACTTTCTGTTTCAGTTAGGCATCAACATTGCACTCACTAATCAGCTGTTTGTGGTGGTCTGGGGTATGAAGTGTGTGATAGCAACTGATGACTGTCTGAGTGTTACACTGAGTACTGTTACCATATAACATCATTTGGTTCTCCTGTTGAGTTTTTGGCTGTGCATTCTTTCTATGTGAAGTCTTTTTCCTTTTGTAGATTTTATCAAAGTGCTTTGGTTTCTTCTCCTAGATCCTCAGCAGTATAATATATGCTCTGGCCATTTGGTTTTTTACTTTTTCTCCCAATCTAACACCAGAGTGGTACACAATGTTTTTTACAAGGGGTATGAAGACAGGCACTGTTTCCAGAAAGACTGAATATGCTTCCTTACTCATGATTTTTTGTTCAGACCATCATCATTAAGTCAAAAGTTAGTAAAAAAAAATCAAAAATGCACTTCAGAGCATCTACAACTCTGTGACCTCTGTGGTACAAGCAGAACCCTGTCTTAATTCAGTTACTTCTTCTACACTTTAACTACAGTAGACTCTTGGCTAGTTACAACATTAAAAGTATGGTAGTGGAGGAGTGTAAAAAATAAAGCAAAGTATGAAAAAGCAAGAAAGTAATCTGACTAGATGGTATGGGGACAGGATGAAGGGAAAACAGAGGAGGGAATTGGGGGAGATCAGGCAAGACTAGTGGGTACTGGGGGGAATCCATGAAGTGCTGATTACTGCTAAACATCTAAGGTGTATATAGTCAGTAAAGTTGCTATAATGAGGGATAATGAGGGAGGAGGGGTACTGAATCAGTCTGCAGATGGAAGTGAATGAATGCATAGGTTTGATTACTGATAATGGTTACTGACTTGCTGTAATACAGCCTCACTACACTTTATTTGGCACCACCCAATCAGTTGCTTCCTGCAGCTCCCCTTGTTTTGAGGTCATAGCATTGTCACCTATTTGTTTTTTTTTTTGGACTATCCAGAAATCAAACTGATTTTCCAGTAGTCCAGAAAACACTGTACAAACTCTAATATTCTGTCTCAGTGAAAGAAACAGACTTTTGGAGTGTTTTAAATTTGCAGAAAAAAGGCATCACGAATGGAAAAAGAGGGCATTCCCTTGGATGATGTGACAATGATGTCACAAAATGGGCAGAAAGTGGGCAGGACATGGGTGGGTTACAGGTTGGCCCAAGTCCGATTTTCTGGTAACCCTATGAGGCATCTGCTGACACTGGCTATGAGACAGACCTGAGGTGTCATGGTGGTAAGTGGTGCTAAACAAGTAAGTGAGGTCTGGGCAGTGAGTGTTATACAGGAGACTGAGACTGTATAAAAGTTGCTGGAAATTAAACCTGGTATGCTTTATCTAGTGTAACACTGGTAATGTAAAGCACAGACAGTGATTAAGGAAAGCATGGTTTTTGACAGTTATATAGATGTGCCAGTTTAGTGGAGGATACATAAAGCCACACATAATAATCATGTTTGTTACAATAGAGAGCTTCTAAACTAATTTAGATACTTTATATGCTCAAGTGGGAACATGTAGGGGGATCTGTAGCTTGCAGTGATATGGTAAGAGACCTTACTGAGGGTCTCAGTGACTTCAGCAAGTTCCAGGTTGGTGGCATGTAGTATTTGACATGCTGTGACAGGATCTTAATAAATACGGATGCTCCTTCACAGTTCACTGTGCATTTACAGATGTGATAGATGATGAGCCCATTGAAGAAATGAGTGTTGTCACAACTTTGAAACCACTTTTCAACAACTCCACAAATATCTACTTTCTTGAGAATCAAGAAGGTTATAAGCTCAGATCTTTTGATGTTCAAGCTTCTGGCACTGAGCAGTATTAACTAGTTACCACTAGAATGACACCACTTAACTATCCAATTGTTATGTCATTATTTTTTTTTCTTTAATCATAGACATTATTTTAGAAAAGTGTTAGGTGCAACTCAGCTGAAGTGACTCTCCCTTTGCTGATAACATTCAAAGATCTGAATCATGCCTATCCGGTTCTCTGTCAATGTGGAAAGCCTCAGGCTGTTCATATCCACAATGGTCAATGGCTATATTATTTTTTGGGACAAGGAGGAATCTTAAAGTACCTTGTAATGACCTTACCTTATTCCTAGCACCACAAGGATAACTCATTGTAAATATCTTAGTATTTATTCCAGAGAGATCAGTACTGGTATGCCTAACAATGGATTCCCTACTCACCAGGGCTTAGTGTCTGTAGGCTTATGTGCCCTTATGGGCAATAGCTTGCAGTCTTTGTAATACACCATACATGTGTTTGAAAATGCAGGTGTGAGAGAGATAGTATGAGAGGTCCTGAGTGGCTGGGTCTTACTACATCATACCCAGAGATTGTAGGCAGAGATGTTGTTACCACCTCAGCATATTATATCTTGGCATCAGGCTAATGTTTACTGATGAATGGGGAATGGACAGATGTGCCTTCATTGTTGTTAAGTACTTTCATCTCTCACAAAAGAGTTTGCTTGGTCGAGTAATGGCATGTCATTAAAAATAAGGCAGTTGCCACACTGCCTCTGCAGGCATATGCTGTAAAAGTGGCTGCAGAGAGAGAGGTTAAGCATGCTGGGCATTCATGATGACAAAATTTAGACTAAGTGGTGTGCTTCATACTGTACAGACAGGATGAGAGTCTGAGGGAATAAACAAAGAATCTAGTGGGATTACTGAAGAAGATGAAAGGAATTGACTCTAGAAGCCTAGAGTGTAGTGAGAGAGGCCTGTCTCAATTACTGTAAAAGTATCTGCTAGTGCACTGCTGGTGTGCATGACAGGATAGTAAGTACCACGGATCACTGCAGGAGCAGTTCTGCAATTATGAGCAACAAGAGTTTCACTTCCTCAAGGCATGAGTACACCAAGCAACTGTACACACCTGCGGGGCTGAGAACAGTAATAAGCAGAGAGTTATACTTTTTAAACCAGTTGTTTATCAGCCAGCTAGATAATCTAGCAAGGCAATGATCAGCATAAAGGCCTCTGTCAAAGGCTACTGCACTGCACATTAATCCGATACATCTCTATAAAATGGGCAGTAAGAGAATAGTCTATATGAATGTACCTACTAACACTAATGCTTCTTCTTTACCTTATTCCCACACTCCCAGTGATGATGCTGTATCGGAGGCAGGGTTTTATCACTAGAGGATTCAGTAGCCAAGAATTCTAACTCTTTAGACAGTCAGCCTGAAAATGTACAATTAAAGATGTTTTCGTTCTGTGAGACTGTCTCTAGATTAAATTATGTTTTTTTTTTTTTTTGTGGGAACAGGTGGGTGTTCCCCCTGAAACAGGCAGATGCTATGATTGGTTAGAGTAAGAAGCCCCTCATACTGGCCCCATTCCTGCTACTCTAACAACCATGGAGATGCTTTCAGTGCTGTCTGCAATGCTCCTAATTCCCTACTGTCAGCCCCTAAGAAAGTAGGTAAACTTTATAAAGACTCTCAAACAAATAAATGTGTTTTTCTCTTCTTGGAGCTGACCCTGCATCCATCTCTCCTACTACACTAACTGCAAATAGGCTCCTCACCACCTCTAATCCAGTTATTGAGGAAAAAGAGGGGAAAGCTGTAGACAGCATGGCTAAGTGAGATTTTTCATCCTCTACTTCAACCATTACAATACTCAATTATCAAGCCCTTTATGTTGAGTTTAGTCTGAAATATGAAGATATTTTTGAGAATGTTTTATTCTTTGCAGCCTTTAGAAGGCAGGGTTTATTTGAGTCAGATTATATTTAATCTAACCCAAGTATTTAAACATGCCTTGAAATGTTTGTGTGATTATGCTCACACCATTTCTAGGGCTTGAGCATTGGCTACAATCTTAAGAAGATTTATCTTAGAATGTAATCAAAAGTTATCAGATGATTTAAAGTTAGAAAATTTGAATTCTCCCATTTCAAGAAAGTTTTAATTTAGTCCTTTGCTATGCAGGTCTTTAAACAATGGGATGAGAGGTGAAAGTTAATTCAGGAAGTTTCTAGGATTTTTCAGGTTCCCTGGATCTCCCCGTCCAAATTCCCTACCAAGCAAATAGAGATGTCAGGATGGGACTGACAACTCCAAACAACATGAATATTTCCAAAAACTAGACAGGTACCAGCCTCAGCATGACTATTTCAGAAATCCAGTCACCCTTACCACCCCCCCTCCTGATCCAGCATCTCTTTACCTTCCTCAGCATCTGTTCCTAACTGCTCCTTTGTGACAAGAGATTGTCTCAGACAAATTAATTTTGAAGGTGATTCGGGGGGGTTACAGTTGACAATGGATATAAAGTTCCCCTCCTTTAAGAGGGATCCTTCTCCACCTTCATTATCAAAGTTGTTTCCCAAAGTGCTCCAACACATGTTAGAATAGGAGTCTTAGAGCAAGTTCCGCGTAAACAAAAAGAAATGTTTTGGTTCCTGTGATGCCCCTGCATTGGCTCAGTAATCAAGGAGCCTCAATTCTCACCACTGGCAACAGAGAGGGACGAACACAATGGGAGGATGACAAAGTGCACACACAGTGAAGTACAATTTCTCTTAAGAGCACACAGAGATCACAGTCAGTCTGGGGCTGGTTTCTCCCTCTTTCTCCAGATTCCCAAAAAGACTCCCCACTGGAACAGCTATAGAGTTGAGTCCTTAGCCAAGGTTCCAAGCCACGTCCTCCCAATGCTCTCTCTGTCCAACAAATGCTTTGTGTCCCTGCCCAAGTAGCTGACACGCACACTTTGAGATTTGATTTATACACAAACACACACCTGGGAAAAGCTGGCACATGCTTACTAGCTATGCCCCCTTCTGCCCAGACCATAAGGTAGTTTTCACTGTCACCAGATCCCATATCAGCTACTTTAAGGCCCTTCCCAAAGGGTGACCAACCCTACTGTGTAATATTACTATTATCCAAATACTAAGTGTGACCAAGAGCAAGGCTATTTAGGAGTGGCCTGTACAGTGTCACCAAAAACACATGTAAGTATTCTAAGAGCTTAAATGTGTCTCACAAATATCAGACACAAATATAGGTTTAAATATATTTAATAATAAATAATAAAAGAACAAGACACTACTCAATCAACACAATAACTTCAGAGTTCAGAATCACAGGAAATATTTTCAAACAACATTGCAGGACAGTCTCAAATAAATACAGAAAAGATCTAAACTAAGCTTTGCTATATTCCTATTTATATCTAAGACAGATACTATGCCCTAAGTCTTATTTACAGAAAAGTGCTGATGATGGATGTTTCTAGGTCTAAGACAAGATGCAAAATGCCCATTCTCTCTCTGTGTGAGTTCTTAAATTAATATCAGACATTACTGCTTGTTTAGCCTGGATGACATTACTTTTTGTCACCTGCCTTCAGTTCCCAGGCTAACAGAAACTAATATCTAAAAATACATATCTCTCAGATGTGCAGCTGCTAGGAAGTCATAAAGCAATACAACAGTTTACATTTTAAACCTAGTAATTACTTTTCTCCAGGACAATAGAAAGGAACGTCTGGCTCTAGACAACCTGTCTCCTTGCTGCATTAACTAACTTTTATAGCACATCGTCATGTACTTAATTTCAACTTATTTTTCTTGATGTTTTGTAAGTTATTCTTCTATGTTCTACAACTATTACCCTACCTCATTGACAATCACCTACTAACTCCTGCACAACATGGATTCAGGCCTGGTCACAGTACTACTACTGCACTACTCTCCTTCCTTGAAAATGTGAATAAAGCTTGTGACTCCAGCTGTATTGTATTCACCCTCCTTCTAGACCTTTCTAAAGCTTTTGATGCCATCTCTCACACCCTTCTCCTATCCAAACTCTCTAATCTAAATATATCACCCCTTTTATCAACTAGTTTACCAGCTACCTTTCCAACAGGCAAAAAGCAGTCAAATGGAAGAAAGCCATTTCTGCATTCCTCAACAGTCCCACTGGTGTACCCCAGGGTTCCATTTTAGGTCCCCTATTGTTCAATATTTTCATAAATGACTTCCACCTCACCATCCCTAATGCACAAATCATCCAGTGTGCAGATGATTCAACAATTATCTGTTTGGCTAACTCCACTCCCATCCTCATAAAATTAACCCAAGATGCCTTCTCATCCACTGAACAATGGATGCTGGATAACCACCTGGCACTTAATGCATTACAAACCAAACTCATGATATTCACCCCTTCCAAAACTACAACTATAAACATAAATTCATTCTCCATAACCAGTGAGAATAACACTTCTCTTGAGATAGTATCCACTGTAAAACTGTTAGGGGTTCTCATCAACAACCAGCTCAAATCTGATACCCATATACATACAAATATTAAAAAACACACCAGAAACTTGGTATGTTCTACTGCCACATTCGCTACCTTACTCCATTTACACAATTCCTTCTCACTACTACATATCTCATCCCTTCTCTCCTTTATGGTGCCCCACTCCTAACCAACTTACAATCATCTATTAAAACTAAATTATTTTCCTCCTACAACAAAATCGCCAAATTCGCCACTAGATACAGATCCTCCACTCACCACTGTATTGCCCTCCATAAACTAAACTAGCTAGAGATGCCCAACTACCTTATCTACTCTCAACTAATCCTTGCTCAGAAACTCATTTTCAGTCCCTCTCTCTTGCCCTCCATTGCCTCAACCTTTAAAATGCACCTACCTAACTGAGAACCAATGCTCAGAATCTGATTGAACTTCATAAGCCTGCCCATCAAGCAGGCAGACTTTTACTTTCTTTTTCCTTGGCACTCCTCTGGAACTCCCTCCCACCTCAAATTCGCTTCACCAGCAGTTCATCCCCCTTTAAAACTCTTCTCCACTCACACCTAACATCTCTCTAGGAATGCTCATGTTCCCATCCTGCATAATATCCCCAGCAGCTACCTTACTCCCTACCCCTTCTCCTTCTCTCCTCTTATCCTATCTCAAATATCTAAAATATTTGACCTACTGATAATATGTCCCCTGGGGCAACATACATATTGTAAATAACTCCCTAGTCTAATTGACTTTGTAAATACCTACTTATTACTGTTGAGACTTGTAAATACCTACAAATTACTGTTTTAGACTTAACATCTATGTTAGCAATGATAGTGACTATATATTTGTAAACTTTACTAATTGTGATATAAATTCTGTTTTTTGAAATGGTGCTAACATATACCTTCACTTCATGTACTCTTCTTTTACTTTAATAACATGTTGTTTAATATACTGTATCAATGGAGCTTTTCTCCCCAGGACTCTATTGAAAATGGACTCCTTCAGCCCAATGGACCATCCTGGCAAACAAACATCAAATAAATAAATAAATAAATGTTCCAGCAGAGTATGCTGTGGTTACATTGTTGAAGCTCAGTACACAACACACAGTTTTATATAAATCATATCAATATTCACAAATGACATAGAATTATTTACAAAATTCCAGATAGCTGGACTGGCAGTGTCACGGATGGGAAAATAGCTATTTTAGTTATCAGAGAGTCTTTCTTATATGGAATCTGGCTAAAGGAATCATGAGAATAATGGATGCCATAAATCCTAGTATACTGAGAAATTCCCTTGCTGAAGTGCTGAGTGGAAAATTTGGGAACAGATTTAGGTGTAGATCTAATTTTTTTTTCTGTGGAAGAAAAGCTATTTGAATGAGGTAACTATTTATTTTATTTCTTTATCCTTTGTTGAGAAAACAGGTAAACTAATCTTTACTATATTCTTATCTATATCTAAAATAAATTACTTTTCCCTAGTTATTTACTATTAGCAAGGCAAGTGCAGATGTTGATGATGAGTGGATGTTGTTACATCCAAAGACAAATACAAAATGCACACAGTCTCTCTCTGAGAGAGTTCTTAAATTACTATCAAACATTACTGCTGGATCAGCTTGGATGACATCACTCTTTGTCACCTGCCATCAGTTCCCAGACTAACAGTAACTAACATTTACATGTTAAAAATACATCTCTCTCAGATGTTTGCTGAGAACTGGAAGTCGTAAAACAATGCAACACTTTTGCATTTTAAACCTAGAAATTATGTCTCTCCAGGACAACAGAAAACACTTCTAGCTCTAGACATCCTGTCTTGCTGCATTGAAACTAACTTTTATAGCACATTGTAAAGCACTTAATTTCAACATATTTTCTTGAAGTTTTATAAGTTAATCTTCTATGTTCCAGCAGGGTATGCTGTGCTTACATTCTTGAAGCTCAGTACATAACATACAGTTCTGTATAAATCATATCAATATTCACAAATAACATAGAATTATTTGCAAAATTCCAGATAGCTGTGCTGGCAGTATCAGTATACCAGTTCCAAAGAAGGAACACTCTTGTAGACCAGTATTAGACCTGTCTTTTCTCAATCATTTTGTAAAAGTTCCAAAATTCAAGATGTTGATCCTTTAAACAGTAGTAGCTCTTTTTCCATGTCAGAGTGTCACAGTAACCGTAAACCTCAAAGAAATCATATTCCAACTGCAAACAATTTAAGAGACATGTGTAAGGTTTGGTATGTTTGGGCCACATTAACAATTACATTCATTATCCTTTGGGCTGTCCACTACACCAAGAGTGTTTACAAACTGTTTAGCCCCAGTGGTGGCCCATTGCAGAGTGCAGTGTATCTTCTACATTTTTCCTTATCTAGGTGACTTGCTTATTAATGTAGTCTTTTCCCAGATATCAGGAGTCATTAACAAAGGTTTCTTTTCTCTAAAGCCATCTGAGACTTTATGAAATAAATGTGCAAAAATCCTCCACTGTGCCATCACACAGGATTGTGTTTTTAGGCTCCCTGATAAACACTGATGCAACTGACTTTCCTTCCTCAAAAAAGGTGGATTTGTATCTGAAGATCTTCCTGAAATTTTCTCATCAATTTCAGGATACTGCCAGGGAATTTTTCAGGATATTAGGTCTCATGGCTTCTATGATTCTCATGATTCCCTTTGCCAGACTACATATGAGAAAGATAGAGTGGTACCACAAGAACATGTGGACTCAACAGTGTCATCCTATGGAGTTTCAGTTTCAAATCTTGGATTTTACAAAATCAGAACAACATTGGTGGAGAGATCTGATGGCTCATAATCCAGGTCTTCCTTTTTCTCCACCTACCCTAACACAATCTGTAATGACAATTCCTCAGATTTAAAGGGGTTAAAAGTACAATGACTCTTGAAAAGGTCAAACAGAACAAAGCACATCAATATCAAAGAAAGATTAGCTGTGATTCATGCCATAAAGTTTCTGCATCATCTATGAGCCCCAGATCCTCAACACTACAGACATCATAAGGACATGGTACATAAACAAGCAGGAGGGCACCAAGTTGCACCCCAAATACTGGCTGATAGTGATAGGTTGAGAGTTAGCTCTTCAGCATTGTTTAACTCTCAAGCCATCTTACACACCATCAGAGAAGACTACAGTGGCAGAGAAGCAGAGTAGGTCCTGAACAGACCCCATGAGTGGAAGCCCAATGAAGATATGTTCCAGGAACTATGCCAAATGTGGGATATATCTCAGGTAGATCTGTTCACATTCTTTCAAAACAGATAACTAAGCAAAGTCTGTTCCAGGACTCCTTGAAGACAGGCCTGGAGAACAGATGCTCTATCATTCCTGTGGTCGGGGATGTTATTCAACACAGAAAGAAACGAAAGAACTTGCTTCCAAAGTGAATTCAATGTAATAGAGCTAAAATGTCAAAGCCTAAAACTTCAATCTTTATTAAAACTTTAAAACTTCTTGTGATGCAGAAGGATAAGTGCTTTCATCTGTTGAAGGTTTTACTGAAACCGCTTATCTTTCTGCATCAGAAGAAGTTTTAAAGTTTTAATAAAGATTGAAGTTTTAGGCTTTGCCATTTTAGCTCTATTACATTGAATTCACTTTGGAGGCAAGTTTTTTTGCTTCGTTATTTGTTGAATTACATTGGATTGAACTTCCTTAAACGGAGCAACTATGTTGTCTTGAGCTTGTGGTTGGGGATGTTCCTATATACATTTTCACTCTTTCCAATGATTTCCAAGATGATTCTAAAGATTCCGGAAGACTGTTCAGAAAGCTTTCTGGTGAATCCCTTGTAGTCCAGAAAGAAAATGTTTCTCCCTTTATATGGAATTGGCCAGTGGCAATTAACACAAGTTTCCTTTTCAGACTGGATCTACTTACACAAGACAGGGGATTTTGTTACACCCCAGTCTCAAAAAACTTAAAACTGACTCCATTGATTATTCAATTTTGATACCATTTAGGCACCTTTTTCTTGAGGGTGTGTACCAAGTACTGAAGGAGGCACGAAGGCCTGATAGTAGAAAATTTATATTGGCTAGCAGAAGAATTTTTGTAATTGGTGCCTAGTAAATAACTGTTGCACATCAAGGATTTTGTACTGCTGTTGCTCAAATATTTGTGTGAGTTACTATCCTCTGGCCTCTCTTATTCCATGGATCCCCCTCTTTATTCTTCTTTTCTTCTGCTTTTACAGTTCCCTCCTAAAGGGATTAGCCTATAAGTAGCCATAGTGACAGTGTGGGAGGGCGTTGAAAGCAGTATACACCCCTAAGCTGCTGCAACTTTCACAACTATGCCTTCTCTCCTTGACTAGGATGTTTTCTTTGGCCATTCTACTGCTGTGTTATTTAAAGAATTTGAGGAATGGTGGAAATTGTATCAAGGGGTGACCCTTTTTTTTCAATCCTCCTTTTCTAATTGTAAAGAAAACTTTCTGTCTAGCTCAGAACCCTTTTTCAAGAAGCAATTATGCAGCAAGATGTTATCGAATGAGATTTTAAAAAGCAATGGCAAAGATGCTCTTAAACGAAAGGGAATGCCTTCCAGAACCAAGGAAAGTTCAAGTAGTCAGAATGACACTTTGTCTCTCTGGACCCCTCCCCCTCCCAATCTATCTCTCAGTCTAGGTCTTCATCTTCCCTAGTGGCATCAGACTGTTTCAGACAAATGGATGCTGAAAATCATCCATCAGGGGGTAGGTATGGCAATGGGAGGTTCTTCCTCCTATTAGTGGATTCCTCTTCATCCTGTAAACCAAACATCCCTGTTTCCTCAATCTTTGGAGCAAACGTGGTTTCAGGAGGTCATAGAGCTAGTTCCCACAAATCAGAGAGACAAACCTTTTTTCCTCAATGATCTTTCTATTCCCAACGAAATTGGGAAGTTGGAATCTAATGCTAGATGTCTCCTTCCTCAATGTATCTGTTAAGGTTCCAAAGTTCAACTGTTATCCCTTCCATTCCTGTTACCTCTCATTCCTTTAGTCAGTTTCATGGTAATGGTAGACTTAAAAGACACTTACCATCACATCAATGTTGCCAAACATTTCGATTTTTTAAGGTGTTTTTGTATCTGGCTTGCATTATTAGTTCTTTGTCTTATTGATCTAGCCATTGCAGCAAGAACATTTACAAAGTGTCTGTTTCCACTAATTGCTTATTGCAAACTTCAATCATTCACAACTTTGCATATCTGGATGATTGTCTTATACTTGCAGACTCCTTTTCCAGTTGTCTTAAATCTGTCACTTGAGTCAAGAAACTCCTGCTCAGTCTGGGATTTCAAGTGAACTTACAGAAATCATCTCTCATCATTTCCCACAGTAGTTATTCTGGAATGTCTTTTGTATACTTCCCTCTCTAGGAAAAGATTTTCTTCCTGTCCAAAATAAAATTTAACAGATAAATCTTTCTGAGCTATTCTAACCAATTTCTGGCATCTGTCAAAGAATTTCTCAGGATTCAGGGTTTCATGGCCTCCATTATTCCCATGATTCCCTTTGCCAGACATCACATGACAAAATTCAGTGGTATCTCAGGTCAATCTGTATCCGCATCAGTACCCTTTAACTCTTCAGTCTGCTGTTTGTGAGAAGGGAAATATTGTTGCCAGTGCACCAGTTTTTTCTCATCTTAAGCCTCCCCTTCTTTCTTCTGCCTCCCTTTCAGTCTGATACAACAGATGATTCAGATTTCAGTTGCAGGGCTACTTCCTATGGAGTGAAAGTGTAAAGTCAGTGGAACAAGCTGAACTGACGAAAGCACATAAGTGAAAAAAGATATTGGCTATGATATATACTTTGAAAGTCTTAAATCATCTCTGGTCCTGAGGACCTCTCCAAGTTATCACAGACAACACAGCAGTATATACAACAGGGATGTGATATATAAATAACGATGGCTTGGGAGGTTGCAGTTCTGCTTAGTTAGACTATTCAGATCACATACATTTTGTCAGAGAAGATGTGGTAGCAAACAAGCTGAGCAGGACCAGGACCGACCTTCACAAATGGAAATTATACCTGGGGTCTTCCAGGAATTGATCAAACTGTGGGGAAGCGCCTCAGATATATTTTGTTTGCCTCCTTTCAAAACAGTGAGTAAAGGAAATTCTGCTGTAGGGTTCCTTGCAAACAGACCAGAAAGACAGATGTCATCTCATTGCCATGGGCAGGAATGATCCTGTATGTTTTTCCACCCTTGTCCCTGATTCCAAAAGGTCTTCTAAAGATCCTAAGGACTGCCTAAAGATAGTGATAGTGAATCCATTTTGGTCCAGGCAACACTGGTTCTCCCTTCTTTTGAAATAAGTCAAGGGCAATTACCATAAGCTTCCCCACAGACTGGATTTACTCACAAAACGCAGAAATTGTTTAATGCACTCCAAGATGAAAACACTGCATTTGACAGCTTTGATGATAAAAGTTGTGATATTCTTTATAGGTTCATAGGTTCATAGGTTCATACTAGGCTATCTGCCCGAGGGCATTTACAAGCCTAGCCCATCGTTTTGTGGCTTAGGCCACCCCTTTAGTATGGGGAACTATACCCATTATTTTTCTGTGCCTCTGTCGAGCAGTGACACTGAGGTAATCCCTGGGGTATATCTACGATCTCCCATCCATTGGTCAAGATTTCTCTTGAACAAGGCCAGCGAGGTGCTCTGCCTCACATGTACCGGGATTTTGTTCCACAGCATAGGAGTCTTTGGGTGATGAATCTATCCCTCCAGCACGTCCTATTAATAGCTGTGTCAAGGTTTAAGTCTCCGCCCTTGTGGCTCTGATGGATCTAGATTTTTGAGGTGAAGCATATTCATCAAATCTGGGTTTGACATGGCCTTGTATGTTAGGCAAAGGTCACCTCTGAGCAAGCGTGCGACTGAATAGAGCTGGAGTTCTTTCAGTCGGGCAGCATAGGACAGATTTTGAGACCCTTTATCCTTTTGGTGAGGAACTTTTGTGGCCTCTCCAGCTGCTGCAAGTGTCGGGTCAGATACATTCCGAATGGGGCATTGTACTCAATCATTGGTCTGATGAGTGATGAGTAAAGGAGACTATGACCTCCCTTGATCTAGATGAGAATCCCTTCATGATAAGGTGGGCAATGTAGAAGGTCTTCCTAACTACTTTAGCTACATGGGTGTCGAATGACAGACTACTATCAACCTGGGTCCCCAGGTCCTGATAACTTCTTCTGTGCTCAGTGGATTGCCACCTATTTGGTAGCTAGGGTAACCTTGTTTTTCCCGAAGGGTATGACTATGCATTTTTGGCATTTAACTTTAGGCCGTGGCTCTGGCACCAGTTATCCGTTTCTGTGAGACCCTTCTGAAGGATATCTGTGTCAGATGTGTTTTCTACTATGGCCCAGTTTGCAGTCATCTGCAAACTTTGTCAGCCATAACCCTCCTGTGTTTGCTTGTACTTGGAAAAGTAGATGCCAAACAAGAGTGGGCCCAGGACTGAGCCCTGTGGGACACCACTTGTGACAGGCTTTGAGTCTGACATGGCGCCAGCAGCTCTGACCCTGTGGGTTCTGTCACTCAGCCAGTTTGCAACCCATCTTGTGATGTATGGGTTGACATTTAAACTGATGAGTTTTTCAATGATACCGAATGGGGTATTGTATCGAAGGCCTTAGCCAGATCGAGGTAGGCTGTATGGACTGCCTTTCCCTCATCAATGGCTTTGGTGACTGTTTGAAAAAAGTCAACCAAGTTTAAAAGGCATGATCTGCCTTTGACAAAGCCAAACTGGGTTGGATCCAAAGTCTGCAAATTCCCTATGTCTTTATTTATGAGGTCCATTATGATCCTCTCCATGGCTTTGCAGATAAGGCTTGTCAAGCTAATGGGCGGTAATTTCCAGGGTCGGTGGAGGCACCGCCTTTGTGAAGTGGTACCACAGTTGCAGTGCGCCACTCCTGAGTGCGTATCCAGAGGTAAGACTTTGATTAAACAGCTGTCCTAGCTGTGGGTTTAATTCCTCATTGAGTTCATGGAGCACACAGCCGGGGACACCATCAGGTCCCATGGGTGCTGTGTTTTTTGCTTTGGAGAGAGCAGTTCTCACTTGGGGGCTGGTGATGTTTGGGGGCTGCAATCGTTTGGTATAGATATCTCTCCTTTTGGGGAGGGGAGAAGTTTGCACTGAACCTGTCAGCCAGTATGTTGGCAATGTCTGTAGGATCAGTAATCTTCACATCATTTTGAACTAGCTCTGAGCATATCTGGGAGTTTCCTCCCAGGTTTCTAACTTATAGCTAAAGAAGGCCTTATGATTGTCTTTTGAGTCTTTAGCTATTTTTCTCTCGAAATTTGCTTTGGATGATTTTATGAGAGCTCTTAGTTTTTACTTATAGTGATCAAGGGTGTCTTACCTTTTAAGGATTTTGCTCTATCTTGTAGTAGCTTCCTCCTTTGTTGTAGAGTTTGTTTATGGCTGGGGTCCACCAGACTGGATGCTTGCCTTTGGTACAAAGAGTCTTTGTTTTGCTTGGGATTGCCTTATCCATGCAGTCCTGCAGGTGCTGGTAGAAGGCATTTGTAAGTGATTCAGCGGCTTGAGTACTGTTTTCCGCTTTCGGGGCCTTAAAGGAGACCACACTAGTCTTTAGAAGTGTGAAGTCGGCTTTTGAGAAGTTCTTTACTGTGGTCTTTTTTATTTCAGGTGGGGGTGGGATGAGGACCTCCAGCGAGATTAGTTTGTGGTCTGATCTCACCAGTGAGGGGTACACCTCGGTGTTGAACATTGTGCTCCCATGTTCGTGATGATGAGATCAAGTATGTTATCTCCTCTTGTGGGGATGGTGACTAGTTGTTCCATGGCATTTGAGTTTATGAATTCCAGGAACTTTTGGGCTAGGGTGTTTGGGCTTGAGTAGTGTTCCCAGTCTATATTAGGGTAATTGAAGTCACCTAGTATGATGGTGTTTGGTGATACATTTATCCCTCTAGTGTTTTCAGGAAGGCCATGTGAGGTTCCTGAGTTTGTGAGGGTGGCCTGTAACATGCTACAATTTGCAGAGCAGTCTTGCCTATGGTTAATTGCACCTGGATGGTCTCCGATGCATCGTGCGTTGCCACCAGTCTTGAGGTGTGGGTGTCCTTGATGAATATGGATACCCCCCCCTCCTTTCTTGGTATTGTCCAGATTTTGGGGCGGAGCGCATGATATGAGGTAAAACCTGATAGCGCGGGGTGCTCTCAGGAGCCTTGAACCAGGTTTCTGTCACAGCACAGACATCGATGTTCTCCATACTGAGAAGGGCCTCAAGTGCGTGCATTTTGAGATTTAGACTTCTGGCATTGAGCAGCATTACCCTTAGTTTTTTTCCTTTTTTGTGTTCTAGGGTGGTAGGTTTAGAATTTGAGCCTTGCCTAAAAAAGGCACTATGGGGGTGGCAAGAGCCTTTGCCAATATCCAAAATCCCAGGGGTGACAGGTGCAAGCCGTCCCTTGCGAAGCAGCGTGGCTTGTCCAGCATGTCATCCCAGGCAGACAGACACTGGATCCCCTTTGAATGACACCAGTGTTTAAGCCAATTGTTAAAGCTGATCATCTTATCTCTGTATTGTGGCATCATTCTTGGTGAAGGTAGGATACTGCTCAAGGTCAGGGTCATACCTGTCTGGGCTACATAATCAGAGAGCTCCTCAATGTCTCTTTTCATGTAGTCCAAGGAGGTACGTCTCAGGTCGTTTACACCAGCGTGGACAATGACTGAATCATATTTGTACCTGCTGTTGAGAGACCTGAGTGCTTGCGTTATGTGGCGGATTCTAGCGCCCGACAGGCAGCTTACTGTGACCTTCTCCTTACTCAGTCTGGTGGCGGGGCGTCAGTGTGTCTGACTATGGAGTCACCAATGACTAGTGTGTCTGGCATTGTGTTTGGCCTTAAGGGCTGTGACTGTTTGACACTCTGACTGTGAGGTCTATGTGTTGCAGGTGTTTTGTTCTGAGGTGGTGGTTGTTTGGGTGTCTGCTTTGGTGGCCTCTGCTGTTTTGGTAGATTTTTGATCAGAGCCTCCGAGTATGTCTTTGTGTGTTTATGTGTATGATTTGAGGTTGTAATGGTAATATGTGAGACTGGGTCTATAGTGTGTGTGGTAACCTTCTCCTCCTGACTGGTCTTGCCAGTCCTATGTTGAGAGAGCTCAGCCTCCAGTTTGGCCGTGTAGTTGCATCTCTCGCATGTATTTGTGTTTTGTGGGAGGAGGAGAGGGTTGTCTGTGTACATGAGGCAATTGTAACATTGCCTCAATATTCCCAGGTTCACCAGCTGAGCAGGAGAGGACACTAGCAACTGATCCTCGACATGCTAGAAGGAATAGACAAAAACTTTAAAAAGATTCCGGGACGTGGGTGACCGAGAAATGGGGGTTGCCTTTTGGGGTACTATCTATGACAAGAGTGCCGTATCAAGGTAATAAGTACTGTAGGAGCAAGTGCTACGTTTAACAGATAGAGAATAGTCTACTTGGAGTCAAGTAGAGATGATCTTTTAATTATAGGATCGCTGATTAGATCAGTAGTATAGTTCGAGGAAGGTAGTTTTAAGGGAAAATTTGAAGAGTGGACTTTAGGTAGCCCGAATAGTTTAAACCTGCTTAACGGCGCTGCCCTAGTGTGCAGGTAGCAACTCGGGCTAAATCGGCTAAATCGCTAAAAGCGTGCTTTATAGCAGGGGCTGGATAAGACAGGAAATGACCCAAATTGGCCAACAAACCACAAGTCACTGCCCTAAACCACTCCTCCGAGGACAAATGAAGGAGTTATGGAAATGACCCTAGTGGCCAATAAAACTACAGTTTCAAGTCAGTGACCAGCTCTCCCAGGGGCAGGGCAGCTGGTGAATCTTAGTCACTCCCACTGATAAAGACAGAGACCCTCCTTCAGCCCAGGCAAACATGCCCTCACAGAAACTATCAAACAGTTCACGTACCGCAAGCCTGTAACTGAACTTTTTAACTCTCAGAAAAGTGGGAAAAAAGCAAGATTTTTTTTTTTGTTTTGTTTTTTACAGAGATAGCAGAGGTTCACAAGTAATATCAAGTTATAACAGTGCAGTAAATGACCCCACACAAGAGTGCTAGGTCAAGGACAGAAAATATGCAAGTTTTAAGAAAAAAAACGATTTAAAATTAAGTGCAAACAGGAAATTCAGCAAACAGCTTTTGGTTGTGCTCTAAATACAGCTACTAATACAGAAATCAAGTTTAACAAGCCAGAAAATGCTCAAGCTAGGCAGCTATGCAGAAAAACTTAGCAAATAAACAGAGAAAAATACTTAAAATCTCAAAAGTGGCTCCCTTCTTCTCTCAGCGTTTTTCCTCTTGGAGGTGCTTCACCAACAGCCAACAAGCCTGAAAAGCGCTCAAACCACGAGGCAACTAGGTTTTAAGAGAGGAAGATGAAGGAGTTATGGAAATGACCCCTAGTGGCCAATAAAACTACAGTTTCAAGTCAGTAACCACCTCTCCGGGGGCAGGGAAGCTGCTCAATGTTAGTCACTCCCACTGATAAACACAGAGACCCTCCTTCAGCCCAAGCAAAATGGCCTCACAGAAACTTTCAAACAGTTCAGGAACAGCAAGCCTGTAACTGAACTTTTTAACTCTCAGAAAAGTGGGAAAAAAGCAAGATTTTTTTTTTTTTGTTTTTACAGAGATAGCAGAGGTTCACAAGTAATATCAAGTTATAACAGTGCAGTAAATGACCCCACACAAGAGTGCTAGGTCAAGGACAGAAAATATGCAAGTTTTAAGAAAAAACGATTTAAAATTAAGTGCAAACAGGAAATTCAGCAAACAGCTTTTGGTTGTGCTCTAAATACAGCTACTAATACAGAAATCAAGTTTAACAAGCCAGAAAATGCTCAAGCTAGGCAGCTATGCAGAAAAACTTAGCAAATAAACAGAGAAAAAATACTTAAAATCCCAAAAGTGGCTCCTTCCGTGTCTCAGCGTTTTTTCCTCTTGGAGGGTGCTTCACCAACAGCCAACAAGCCTGAAAAGACGCTCAAACCTGAGCAACTAGGTTTTAAGAGAGGAAGATGAAGGAGTTATGGAAATGACCCCTAGTGGCCAATAAAACTACAGTTTCAAGTCAGTAACCACCTCTCGGGGGCAGGGAAGCTGCTCAATGTTAGTCACTCCACTGATAAACACAGAGACCCTCCTTCAGCCCAAGCAAAAATGGCCTCACAGAAACTTTCAAACAGTTCAGGAACAGCAAGCCTGTAACTGAACTTTTTTAACTCTCAGAAAAGTGGGAAAAAAGCAAGATTTTTTTTTGTTTTTTTTTTTTACAGAGATAGCAGAGGTTCACAAGTAATATCAAGTTATAACAGTGCAGTAAATGACCCACACAAGAGTGCTAGGTCAAGGACAGAAAATATGCAAGTTTTAAGAAAAAAACGATTTAAAATTAAGTGCAAACAGGAAATTCAGCAAACAGCTTTTGGTTGTGCTCTAAATACAGCTACTAATACAGAAATCAAGTTTAACAAGCCAGAAAATGCTCAAGCTAGGCAGCTATGCAGAAAAACTTAGCAAATAAACAGAAAAAATACTTACAATATCAAAAGTGGCTCCCTTCTTCTCTCAGCGTTATTTTCCTCTTGGATGGGTGCTTCACCAACAGCCAACAAGCCTGAAAAGACGCTCAAACCACGAGGCAACTAGGTTTTAAGAGAGGAAGATGAAGGAGTTATGGAAATGACCCCTAGTGGCCAATAAAACTACAGTTTCAAGTCAGTAACCACCTCTCCGGGGCAGGGAAGCTGCTCAATGTTAGTCACTTCCACTGATAAACACAGAGACCCTCCTTCAGCCCAAGCAAAAATGGCCTCACAGAAACTTTCAAACAGTTCAGGAACAGCAAGCCTGTAACTGAACTTTAACTCTCAGAAAAGTGGGAAAAAAGCAAGATTTTTTTTTTGTTTTGTTTTTTACAGAGATAGCAGAGGTTCACAAGTAATATCAAGTTATAACAGTGCAGTAAATGACCCCACACAAGAGTGCTAGGTCAAGGACAGAAAATATGCAAGTTTTAAGAAAAAAACGATTTAAAATTAAGTGCAAACAGGAAATTCAGCAAACAGCTTTTGGTTGTGCTCTAAATACAGCTACTAATACAGAAATCAAGTTTAACAAGCCAGAAAATGCTCAAGCTAGGCAGCTATGCAGAAAAACTTAGCAAATAAACAGAGAAAAAATACTTAAAATCTCAAAAGTGGCTCCTTCTTCTCTCAGCGTTTTTCCTCTTGGAGGTGCTTCACCAACAGCAAACAAGCCTGAAAAGGCGCTCAAACCGAGGCAACTAGGTTTTAAGAGAGGAAGATGAAGGAGTTATGGAAATGACCCCTAGTGGCCAATAAAACTACAGTTTCAAGTCAGTAACCACCTCTCCGGGGCAGGAAGCTGCTCAATGTTAGTCCTCCCACTGATAAACACAGAGACCTCCTTCAGCCCAAGCAAAATGGCCTCACAGAAACTTTCAAACAGTTCAGGAACAGCAAGCCTGTAACTGAACTTTTAACTCTCAGAAAAGTGGGAAAAAAAGCAAGATTTTTTTTGTTTTGTTTTTACAGAGATAGCAGAGGTTCACAAGTAATATCAAGTTATAACAGTGCAGTAAATGACCCCACACAAGAGTGCTAGGTCAAGGACAGAAAATATGCAAGTTTTAAGAAAAAACGATTTAAAATTAAGTGCAAACAGGAAATTCAGCAAACAGCTTTTGGTTGTGCTCTAAATACAGCTACTAATACAGAAATCAAGTTTAACAAGCCAGAAAATGCTCAAGCTAGGCAGCTATGCAGAAAAACTTAGCAAATAAACAGAGAAAAATACTTAAAATCTCAATGTCACAGTCCCCCTCAAGCAAGTTCCCCAAACAGCAAAAACCAATTTTCTGAACAGCAACGGTACTAATAAGAGAAATGGAAAGTTATAATTTCTTGTTTGTTGTAACAGAAAAAGGTCCAAACTGGTTTAACAGTTCAAGTATTACTGCTTAAACAAAAATGCAAATTTAAAAACATTTAAATTTGCAAAGAATTCACCAGCTTTGTTTTCTCTAAAAATCTAATAGCAATCAATTAAAAGCAAATTAAGAGTAGTGAGTAAAAACTAGCAATAAAAAATTAAATCTGTCACTTGAGTCAAGAAACTCCTGCTCAGTCTGGGATTTCAAGTGAACTTACAGAAATCATCTCTCATCATTTCCCACAGTAGTTATTCTGGAATGTCTTTTGTATACTTCCCTCTCTAGGAAAAGATTTTCTTCCTGTCCAAAATAAAACTTAACAGATAAATCTTTCTGAGCTATTCTAACCAATTTCTGGCATCTGTCAAAGAATTTCTCAGGATTCAGGGTTTCATGGCCTCCATTATTCCCATGATTCCCTTTGCCAGACATCACATGACAAAATTCAGTGGTATCTCAGGTCAATCTGTATCCGCATCAGTACCCTTTAACTCTTCAGTCTGCTGTTTGTGAGAAGGGAAATATTGTTGCCAGTGCACCAGTTTTTTTCTCATCTTAAGCCTCCCCTTCTTTCTTCTGCCTCCCTTTCAGTCTGATACAACAGATGCTTCAGATTTCAGTTTCAGGGCTACTTCCTATGGAGTGAAAGTGTAAAGTCAGTGGAACAAGCTGAACTGACAAAAGCACATAAGTGAAAAAAGATATTGGCTATGATATATACTTTGAAAGTCTTAAATCATCTCTGGTCCTGAGGACCTCTCCAAGTTATCACAGACAACACAGCAGTATATACAACAGGGATGTGATATATAAATAACGATGGCTTGGGAGGTTGCAATTCTGCTTAGTTAGACTATTCAGATCACATACATTTTGTCAGAGAAGATGTTGTAGCAAACAAGCTGAGCAGGACCAGGACCGACCTTCACAAATGGAAATTATACCTGGGGTCTTCCAGGAATTGATCAAACTGTGGGGAAGCGCCTCAGATATATTTTGTTTGCCTCCTTTCAAAACAGAGAGTAAAGGAAATTCTGCTGTAGGGTTCCTTGCAAACAGACCAGAAAGACAGATGTCATCTCATTGCCATGGGCAGGAATGATCCCGTATGTTTTTCCACCCTTGTCCCTGATTCCAAAAGGTCTTCTAAAGATCCTAAGGACTGCCTAAAGATAGTGATAGTGAATCCATTTTGGTCCAGGCAACACTGGTTCTCCCTTCTTTTGAAATAAGTCAAGGGCAATTACCATAAGCTTCCCCACAGACTGGATTTACTCACAAAACGCAGGAATTGTTTAATGCACTCCAAGATGAAAACACTGCAGTTGACAGCTTTGATGATAACAGTTGTGATATTCTTTATGCACCTTTTTTCTGAACATGTACAGCGGGTACTAAATGAGAATAAATATTCTGCTACTTAATTTGCTAGTTGGTACTATGTTGAGAACCAGAACCCATTTAAGGTCCTGTATGCCTTTGGTTCTATATTGTTTTCATGAGCTATTTTTCTCTGGCTTTTCTCACTCATCTAGCAATATTCTTCTTTTGGCCATTTCTGCTTGTCTGCCCTTAGATCTCCACTTCTATCCTCCAGTTAGGTATTTTTTGAAAGCATTTTTTTACATATCCATCCACTTAGAAAATAGGTGGCTATTCATTAATATTTTAACTTTATGCTTGAAAAACTAGCACTTCTATTTGAAGTAGGTCATCAGGCTGAAAGAAGGTTCTTGACTTGGAAAACTACTTTGCTTCTTGATCTGACATTTGCAACAAGATATGAGTGTCAAGATCTTATGGGGAAACAACCCTACTCATTCGCCACAGTGATAGAGTTTCTTAGAAAATGTATCCTTTGATGCCCAAAGTGGATTTCAAAGTTTAACTTGAGGCAGTCAATTTCTCTGCCTCTTTACAGAACAGAAAAACTAGGCATTAAAAATCCTATATACTCTGGACTTGTAGTTTTAGACACTACTAGACAGAACAAAATCCTTAACAAAGCTGATAGCCTATTCTCTGCTATGAATGTAAGAAAAACACGTAACCACTGTCAAACAATTTATGTCTAGATGGTTGTCTCATCATACTTTTTTAGTATACTCACCATATCAAGCCATTTACAGACTGGGTTAAATCTCCCTCTACTTGGCTTTTTCTGTAGCATTTTGGAAAGGGCTGGACCCTACAGGTATTCTTAGAGGAAACAACTTGGTCCTTTACAAACTTTAACAAAGCATTGTAAACTGGATTCCTTTTCCAGGTCCAGAACACACTTGCTAGTGCCATTCGCCAGGGACCTCTAGATTCCTGATTTCTTTTGTTCCTCACTATAGAATAAGGAGGAGCTACCTGAAGAAGTCTTTTTGTGGAGCCTCCATTGAAAACAAATTTTTTCCCCTGTCAACAAACAGAGATTGACAGTTAGATGGATAGATAGACAGATAGATAGATAGATAGATAGATAGATAGATAGATAGATAGATAAGTATGTTTTAAACTATGGTTATCCAATCAAATAGCTTAGCCTTCTACAACAGTGATCTAATACTGAACATAGTACAGTTGTGCAAAAGCACTTACCATAATATTAGATGATGTCATAGATCACTGTTACAGTAGCCGCATCGTCCCTGCAACCACATAGTTTTGTTTTTGATGGACTGTCATGGTGTGGATGTATGTACCCTTATTTATCTAGTTACATATGTTTTATTCTTGTAGTTTCCTTTCCTAGCAATCTTTCTTTCAGGGCTGCGGCCTCCCTTCCTGAGGCAAGAAAGCTGTGAAGCTTTTGGCACCCAAACTGCCCTTTTATGCATTTCTGTTCAAGCCACAGGCTGTTAGGGCACATGTAAGGTGCCTGAAGTTTTGGAATCTGGCCAGTGGTCATATCATAGGCTGGATATAACCCAAAAAGCTAAGGTTACTGCAACAGTGATTTATTAGAGCATCTGCCTGTTATGATAAGTATTATTGTGCTATTACACAACTGTACTATCTATCTATATTTTCTTATCATGTATATATAGATTCATATGGTATATATACACACACACACACACACATATATATATATATATATATATATATATATATATATATATATATATATATATATATATATATATATATATATATAAATATAAATATATATATATATATATATATATATATATATATATATATATAGAACGAGAGAGAGAGTTAAAGAGAAAGAGTGAGTGCAATTTTTTATATAATGAAAGCGTGGTAAGCACTTAAATCTAATATATATATATATATATATATATATATATATATATATATATATATATATATATAAATATATAAGAAGCCTGAATTTTTAAGTGGTAAATGTATTATTCTACATTATTCTAGTTATTTATCACATGTTTAGTGGACCAAAGCACCATTCAACAAAAGTACGTGTAAGTGATCATTCTTTGATAATGTCATTGTATATGCATGCTTTCATAACATTAATTATAAAATGAATACTTACTGTTAATATTCCGATGAGAATATCTGATGCCCATGCGTTTTCCATGTTGCCTGGAGCATTTGTACTTGCAGGCTAATTTTGTCAAGCTTAAATGAACACCAACATTATCCAATATTGAAAGGAAACAAAGGAATCACGTATATATAGAATGTGGCATGTGATACTGAAAGCCACTAACAAAAGTGAAACTGGCTTTTTGGGTTCTAAACTCAACTCAATATCATAACTTATGTAGAAATAAAAAAAAATTGTAATAAAGTGTCCTCCTTCTTGAAAACAGTTCAGTGAGCAGTGTGAATATGTAAACACATGTAATAAAAGACAGTAGGTGGTGGCGCTGCTTATGTGTTAAGCTGTCCCATGCAGACATGCTATAACACTGAAGTTTGCAGCACAAGTGCATGCAGACATAATTACATAATCTGAAGTGCAGGAACTTTTAAGGTCCTTTTTTAAAATACTCAGTCATTGAATAACACAGATCATTCATTATATGGAAGGTCTTTCACTCTGAATGCAATTCAGTTTGTGCAACTGATGTCATAATATTTTCGTTAAAAGTGTAACACCATACAGGAGTGCAATGGGTAGATGTCAAGATGACCAATGAATTAACATGCATCACTGGACATATTTTGGTAGCTTTAATGGACAATATTGGCCCCCCCACTTGGTTTATAAATGGGTATGTGATATGCCATATGTGTAGAATACAAAAAAACTGAAATGCTGAATTTGAAATTATCTATATACACTTCTCTCCCAAATTTACTTTATGTTCACTGGTTATCAACTGACCCTTTTCAACCACAATCTGAGCTAATAGACCTGAAAAAATATTGGGCTTTTTCTAATCAACAGTGTCATATACAGAATGAATAAATGGCAAAATTCATTACATAATGATACATTCCATACAGCTAAGCCATCTCATCAAGAAACCAGAGTTCCTGCGTATCCCATAAGAGTATACTTGTCTTTACAAGAAACTTCTCTGGACTGCTGAAATGAGCGTGACTCATCAATGTTTTCAATGTCTAATTTCTGAAGTCCTGGAAGATCTGAAGAATATAAAACAAGGCATCTACAAACTGCTAACTAAGAATACAGCATCCATGGGACCAGATGACATCCCGGGCTGTGTACTACATGGACTACAATATGAACTGGCACCTCACCTAAGTGTCATGTTTAATCATAGCCTCACCTCAGGTTTCATGCCCACTGAGTGGCGTAGAGCTACAGTTATCCCACTCCACAAGGGGGGATCCACCTAGGATCCTGGAAACTACCGTCCCCTCAGTCTGACAAGCCTTATCTGCAAGACCATGGAGCGTATTATCATGGAACTTATAAACAAAGACAATGGCAACCTTAAAACACTGGACCCCACCCAGTTTTGGTTCGTGCAGGGCCGATCATGTCTCCTGAACCTAATTGACTTCTTCGAATCAGTCTCCAGAGCCATGGACAAGGGTAAGGTGGTCCACACAGCCTATGTAGACCTTGCCAAGGCCTTTGATACTATCCCCCACTCTGAAATCATAGATAAATTTACTAAGCTGGGCATTAATCCCTACGTCACCCAATGGGTTGCTAACTGGCTTACTGATAGAACCCACACTGTAAAAGTAGCCGACTCCAAATCCAGCTCCAGACAAGTGACAAGTGGAGTACCTCAGGGTTCAGTCCTGGGACCGCTCTTGCTTGGCATCTACTTCTCTGAAGTACAGGCCAACACTAAGGGACTCTGGCTAACAAAGTTCGCAGATGACTGCAAACCGGGAGCCATTACTGAATCCCCAAATGATGTGGATACTCTACAAAAGGGCCTTACAGAAACAGATGCTTGGTGCCAGAGCCATGGGCTCAAGCTCAATGCAAAGAAATGTATAGATATCCCCTTTGGGAAAAAACATGTATCCGTGAATTACGACATAGGTGGCAGTACACTAGACACTGAAAGTGTGATAAGAGATTTAGGGACACAGGTGGACAGTGGTCTCACCTTCGATAATCACATCACCACAACAGTCAGGAAATCCTTTTATGTGGCACACCTCATCACTAAGGGCTTTTCATCCAGAAAAAAGGTGGTCATTGTCCCACTGTGCTCATCCCTCATTAGACCCATTATAGAATACAACGCCCCGTTTGGTATGTACCTCTCAAGATATCTGCAACAACTGGAAATTGCGCAGAAATACCTCACTAAAAGAATCACAGGCCTAAAGCAGATGCCCTATGCTGACCGCCTTAAAAAACTCCAGCAATACTCTGTCGCATATCGTCTACTCATTGGCAATCTCTGCTTAACATACAAGGCCATGTCAAACTCAGAGCTGTTGGACATGCTACACTTAAAGAAATCCCAATCCCTCAGAGCCACACGCTCCAGGGATCTAAACCTTGTCATCACAATAAACAAAACATGCTGGAGGGATAAGTTCCTGATCCAGAGACTCCCCAGACTCTGGAATAGATTGCCCATACATGTCAA
Source organism: Protopterus annectens (assembly GCF_019279795.1). NCBI lineage: Eukaryota > Metazoa > Chordata > Ceratodontiformes > Protopteridae > Protopterus > Protopterus annectens. Next base: position 1,611,922,427 of record NC_056725.1, read on the forward strand.
GCAGAGTGCCTCTTTGGCCCTCTTCAAAAGGACCTTGACGACTAGATGGGAGAAAGGAAATTCACCTCGGAGATCACATCAGTCGACCTGCTAGACAGGGGTCCAGGGAAGTAAATAGTGTGGGAAGAAATAGCCAGGGAATTGTTATGGCTAGGCTTGTATCTGATAGCCTAGTACCAACCTATGAACCTATGAACCTAACATGATTTGTAAAGCAGACAGTGAAATAGTCAATGTGGTATGCTCATAGATGGCATGATTAAGGAATGTTTACAAAACTAATGAAAAAAATAAGACATATTTTCATGTTTATATTAATAATGCAAAAATAGAGTGTGATACTGTTATGTTGGGGTGGTGTATGCAAACAATAAAACATATTGTGGGTAATATGAAGACATTTTGAGATATATATGCCCTTTGGTAAAGCAGCTATGACTATTATTTATATTTTCATAACTGCATTAATTTTATAAAAGCTGTGTGACATACACGCTGTGTGACATACAGGCGAACAAATGGTGCCATCTTATACAAAATAGCTCCCGATGTTGCTCCTGATACTTGCCATATAACACAAATGGTTTTGTGGATTATGCAGAAGGACTCACACTGTCACTGCCACAAAGTCTGTGCAACTGATGTTATAATATTTTCTTTTAAGATGTAATGCCATACGTGAGTGCATTGCCGTATTTGAAATTATCTACATACAGCTCTGTCACAAATTAGTTACTATTTGTTTACTGCGTAAAAGGGCTAGTCTACTGAACCTTTCCAGCTGCAATGTGAACTGAAAGAGCTGAAAATGCAGTAGGATCTTACTAAGCAACAATATCATATAAAGAATGAATGGTAAAATTCATTACATAATGACAGTGTTCAATGCAGCTTAGGTAAAATTAACTCATTGCTTCCTACACAAGCATAGTCATCAGAGAATGAGAGTTCCTGTGTAGACTGTAAGAGTATACTCCTCTTTACAAGAAACTTCCCTATACTCCTAAAATAAACATAATCATAACTGATTTCAAAGTCTAATTTCAGAAGTCTAGAAGACTTGAAGTATATAAAATTAAGGCATCTTCAAGCTGACAGGATTTTCAAAGTATGTCAGACATGGGATGCTTAGAGTTGAAGTTGTTAAGGAGTGTTTACAAAAATAATGACAAATAGGACATATTTCGATCTTTATATAAATAATGCAAAAATAGAGTGTGATATTGTTATGATGAAGGTAGTGTATTCAAGCAGTGGGCATTAGTAAAACATGGCATTAACATATCCTGGGTAATGTGAAGACATTTTGAGACATATATGGCCTTTGTAAAGCAGGTATGACTATTATTTATATTTTCATAACTGCATTAATTTCATAAAAGCTGTGTGACCTACAGGTGAAGAAATGGTGCCGTCTTATACAAAACATTAAGGCTCTCGATGTTGCTACTGATTCCTGCCATCAAACACAAATGGTTTTGTAGATTAACATTGTTTTGATATGCTGTGAAATTTTTATCTGCAGAATTTGTAATACAAAATCACCTGCTACATAGTCGTTTGATAATAACACCCCTGTATATTCCTTTGTCTACAAATGAGTTGTGATAGATTGTATTTCTGTTAATTCACACCATTTATCAGAAATTATAAACATAATAAAGTGTGTTTCAGTAGAAGCCATTAGAGAAAATCTCTTCTGCAGCAAGTGGTGTCCTAGATTAGAAAACCTCAGGAGGCAAAGGTGTGTTTTACATCCTGCTGTTCAGTACTGAATGAGTTAAGACAATTCTGTTGGAGTGCATTGAGAAAAGAACAAAGAAAAAATATATATAAACCAAGATATACATACAATTCTTTACAATCATATATTAAAATATATAAACATACACTCATATATATCTATGAAATATACGAGTATAATATACCGCTTTGTGAGGATGAAAAAATATTTCTTAAAAGTATTCTCTTACCTGTGCTATGGGGTGGTAAGTTAATTAACCATTGTCATGTTAGAAGTTGCAGGTAGCTTTTGTAAAGAGAGAGAGACCTGTCCCTTACATATACAGTACAAGAACAAGGAAATGCTGAATCTGAAATGATCTTGATACAACTGCACAAAGTGAAGTTGCTGTCTGAAATCAAATTAATATATAGAGAGCATTAAGAGTAAATTTAATGAACATTGTGTTGAATTCAGTTATCTGCACTGCTGTTATCTCCCCAGACATTTGAGGGAACTTTAAAATGCTGAAAGAATTTAGATTATTGCCATGTAACATTAGATACTTATGAGAGAAAATGGAATTAACAGCTGTACAACACTGCAAGCGAACATCTGTGTGTTTATGCAAATTCCAGTAGAAGCTGCTGAAATCAGTGCCACTGTTGACTGTTGCCACAGAGACGTCATAAACCTTTCTTTTTGAAAGAACTGGTACCACGTTTCTATATTAAAAATCACAGTGACCTGAACTGCAGCTCTAAAATGTGATAAATGGAGAATCGAGTTCTGTCTTTTATAAGTGTTATGCTCATTTCTGGTTTTGTAGTGGTATCTCATATAATCTCCTGGATACCTTAATTTGTGTTTTTTTATACCTTAGCTACTTTGTAGACAACAAGAATTCTGATACCAGGCATAGTTGGTAGTGTCACAGATCCAAACAATAGTTGTAACACTTCCTAAATATTAAAGCTTTACTTACAACGTTGTGCATAATCCAGAAGGAAATAGTTTGTTCTACATTCCAGATACAAATTAACAAGTGTAGTAAAAAAGAAAATAAGAAGAAAATAACATAAACTAAAGTGAAAATGAGAAGATGTGCCATCATGGTTTTTAATAAAGCAATCAAGTGTCTAAATTATCATATGCTAAGGTTCTTCCATGCACATTGCCTCACAATCTCAAGTGAAAAGTCCAGTCTGAAATTCAAGAAGTATTTCAGTATTAATGCTTGCATAAATCAGTGGCTGCAGGTAAAAGAATCTCCAGGTGCTCAGCATAGGCAGCTTGCCTCTTGGTGTAAACTGTGTACACTGAGCATCCCCTAAAAGCCTAATGTGAAAGCAAGTCAAACTTCCTGTGAATGCTAAACTGTAACAGTGGAACTCCGTGACTCACATCTGATGTTTTATTCATGAAATGTGTGAAGACAATGATGCTCTGTTGTTATAGTGGTGCTTTGAAGTTACAGTGAATATGGTAGGCCATTTATAAATTGACTTTTTTTTTGGTTGCAAACCTAGGAGTTGTTTATGGTTTGGATCAGGGTTCTGGTAGAGCTAGAAACATTAAGGGACATGTGTTGGAGGATATTGTAGCACTTGCCAAAATGAGCATGTGGCCATGAGGATGTGCATCTAGAGTACATGTAGTAGGCTTTATTTTCACGGTGGTGCACCTCTGCTGTGAAAAGTTGCCAGCATTTTTTGATATGCTCTTACTGCTAGCATCATTTGGGAAACTATCAAATAGTTCATCAAAACCTAATATATAAAGTAAGTAATAAAGCTCCATTGGTTGTATAAACTGTTATGCAGTATGATGTCAATCATGGAAAAAGGTAAATAATGAAAGACTGAAGGTTAAGCAGTGACATGTCAAATTCTTTTTGGGGACAGGGCGACATACCCTTTAATCTAGTAACATGAAAAATCTTAGCACAACATTTATAAATCATAGAGTAGAGTCAGAAGCAGTGGCAAATTCTTATTTTTCAGAATGGGCTATCATTTTAGTCAACTCTGCACAGTTTGATAAAGAATCTTTGTACAAACTTAATTCAGTTATATAATAATTCATCCACTTAATCAAAGTCTGTTTTTACAAAGTTAATATGTAAATCTAGGTAGATGAAGTCTAAATCTGAAGCTAAACATCATAGCAATTTTTGTAAATCATAGTAGTCAAAAGTTATGGGGTAATATTACAGTTACCTAATAGTGATTTATAATAATAAAGATGATTTTTTTAGGAATCCTGCAGGTCAGAATACAGCTATGTCATTAGAATGATAACTATACTGCATTTATGTAACACTAAGTGCTGTGTGCGGATTTATTAGAAACAACAACATAGCCTTACCAAGGTAGTTGATGGTAGAACGCTCACTATGTCCTACATCTCTCAGAAAATGAATATTAAGTGCATGTAACTGATCCCTTCACCGGTGGCACTGAGGCATTCTTTATTTGCACATGCCCTTCGGTGTAATCTGGCATTACACATAGAATAATGGACAGCAATACTCCTCTCCTGAAGTAGGGGCAACAGCAGAAGCAGTGTTGATAGTCATGCCTGGTCCCTGCAAACACATTATCAACCAACTAAGAGATGGTATTTATAGACTTTGAGGGAGAGAGAGAGAGAGAGAGAGAGGCTGTGGAAATGCTAGGGCTAATACTTATGAACAGAGTGGTAGGCAAATGTGTGTAGCACTCTGCACCCAAGAATCGGGAATAAGGCACTGTATGCAAATGAGGATCCCACTAGATTATAGAAATTAGATCTGCACATAGCTGGGGCACCATGTTATACTGCTATTTGTGCTTAAACAGTGAATTTTATGGATCACTGTTATTGGCATTATCCTGTGGAGACTGACACAACATAACAACCTTACACTAATACGTGCTACTGCCATAAAGCCATAGCTTTTAGCCTTTTCCTCTAGAGCTAAGGGCAAAGCAAAAAAAATAAATAAATCTCAGGAAAAGGCCAAAAACAATAGGCAATTTTTAAATTTGGTACTGTTAACTTAGAACTTGCAAAAATATCTAGTTTTAGGAGCTACGCCACAAAAAATTAAAAATAAATTAAGGAAATGTTCCTTCATAAGTAGTGAAAAAGAAAGTAAATTAGACAAACTGATGCCAAGATAATGGCACTTTTTAAAATGCTGATACTATTGACTTAGAACTTCTCGAAGCATGCACAGTTTTATGAGGGACAGCAGAACAAAAGTTTGAGACAAAATTAAGGAAGTCCCTAAGTGATAGGTACTGTTGAGGTGTTTTGCACTGAGGTCATGAATAGCAGTGACAATACATTTATCCCATGTGGTTGAGCACTTTTCATCCACATATATTCACCGCATCATCATCCTCATTTAATTTTTCACTTAAAAACCTCAACCCTTAAGAACTTGGAGGGAGTATCATCTTTTCTTCTTCCTGCAATACATTAAATTCCAAGCATCACAATGGCAACAAGTTTGAAATCTCAGTGCAAAGGCAGTCTGATTCCAGGAAGAAGGACTAAGTGTCATTTCTTTAAAATGCTGCTGTATATTTGTCATTATATATGTTCACTGTGCTGCCCAAACCTTAGCTACTTCTGAGGATGTAATGGACTGTGCTTTTGTATGAAATCACCTGACCCAGAAGACTCCTAGTTCTCTTCCTTTCTATTTTTATCTTCATGTGAAAAGAATCTATCTGTTACCACCAGAGACAAGTATACCTTTACTGAATTTTTAACTTTTACACTAGTAATTCTTAGTGAAAAAGTTATGGAAATGGAATTTAATGACTCTTGTTTGTTGAATCTTTTATACATTATTCCCAAATGAGCAGGAAAAGGGGGCATAATCTAATACCCCCATACTGGAGAATGCACAACTCCACAGCTAAATACAGCCTACTCTGAAATCATAGCACTTCAGCGTAGCTTATAAATTCCTCAGGAAGCTTTGAGTGACATCTGAAAGATTCAGCACAATGGAGTTAGTGAAATCTTCTTGGTCTAATCTTTACTTATTCATTATTTGTTTGTTAACCTGGTTGTTTGATTAAAAAAAAATCCCCTTTTTAATAGAAGTATAGAGGGAACAGATCCATACAGTTTATAACATTATACACAGAATTGAAGTGAAATACGTTTGGTAAAATATCATATGGCCAAACGAAAAGTATGCGGTATTAGATACAGTAAAGGGTAAACATTAAACATGCATATATGAGTATTCCATGCAAAATACAGAACAAATACTATATAGAACTAACATGTAAGTGTAAATGCAAACAGCGGAATAGTGCATTTCAAATGACAAAACTTCATGTTTTTTGTTTTTTTGCCTTTCCTACTTTTGGACTTGGTATTTACAGACACCAGTTGTTATACCTTTCAAGACAGAATATTATTGGAATGTGTCTAGTGACTTTTACAATGAAATCTAAAGCTCTGCAGTTATGCACCAGAAGAGATTTGAATATATCTAATCTGTGATGCATAAATTATCAATATTATATTTTACCATCTTCTAGATTAGCCCATGGCTACAATTAATATTATTGTTTTTGTTTGAATTTGCATTATAATCTTAAAGAATGCATTCATTGTCACAGTTGAAAGAATTTGTTTATTCCCACTGTTATAAAACTCCATGCATCAGATCAGAAAATCTGTTTTTTAAGGGGTAAGAAGCATTTTGCAGTGTTGTACAACATGTCTGTTGCAACTTATTAGACAATAAATGCTTCCATGACACTGACTTGTACACTTTATCTGATTAACTTATTATTTATAATGTAGATATTATTGACTAAAGGTTATAATATAAATCAAATGTTCTGCTTCTTATACCATGCTTTGTTCCTAAGTATTCACTTCATTGCCAAATGTACTTATTCACTGCTCCTTATATTAATTGGCCTTTGAAATAGAAAGTTTAAATGAAGATTGCCACTCATCAGATAAACAAGAGATGTTTTCAGTTTTGCTGCACAAAAAAAGTTATATGTTATTAGTGGTTAAAGTTACACTTGAAAAAAGAACCTGATATGCTGCTGGACACGAGCTAGTTCTTCATACTAAGCCAAAAATAATATTTTCTCTCCTTTTACATTAGGAGATTTTCATTACTTGAGTATGAAATCCTGTTATATTGTTTTACCTATTTTTTTCTGCAAAGGGTACATTGGATATATAATGCAGTTTTAAATGACTATAATATATATATAATGAAAAAGAACCTAAAGCAAAATATGGTACCACAGTTATGGAAAGATATACGGTGTTATCAACTGAATGAACAAAGTCAAACATAAAACTGTAGAGTACATACAGTAAACATTTTATAAATCCTAAATGGCACTAAGCAGGTCTTAGTGACTGATAAGTATTAACATTTATAGATGTCAGTTTTAGTAACCAGATGGTTCTAGAGACATGAAGACTTATTTCAACTGTGAATATGTAACATTATTTTGTCAAAAGAATTAGAATGTGACCATCGGTGTTTAAGTGCAAACATCCAGAATTGCACTGAAGAGATTTAGTTAAATCTGTAATCTTTTCTTTGATCAAACCCTATAGCAAACATTGCAACTGTTTGGTTTTGCACTGTTTTCAAAAGGTTGCTTCAGTGATATGACAGAGAAGCACATCTACACAGAGAGGCAGAGAAAGTAGAAGGGGTGGAACAAGAGTAATTGTTTTTCAGAACTGAAGAAGTGTTTTAACCTGAAAAGTATGCCATTGTATTTATTGGTTTTTATCAGCGAAGTAATTAAAAAGCATTGCTTCTTCAGATTAACTAGGTATTCAGTTAGTTGCATTCTGTGGCACTTGTCCTTCAGTAATTAAAATTGATAGCCTTCTTGTAGAGGAGTTCAAACTTTGTTAAACAGCACAGACTAACATGGAGATATTAAGAATCATACTGTACCTAGAAAGTCAGCATTTCGATCTGGGCAATGCACTTTATATTTTACTTACTTGAGATATTCCTGCTTAATTTATTCTATGAAATGTTTGTACAGTTGACTATACAATCAAAGCTGTCTGTGAATAGAAATGACAGTGTTGAATATAAAGTCGGGGACAATTTACACAAATGATTCGAGAATTTGGTATGCCAGTGAATAGTGAGTGGATGCTTTGATAATCCACAAAGCAGGGCAAGGAAGACAGATACATTGCTCACAGCAGAGATTCTGGGCAACCATATGTTGTTTACCAGTACAGAATGGTTTAAAGAAGTATATAAAAAATTCTCTACTTATCTTCAATTAGGTAAGACATGCGGCCTGATTCAGTAACACCTACACTAAGTGGACAATAAGTGTATGTACACAATCTGTATTTAAGAGCATCCCTACCAGGTTTTTTGTGCTTTTCAGTCACTCTGAAAGATTATTCTAAGTGTACATGCAGGCTACTCTTTGTGGTAACCTTTATGCATCCTACTCAGTACTTAAAGCTGCAAGACCATCAGTAGGAAATCTAAAATTAAAAGTAAGAAGGTGTGAGTTATGCTTGCTTTGTCCATTCAGAATAGTGTACTCTTAGTGTAGGCGTTAATGAAGTCCAGGGATGATTTTTTTCAATGCGTGATAGTTTTGCAGCATGTGCTATGTAAAAAAAATGGAAGTTGTTATATACTAGTTAAGATTCCCTTGAATTCAATATCTTGGAGTAAATGTGTTAGGGTTGCTTTCTCCAATAGTTTTACTCTAAATGCTTAAGTGATGCTTTGTTCTGCTTTGCAATATTATGCATCAGTTTACCTTATGTAGTACGATGTTGTTTAATTATTTTCAGTTGAAAGAAATGCTCTGCTTGGTGATGTTACAGGCGTTATGAACAGAAATATGACAGCTGGGTGCTTCTGATGCACATTTTCAGACAATAGAGCAGGCTGTTAACAGTTGAGCCTGAAATTCTGAACTGTGATAGAAGTTTTTTCAAGGCTATGTTACTTGCTGATTACAATTAAACAACAGTGAAGTTCCACGCAACTGTTGCTCTGTATATCATACCTCTCGACTCTACAGATGTTCACAGAATGTCCAGAGTTTTGCCTTACATTTTTGGTCCATTTTTCATATGGTGGCAAATCACTGAAGACTGAAATTGAAAAATAATGAAAGACATTTGAGTTTTAGACTTCATATCCTTCATAAAATTCATGCTAATGGAAAACCTGGTATTCTATCAACTTTCTAAGTTTGAAACAGCAATATTTCAAAAGTGTCCCTATTTGTACCACTTTTTTATGGCTTTGTCCAGATTTCTTACTCTAAGAGGTATGATGTATATATGTATATATATATATATATATATATATATATATATATATATATATATATATATATATATATATATATATATATATATATATATATATATATATGTGTGTGTGTGTGTGTGTGTGTGTGTGTGTATATGTTTGTGTGTGTGTATATATATATATATATATATATATATATATATATATATATATATATGTATATATATATATATATATATATATATATATATATATATATATATATATATATATATAAATAGTATCAACATTACTACATGTAGTCCTACCTGAAGGGATATGTTTTGACAGTATTCTGTAATGAACTAAATTAGCATTTAGCAGGAGAGGCCTGAATGGTGTTCTTAGCTGTTTTGCTGTTTGAAAGTCGTATGTAGTGTTTGCTTTCCCTCTTGAGGTTTACTGAGAGATGGCATTTATGTTGAAGACAAATTAAATAAGCCTTATAAAACATGTTAATTGCTTGTTTGCAGCCACTCCTTGCTTCCCTGTGCTTTTGATGGCCTCTTATTGAGTTTATTAGTTTGGGTGTTTGCAAAGTAAGCTAAGCTGCAATATAGGTTCCTCCTTCAGTTGTGTAGTTATCCAAGGCTGACTGGTGGATAATCATAATTCAGCCTGCAGCTTCCAAAGGGTCAGACACTTTGTGGAATTTTGCATTAAACCATTTAGTAAGATCATATGGACTTGTAGAAGATAGAACTGGAGTCAGTCAGTGTGAAATGGCATTTGCTAATACAGAATAGGTCAAAAGTACTTTTGACTTTTAATTAGATCTATGGAACATCTCAGAAAGAGAATCCATTTTCCTTGTAAGTATGCATTAAAGGATCATCAGTGAACATATCTAATGTGCTATAGCATGAAGATGTTAGAGACTCTTCTAGAAATAATCCAATCCATGGTGTTTTGTTTAGTACAAATTGCCAGAAAAAAATATTTTCTAAGCTGTAGACATGCCAAGTTCTACACTTCTTTAGATGTGTTCAATTTATAGCAGTTGTTTTTTTAGGAGAATGGAACTGCTTACTAGTTTTGTATTACCTCTTCCAAGAATCTAACTATCTTTATTTTCTAGAACTGCAGTTTAACAGATAGAGAAATTATTTTGCTGTTGAAATTATGCCAAAACTTTAGATGTACTGATCAAGGACTGGTCTGCTCTTTTCTTTCTGTTTGAACTGTTGTTTGAATTTGGGAAACTTTTAATATGCAGGCAAGACTGAACCAACATGTCTTTGTTTTTCTTCCATTCCATTCTGGCATATGGATGTAATGTACTATATTCAAACTTGAAGGAGTAAATCAATTTTAGTGGTACTACAGAAGGGTAAATGTAGCCTGCTTTCTCAAACACTTCAAGCTACATCTCTAACAATCTGCCTGCGTATCACCTGTATTAACTGGATATTTTTATTGCCACATTGGTAGTTAAGTAACAGACTTCTTTAGGAAATGGTAGGACTAGTCTGTTTAACTATATAAGAATTATACTATTGTCACTTTCCTTAGTGAAATATTTTCTTTATTTCTTCACAGCACAGATAATTTGTTCATATTTAAATGTTTTTGATGCTTTTTTCTCGTTCTTCTCTTAAGCAACATGTGTTATTTGTTCATTAATTAAAGACTGTACAAACTATTTTGTTTATTGGGCTCAAAGGGTACCCTCACAGCATTATTGTGATTGCTATCTGCCCATTTTAAGGGGAGACTTTCATTATAACGTAATATAATTTAATTTATTGATTGGCTTACTGGAAGAGTGTTCAGTAATGGAGATCTTGAAACTAAATTAACCTGGTTACTGGCAGTGGTTAACATAAAGACAGGGAAAGGGGTACTGTCACCTGAAATACGTAAGTATCACCCTTTGATAAATACTCTGCTTTTATATAAAATAGTTTGGTAAAGTCTCAGCTACCATTTGTAAGATTTCAATAAAAGGGCACTAGGCTAGGTGAAATTCTGTAGAGCTGGTGTCTGTAACCCTATTCTGTAGCTGAACAGTGTAAATTGTATTTGTGTGTGGCAGATCTTATTCATAAAATGAGACCATAGAGTATTTCTGCTGTTAGCTGTTGAGGCCATTCACCCCCTTGCATGCATAACTAGTGACAGCAATGTAGGATTCAAAGCCAGGGTTGCCATCTTTTTCATAGTCCAGTTTCTTGACACAAGCCACACTCCCTTAAGTAGAGAAATGTTGCTTCTTTTTGCCACAACCCTGTCTCTTTTTACAAATCACACCTGCAATCATCCTGTTCAAACCAGTCTGGATGCAGAAATGCTCACAAAACTCAGTAATGACATTACAAGTTGGGGGGATCATGTCTTATTAAAAAAAAGAAAATTAAAACATAATATAGTAGAAATATACAATTTTCACACAAAGATAATCACAGTGGAAATATTATATGCAAAAAGTAAGAAAAAAAAACTGTTTATACAGTTTTACTGTGACACTTACAGAATTTGAATAGAAACATTACATAATAATACCAAAAGACAAATTATTCCATAATAGGTTCATAGGTTCATACTAAGCTAACTGCCCTTGTGAGCCATTTTAAGCCTAGCCAATTATCCCTTGTGAGACTCAAAACCCTGCACCTTGTGTTTGTAAGGCAAACACCTTAACCATTAGGCCACCCTCCCATATAAATATAAAAATACTTAATACAGGTGCCAAGAGTACCGATACTGCCATCATAAACATTTGTGATATCTTCTGTGACATACCATTAGTATTTTCTTAGTGATATAAAAGTATTAACACCAGTTTCAAATTTTCAAATGCAGCACTTCCTTTTAACCTGAGCTGCTATGAAAATTATTGCAACTTACTTAACTTAGACAGATTGATAGACAGACAGACAGAAAAAGTTGTGCAAGTTTAAGGTTCATTTAGGGGTCATGCCAATGCAGATGATTTATTAAAATACTGTGGAAAGCATGTCCACCCTTTCCTGAAATAGTGGAATTCTATGCTAAGGAATGTGCATGCGTGCACACACACACACACACACACACACACACACACACACACACACGCACGCACACACACACACACACGCACACACACAAACAAAAAAAGAAAAGAAAAACAGTCTCAGAACTCACACCAAGCAATGAACTAAATATGGAGCAACCATATAACCAGCAGTACACACGTACTCCATATGCTAGAAAATGACGTGTTTAAACAATTAGAAATAAAATAATTTCTTATAGGCCACAAGGGTTGTAAACAAATGTTTTCTGATTTTTTTAACTGATGCAAAAAAGAAATTATTACATTGGTTGTTCAGAACAAGCAATTGCAGAGGTTAGGATATTAGCAACAATATGATCATTTATTTATACCTTAAGCTGTATAATTAACACTGATACACACATTTTGACTTCATAGAACCATTTATTTTTTTACAGAAACAGAACAAACAACTGTAGAGACTAATAGAATAGTAGCAGTAGAAACATATTTTAAGGTATACAATCAGTGACACACACATACTCATGTTAGTAGCTGCGATGCAATAACATTCAGGATTAATGCTTAGACATAATATACAAGTAACAGAAGTACTCTGAAATATTAAAACTTAACAGTTCCAAGTAGCAGTAGTATTCATAATTAATATTTTGACTGCAGAATAGGACTATAAGCATGCTGTGACACTGCCAGCCCAGCTATCTGGAATTTTGTAAATAATCATATGTCATTTGTGAATACCAACATGATTCATATGCTTGTCTTACAAATTTAAAATAACTATATGTTATGTGGATATTAAACTACTGGTGTAGAAGTGTGTGTTGAATAGGGGTTGTACAGTACTGAACTTCAATGATCTGGCCACAGTGTACTCTACTGGAAAAGAACAGAAATGTATACGAACTATATACCTGTGCAAATGTATGTTTTAATAGCAGAAGCTGGAACCCACAGAGTTAACTTACAAAACTTCAAGAAAATATGTTGAAATTAAAGTTTTTTACGATTGTGTTATCTCTCAGTTTCAGTGAAGCAGACACAATGTCTAGAGCTAGAGTGTTTCTATTGTCTTGGAGAGAAGTAATTACTAGGTCTAAAATGTAAAAGTATTTGTTTTACAACTTCCGGTTCTCAGCAAACATCTGATGAGATATATATTTTAACACAGAAATGTTAGTTTCTGTTAGCCTGGGAACTGAAGGCAGGTGACAAAGAGTGATGTCATCCAATCTGACCCAGCAATAATGTTTGATATTAATTTAAGAACTCTCTCAGAGAGAGACTTGGTGTTTTGTGTTTTGTCTTGGACCTAGCAAGAACATCCATTCATCTGCATTTGGCTTGCTCTGTAGGTAAGACTTAAGGCATAGTATCTTTCTTCAATATAGATAGGAATATAGTAAAGATTAGTTTAGATGTTTTCTGTATTTATTTGAGACTAACCTGTAATGTTGTTGTAAAATATTTCCTGTGATTCTGAACTCTTTAATTACTGTGTTGATTATTGTCTTGTACTTTTATGTTTTATTAAGTATATTTAAACCTATCATTCTGGCTGATATTTGTGAAACATATTTAAGCTCTTAAAGTACCTGCGTATGTATTTGGTGACACTAAATAGCCTTACAAGTCTTGGTCACACTTACCATTTGGATAATAGTAACATTACACAGTAAGATTGAGCACCCTTTGTAAGGGCCTTAAGTAGCTGATAAGAGGGGTTGGTGGTTGGTGGCAGTGATAACTACCTTATAGTCTGGACACGATGGGGCATAGCTAGTAAACCTGTGCCAGCCTTTCCAAAGAGTGTCTGTGTGTTTGCATATAAATCAAATCTCAAAGTTTGTGTGTGTCAGCTACTTGGGCAGGGACATGAAGCACTGGTTGGACAGACAGAGTGCTGGAGCTCTTGGCTTGACCCCTAATCTGAGATTATAACCCTATACCTTTGCCAGTAGGGAGACTTATTGGAGATCTGGAGAAAGAGGGATATACCAGCCCACAGACTGAGACTGATCTCTGTGTTCTCTCAAGGGAAGCTGTAATTTACTGAGTGTGTACTTGTCATCCTTCCATTGTGTACATCGCTTACTGTTGCCAGTGGTGAGGATTGAGGCTCCTTGATTACTGGGACAGTGCAGGAGCATCACACATGCTATAACATAAAAAGTGAAATTGTATAGTAGCTCACCTCCTCACCATTTTGAATCCTCCTTGGTACTGCTTCCTTCATCCATACCTCTTATTTTCATCAGCATTAAAAATCACAGCACTAGCTTTCAAAATCAAAACAGAGTGGAAAAAAAAACTGGAATACATTCTATTTAATCCCTTAAACCCCAGTCAATAATCACACCTCAGCTATTTGAGACATAAGATCCTATAGTAGTCCACCCTATGCACTTCAGTGTCATGTGTTATATAAAAAATGTTTGCCAGTGCAAGTATTCTACAAAGTTGTTAGTAAGCTGGTTCCATCCCCATCCCTACCATTCCTTCATTAAAAGTACATCCCAGAAACCTAGACCTGCTTCTCTTCACTAATCAAATCATAGTTTAACAAAACAACATATTAATGACTGATGCTATTAAACTGTCTATGTGGAGTTCTCAGTACAGTGAGAATTGGGAAATCTGCCCTTTTAACCACTACAATAAGCTCTTGGAGTTTATTTATATAATTAACAGAGGGTGTGGGGATTACAGGGAGTTTGGCACCTGCAAAAACACTGTGTTTGCTGAAAGTTTACATTTTGAGATTTTAAAATATTGATCATATGGTCTCAACCATATGAGGTTCGGCATTATAAAAACTTGATAAGGTCAACTAGATCCTATAAATTAATATGGACCAATGAACTATTTTTATCAGTGCTGTAGAGTAAGTAATGTACCCTTTAACATTCATGCTGCAATAGGTGGTACATATACAGGATAATGTACTTAAAGTGTTTCAAGAGCCCCAAAACATCAGATACTTTACACATAACTCCCAAGATCACTCTAAACAGAACAATCTAACATTTCTAACATTTCATTCTTAAAATAACACACACTAAAAATATGCACCAGATACTGATAAAATATAATACGATAGCATGCATGTAGTGGCTGCCATTCCCAAAGCCAGACACCGCCAATCTACAGTTAGGCATCATGTACAGGTAAACACAAAGATAACAGCAGCCTGATATTCATCACTTACCACTCAAACTGTGCCGCATTATTTGGTGAAACTTGTTAATAGTTCAGCCTTAATCCTAAGAAGCAGTAAAAACACACCAGTAAAACATACAGTTATGCAGTGTACTACACCATTTCAGTCATTTACCTTGTCACTTGGTAAAAGTGGTCCCTTTTACAAAAGGTGCAGGAAGTTTAGCATTGCACAGTTTTTAAGAAAGGGCACTGTTGTAACAACACCTCTAATGATGGCTAAAGTGTTTAACTTAAAGGCACAAGGTGCAGGGTTTGATTCTTACATGTGGTAATTGGCTAAGCTTAAAATGGCCCACAAGGACAGTTCGACTAGTACTAATCTATGAACCTATGAACACAATGAAATAGTGAGTCTTGGCAGGCCTGGACATAAAGAATGTCATAAAGAATGGCATGACATGCAATTTTAAATAAAATTCAGTTTTACATCTTAAAAGTAAAATTGAAGCAAAATGTGGAACTGGACAATTGGCTGTATGGAAAGAAACTGGATCTATAAAGCAGTAATCATATTAGGCTTAGTTGTCATATCAAAATGTTCTCAATGGATGCCTAAACCTTTTTTGCTGGCTATCACTACAAGCACTCAAAACTAAAACCAAACACAAAATTATCAGGTTATTAGAGTATTAGATGTTGGATACACAGATCACTGTTGCCATAGCCTAAGCTGTATAGGTCCTACACTTGTGAAAGTGAGCAGTTTACAGGAAAAGCAGTATTTCTAATCCATCCCTAGCATCAGTTTTATATGTGTTTGAAAGGATGATTGAGAATAAACTATTGAAGGATAAGAATGAAACAAATTTTTCTATTTAACTTCAGGGGAATATGAATTATCAATTGAACTTTTTAAGGATAAAACTATTTGGGTGATGAAGATGGACAAAGGGGCCAGGATTGTCATTAGGGAAAATATGATGTACAATTCTAAAATGTTTTCATTATTATATGATGATGATGATGGCTGTTATAACCCTGCTTCTAAAACAAGGTGGATATTCCATACAATAATATTGATATACGACTGACAAATGTATTCCTTAGGCATCATCTTTCTGAATGTTTTTTTTTTCTTTTTAAGTGTATTTAAACGATTATTCCCTCAGATTTTCAGCATTCCCAGGATTCATACAAAGAACTACAACACCCCTTTAAGACCTGTTATTTCTGCCAAGGGTAGTAAAACTAAACCCTTGACAGTTTATAGTGATAACGTTTTGTATTTTAGATTTGTTTCCTCAAGTCCTTATTGAGTCATTAAATCTTTTAGAGCTGTCGAAATGGGTATTATGCTCCAATAGCATGTTCCTGTTACTGCTGACATCAGATATTTATTCCCAGTTATAGCACAAGATATTAGATTGGCATGGCTGAATGATATCCAGTTAAACCCAGCCTTTGTCACTCTGGGTCAGGTAAGCATAATTTGTAAATTTATGGATATCATTCTTCAAAATAATTTGTTTATGTTTAATGGCAAATATTTAACAGAAATCAGGTGTGGCAATGGAAAGTGTGGCAGAGCCCATTTTTCACGGTGTGTTTTTGTGAGAAACATTTTATTTTCGATAGTAAATTTGCTGGGAATTTTCATTTTTAAATGAATTTACCATATGAAAGGGTGACAGTATGCTTTTAGAACAATTTGTCTAGTATTTGGAATCTACTTCCAATTTTATAAGGTGGAAATATGAGTTTTCAGTATGTAATATTACTTTTTTGGGCATTTCTATTACATGCATTGTAGTAGTAATAGATTTGTGTCCAATATTTATGCAAAAAACCTATTTATATTGTACTAGCAATCACCCTTGTTAGATGAAAAAGTACATTGTAAAAGGACAATTTGAGAGGTTGTCACATTTGGTATTGTTAGATGAACAATTTACCATTAAGGTTCAAGTTTGTATGAGATTATTTTTGGACAGAGTTTATCATAGCAAGTTATTGGAACCAGTGATTTGTAAGGTAAGCCACAAGCGGTCTGATGCTTTTGATCCCATTTTGAAAAAAATCTAACAACAACAAGGCTGTATCCAGTTAGATATACTATGTGCCTACTATTTTCAATGGATAACAGGGGCATTCAACATTTTTTTCTTAAACATCAGAATATATTTAAACATTGTGAGGAAGTATCTAGACCTTTGTCATTTAAAATAAAAAAGTTCCACAGTGTAAAAGTGAGACTGATATGTTTAAATGTGGGACATGTAAATTTTGTAAATTTATTCTTAAGGGTAAATTTGTTGTGGTTCGCTCAGATAGTTACTTTTGCTACGATCATTTTGTCTTTAACAGGAGGAGTAGTTTATTTGGCTATATGTACATCATGTCAAAGTTTTTATGTGGGAAGACCAAACAGAAGTTAAAGGAAAGAATATATCAGAATATTTATTTCATTAGAAAGCATCAGATCACTAATGCTTTGGCCAAACATGCTATGGAGTGTGAGAATTTTAACAAAGTTACATTTTTTTTTATTTTTGGAAGAGTGTGCATGAATGATCAGAATGGGACACTGGTTAATTCATTTGTTATATTGTGAGTTACATTGGCAGCAATTATTGACTGCTTAACTTCCAACAGGACTGAATGAGTCGTTATCTATTTTGATTGTACTGAAAAGAAAGCACAGATTAGTGATGCTATGTTATTCATTGTGGAAATTATGATAATTGATGTTATTTATAATGAGTTTTTTATTGTTAAATGTCCTGATGAAGTCTAAAGCATTTATCTATAAATAAATCAGTTGCAGTGGTAACCTGGTGTATTTTGGTTTTATTGCTGGTTTTTAGTACTTCTGCCTGGGACTTTTTTCATGACATGGATTTTATTAATCTGCTTCAACAGTTGTTGAGTTTCTACAGTGAAATGCATGCATCTATAATGACGATACTCAGGATTCTGGGTAACATGGTATCAGTGAGCTCATGCTTCCCCTGGCCAGACCACTCATTTGGAAGATAGGGCTGTACCTCAAATATGCCTGCACTCAATGTCTGCACCCTTAGTCATTTCAGATCCCAGTTCTGGGATTTGTAAAGTGGGAGGTTAGACTATGGGTAGAACAGATAGCTTGCAATCCAGGTCTTCCATTTCACTTTTGACACCCCCCTCTTGTCAGTCCCCACAGATGCTTCAGACTTGGTGAGGGTAGCAGTTTCAAAAGGGGTAAAAGTTCAAGCTTTGTGGGATCCTATAGGCAGAAAGAACACATAATTGTCAGAGATATTGGTAATGATCAGTGCTTTGAAGGTCTTAGTCATCTCTTGTCCGAGAGCATCTGCAAATGTGGACATTCAATACCCCAATGATGTGGTACATAAACATAGAGGGCGGTACCAGATCTTACTCTCCGTGCAGATGTGCTGTGATAGCTTAGGAGCTAGCAACTCAAATCTGTTTGACTCTCCAGGCTTCATACATTCTGTCAGAACAAACCTTCACTGCAGACAACCTCTGAAGGCCAGGACAAGCTCCCATGGATGGAAGCATTCTCCTGGGTTTGTCCCAGGATTGATCTGACTGCGGAGAACACCTCAAATAGATCTGTTTGCCTCCTTTCAGAACAGTCAACTTAAGAAATTCTACTCTCAGACTCCTTGCAGACAGGCATAGAAGAACAGATGCTTTCTCATTAACTCAAATGGGTATGTTCCTGTATTCTTTCACATTTTTCATTAATTCACAGGGTTCTTCTCAAGATCTAGATTCCCCATAAAGTGTTGAGGCATCTCCCTTCTGACAAAGGTGACTGTAGATCTCCCTTTTTTTCATTCTGGCCAAGGTAAGTACCTCAAGCTTCCCCACAGATCTGATTGACTCACACAAGACAGGGGAAGTTTGATACAGACCCATCTGGAATATCTTCATCGAACTCCCATGAGGATGATACATTTTGATACCTTTTAGGCCCTATTTTTCTGAGGAAGTGATGCAGGTACTAAAGAAGGTGAAACAACAGCTACTAGAAATCATATATGTGCAAGTAGAAAGCATTTTTTAGATTGTCATGCAGAAACAAATCAGTCTGACTACCACAGTGTATGGTATAAACTTTGGGAGGATGGCCTAATGGTTAAGGTGTTCGCCTTGCAAACACAAGGTACAAGGTTTGAATCTCACAGGGGATAATTGGCTAGGCTTAAAATGGCTCGCAAGGGCAGTTAGCCTAGTATGAACCTATAAAATAAAAAAAGTTTAAAACAGATTAGCATTTTCAGTTTACTCACTACTAGCCAATCAGCAGTCATTTATTGACTCCCACCCTTTTGTTATTTCTAGATAAGGATCAAAGCTGAAACATTCACTCAAAACTATTGGATAAAACATTCATTCAGCTTGCCACTATACACAAATAATAAAACTACATCCACATAAATAAGTATTAGTTCAAGACCAATCATACACCATAAAGGCGGTTCATAGAAATGCAGTTAACCAATGAGTAAAACTGCATCCACATAAATAAATAATTCATTCATGACCAATCAAACACCATATTGGCTGTTCATAGAAATAGCATCAGACAATTATCTTCTACAAATTAAAACTGTGTCCTAATAAATACAACTTTACCGCATGACCAATCAAAAACTATAAGGACGGTTCATAAAGAACCAATTATCCAGTCAGTGTCTAAAAGCAGACGCATATGGCTTGAGAATATCAGTCCTACCACCATTTATAGCACTGTTGTGCTAGGTAACTTTTAATTAAAACACTCAGTCCTTACACCAGCAAAAGAAATAGCATATATCATTTATAATCACATGGGATATCCAAACTATTACAGCAAGCTAAGTCTCCGGTGAGACGTTTAGCACTGATAACCTCAATGGCTATCATTTTCATCTCCTGATGATCACTAGAATAAAAAATATAATCATAATTGAAACTTCTTGTGTAGATCAAATGATCTCATCTCTTCTGGAATAACCTATGCCCTTTCAGAGCCAGTTTAAGGGGTAGGTTTACTTACACAACTATACTTTCTGGAATCCTAACTGATTACAGAACCTCAGATTTTCCCCTAATATTGATGATTATGATCATATGTCCAACCATAATCAGCTTAACATGCGAAGATACATGGACACCAAAAAAATCACCTCAGAAAAAAGTGTGGCTTTCATGTCATGGACACATAATAAAAGGTTATTATTAGAGACATGGCCATAATTCTTTGTAGTGAATGAAGCTTCATATTCTAAATATACTTCAAGTTATGGACAAAAATGAAAGACACAGAAAGTATATGCCTGTGAAGTGTTACTTAACGTTACAAAACAGACAACAGCATACCTCTCAACATGTTTACTTAAGAATTTTGGACAAATCCAAAAATAATGGGAGGAGGGGCAAAGGATGAAAATCAGGGACAATTTTTAAATGCAGCACTAATTCATTAAAAAAATAAATAAAACAGCAGGTTTTGCATCAATATGCATTTTCTGAATAATAGTAAGTTTAAAACTGCAATGTCTACTATTATTGACTGAGAGCAATCCTTGGAAATTTACCAGACAATCAACAATTTGACGAGTGACATGGCAAAAATGCGATGCAAAATCAGGGACTTTTAGCTTGTATGTACAGGCGGCTGAAAGGAAGTGCTAGTGTAAAGGCTGTTGAAGCTGAGGTGCTACAGAATTTTAAGAGCTTTTATTATTTTGTTATAATAAATAATTTTTTCCTGTTTTTTTTTTTTTGGCCATTGGTTTTGTGGTTTGCTGCTACTTGTTTTTCCTTGTGGTTGATGTGTGATGAAGTGCTACTCTGTAGAAGGAACAGCTTTAAAAGTTGTTAGGCATATCATTCTGCCACATTGTCTGTTTCTATCTGTGACTTAGTGTGGTTCTAACAGCATTTGATGCTGTTAGTTCTTCAGCTCTCCATGCACTATATCACTTTAAAGCTTAAAGCTGTGATTAACAGTGATTTATTTCTGGTTGTGCAGGGTGACGGCCACCTTAAAACTGGAAAAGAACACCACATAAAATGTGTTACTACATTAGACAAAGGAAGACCATCCTTAACTTTTTAGTGATCACTTATAGATTGATAGATGTGTATTAGTTTAAAAGTCACCAGGGCCTTTGTAAGCCGAGCCATTCAACCCAAGTGTATGTCATGAGTAATTGTGCCACAGAATTTATTTTAAGGTGTAAATGTTAGCTATGGCATGATCTAATGGCTACCTCGGTCCAACAGAGACATAGGTGTCAGACCAGGAGTGAATTTCGGTTTCCCATCCACTGGTCCTGGTTTCACTTGAAAAGGATCAGGGAAGGGCTCTGCTTCACATGGATAGGAAGCCTATTCCAGAGAATGGGGATTTTCTGAGATACATACCTGTCCCTTCAACATGTCCTATTTAAGCCCCAAGCAAAGTTTAAATCCTTGGATGTGATGCTCATTTTGCAGATATGCAAAAGGTCCATTAGAGCAGGATCCAAGGATGCCTTGCACGCCTTGTAGGAAACAGAGTATAGGGTTAGGGCTTTAAGGCAATGTGCATAGTACATTGTGTATATGCCCCAAATTCTTTATGTAAGGAACCTTTGTGGATGTTCCAGTTATTACATATGCCTGGTTAAGCACATACTTGGGGGGAATATTTATTCAATGATAGGTCTGATAATGGCTGACTACAGTGGCACAGTGACTTTCCTGGACCTAGATGCCATGCACTTACTTATAAGTTGAGAGACATAAAATGATTTTCTTGTAACCTTAAACACATGTTGGTCAAGACCCAGGTTACTAGCTACATGAGACCCCAAGTACCTGGCAACTGTTCTGGTTTTAGGGGTGTTTTATCAATGAGATAGTTTACCTGAATGGCCAACTTCCCAAAAGGTACTATGATGAATTTCTTGCGATTGGGTTTTAAGCTGTGACTTTGGCACCAGTCATGTGTTTGTGTTGGACCTTCCTGTAAAATGTTAATATCTTGGGGGAGGGGGTTTTATGACTGCTGTTAGCTTGCAATCATCTGCAAACTTGGTAAGCCAGACATTGACATTGACATTGACATTGACATTGACTTCAGAAAATAGATGCCAAAGAGGAGCAGACCCAGCACAGTACCCTGTGGAATGCCACTGATGACCGGCCTCTTTGTGGAGGTGGTCTCTATAATCCTAATCTTGGGCCCTGTCTGTGAGCCAGCTTGCTATTGAGCAAGTTACACAAAGGACTTATGCTTAATTTGTGAGTTTGTTTACATGCCTGAATGCAGTACTGTATCAGATGCCTTAGCTAGGTCTGGGTAGGCAGTAGGCATTGTTTTGCCCTCGCCCATTGCCATGGTGGCATTCTCAAGTAGTCCACCATGTTAAGTAAGCATTAACTGCCTTTGACAAAACCAAACTGGGTTGGGTCCAGGCCTGAAGTTTTTTGTGTGCTCATTAATCATTTCTATGACAGTTCTTTCCACTGCTTTGCATATAAGGCTAGTCAAGCTAATAGGTCTATAGTGCCTGGAATACATTGATGGTCCACCCTTGTCCACATGTATAGCAATTGCACTCATCCATTCATATGGCATGAAACCTTTGCAGAAATAATGGCTGAACAGTGACAACAGAGGCCATGATAGGTCATATTTCAGGCTATTTATCAGGCAACCTGGGATATTATTGGGACATGGTGAAGTTATATTCTTGGCCTTAGAGCGTGCTTTAAGACTTGCCCCCTACTGACAGTTGAAGGGATTATATTTGATAGTATTTCCTTCAGGGGAACTGGGGATGAGAGGCACGGTAAAGTCAGGGCTTAATTCGTCAGCCAGACGATTTGCTGTATCTCTGGTTTCTGTAAACATGGGTCGGTTTACCAAAGTTTGGCATTGTGTGCTGCCTTTGAAGGATTAGACATAGCTAAAAAAGGCCTTATGATTATCCTTGGCCTGGGATGTATGTTTACCTCAAAATTTGCTTTCTTGGACTTAATCCACTTAGTAGTAGATTCAGTCTGATGAGTTTTTTTCATCTTTATTCATGTTACACTTTCTAATATTAGCTATGACTTTTTTCTTTTGTTGTACAACCTATTTAATTTTGGATTCCATCTGGGAGGTTTTTTTTTTTTTTGAGTTAGTTTGAGGCTTAGGCTTACCTTTGGTAGGCAGAGCAGGTTCTATGCAGTCACTGACATGGTTGTACAGAACTTCTATGAATAATTTTACATAGGTTGCTGTGTTTTCTGGTTTTAGAGGAGCTTCAAATTTTGACAGGTTATCACTTAATAAAAGGTAGTTTGCCTTTGAGTAGTTAAACTGCTTTGTGGTATGACCTTATGAGACAGGACATGACACTGGGGTGAAGCAGCTTTCTCCCATATTTGTGAGTACCAGTTTCAATATGTTTGTACCTCTAGTAAGCATATGCACTAACTGGTCCAAGATGTTTGTGTCTACAAGGTCTAGAAGTCTCTGTGTCTGCAAATTTGGGGACATGAAGGATTCCCAGTTTATAAAGGGATAATTAAGTCACCCAGGAGTAGTTTATTTTGTTGAATTATGAGGGATGAATGGTGAGTGTCTCTAGTACGTCTAAGTATGAGCCATGGGTTTCGTAAGACACAGAGAGTGCTCTATTGCTTGCTAAGACATGTGTGGGCCTTTGTCTATGGTAATCTAGACATGGAAGAACTCTAGTTCATCATCCAGTTAACCATCCTACAGGCATGCTTGTTACTAATATAGATTGAGACACTTCCACCTTTATTCCCTGTATGTGCAGTCACTGGCCTAAATGTATGGACAGCACTGAAGCCTTGCACAGATGGGGTACTCTCTTTGGCTTTAAACCATGTCTCAGTCACAACATAGATGTCTATATTACCCAAAAGGAGGATAGCTTGGGGAAGTAGAGCTTCTCATTTAAACTTGTGGCATTGACTTCCTTGGGTAGATTTTGTTTCATTGGGAAGTTGTCAATCTGGCATCAACTAAAATGCTCTGTGGTGAAAGATATTGTTTTAGCCAGTGTTCAAAAGCCTAGAGGAAACAGGTGCAGATCACCCCTGGCAAAGCAGTGTGGTTTATTAACCATGTCCCCTGTCACTGACAAATATAGTATCCCCTAGAATGGCACCAAAAACTAAGCCAATAATTAAAGTCAATCATCTTCTGTTTGTGTTGAGGCATCATCTGTGATGATGGTACAATGTTGCTGAATGCTATGCACATACCAGCCTGCAACACATAGTCTGAGAGCTCCATAACATGTTTCTTCTTATAATCTAGGAGAGTACGTCTCACCTATATGAACTACGGTTAAATCATACTGGCACCCGTGATTCAATGACTTGAGACCACGTGTAGCTTAGAGCATGTACTACATGAGAAAAGCTGCATCAGCAATTTCAATGTAAAAGTCTACCCACAGTTCAGCTAATTCGAGATAGCTAATTACAACAGAACAACTTAATTACTGGCAAAGATAAAGGTTATGCTCACAATCAGTCTATCTTATGTAGAAAATGTGAAATTAAGCTATTACTCAGTCAAAATAAACATGGCCTTACAGTAAAAACTAAATAACTAAGTATGCTTTTTGCAGCCCTATATTAACAGATAACATTACAATAGTAGTAATGCTGTAGATCAGCCAGCATGACTTAAGTTCTACTTCAGACTTGCTTCCACAAATTAGTTTTTTCCAGTTATAGTAGTGACCTGCCATAATTTTGCTCCTGAAGAAACAAGCAGAATGAACTACCATTCAGATTGTTTGCAAAAGTAACACCAAGCTCATGTATTTATTTTTACACCCCCCCAAGCTTTTCAGAGTTAACATATTCAACTCTCATTAGCTAAATCTCATGCATCAACGACCTGCATCAAGGAAGGGTGTAGGCATGGCAGTAGTCTTTGGCAGCTCTTCAAAATTTTTGTCAGCATAGGAAATGTGCTGACAGCACTAGCAAACATGGAAATGTCTTCAGAACTGCTTCAGTACTGGGGTTTATAGTGGAGTGTATAGCAGTGAAGCTGGAGTAGCAACAGAGAGGTTCTGTTTCTGGATAAACAAGAAAAAATGGGCAGGTGACAATCTTCGTCAAGGCCTGGAACTAAAACAAAAGAACCGGACACCAAAATGTGAAAAACCTGAAACCGGAGCCAGCAACTATGCACAGTATAGAGTGAAAACAATATATAATGTTTAATGAATACAACTACAAAAGATTAAGTGCTTTCATGAGTTTGTAACAATTGACTCCATCAGAAGGCCGGTAGGCACAGTCCCTCATATATTTGGTACCAGATGTACAGATTTAAGCTTTGTTTCGCTATACATGCATTCAAAAGACATGCGTAAATGGGTGTGCTTTCGTTGAAGGTTGAACGTCGAGCTGGCACCTCGACATTTTTGAAAATCTACTGCCAATCATTAGCAGACCAGAGTTCCACTGTGGCGACCCCTAACCCAGGAAAAGCCGAAAGACAACAACAAACATCACTGTACATGTCACACAGTTTGGTGGCAGTGGTGAGATATTTTGCAAATTAAACATATACAGACAGCAAAACAGTCTTCTCACCAAAACATAATAAGCATTGCAGCTACAATGTGAAATATAAGCAGCATACATTACGTACCATTTATTTTGTTTTCAGTCAAAGCAGTTTGGTAAGAAACAACATGATATCTGGATAATATGTTCAGGATGTCAGTGGCAGAACTGTTTAAATAATACAAATCAAAAGGACTCCTACTTACTGGACTGAACACTGATGAATTAAAAGCCATCTTGTTGCAGTCAGTATTCAGTCCATTGGACATAGAGGCAGCCTGGTGCAGACTGCCGGCAGCAAGATACACATATATATAGATATATATATATATACACACACACATATATATAGATATATATATATATATATATATATATATATATATATATATATATATATGAGAGAGAGACAGAAAGATGAACATTTTGTCCTCCGCTGATCTTAAAATGCAGCTTAAAAAGAGCTACCTTGAAGCAGTTAACAAAATGAAACACCATGAAAAAGAGAAAGTTAAAAAAATGAAAGCCACCGAGGAGGAAAGGAAGTGACAGGACGGGCAGTGAGCAGAGGTGGTATGAGTAACAATGCCATAACACAAGAGACAGAGAAGGAGGGATCGCATAAGGTGAGACTTGTCTTTTCACCATGTGAATATGTGTAGCAAAAAGGAAAATATCATAGACAACAAGGTCCACGCTAAATTATTTTCTCTCTTTTTCAGGCCTTCCATTTTTTATTGACCAGGTATTGCAAACATGTGAATATGTGAACAGTGTGAAAAGAAGTTAAAGATAAATGCTTTACTCTATTGAAGAACCATTTCAGAGGGTAGACATAACTACTGCGAGACCTCTTAGTATTTCACACACTGCTTGGTAAATATATTCCTTGGTGCTGTTAGATTATTCTTTTACATACCCTTTTCACTGATGCTGTCTTATATTAAATACAAAAAAGTTGATAAATACTGAATTGGAATTTTTTTGCAGAGTAGATTTTTCTCTAAGAGATACTTATGAACAGTTGTGCTAACTTTATATCAGATGTGTTGTACTTTATGTGGAACTGATGCGAAAAAGAGTAAACAACTCCTTACAGAGACTTACACACACAGTCTGCTGGAGAGGTTTAGCTCTGCTCTTAAGACTTTGCTGTTATCCAGAGATCATTCACAAAAGAGTTTAAGTGACAGGGTACCTCCCCATCCTCCTATTTGCAGACAGGGATCTGCCCAAGAATCTACATGCATTTCACCATTCGGCCTACTTTATGGTCTCAGGATAAGGGAGCCTCTAGACTTAATTTGTGATGAATAAAGAGGTTGAATATGATTCTCAGAAAATCTTTTGTGCAGTTATGTGCAAATTTTCTGACTTATGGAGCACTTGTGGTTGGCAGAGGGGCTTTTGCGTAAGCACACAAGCAATACAAGGCCTGATTTACCCAGTTGTTTGATATGATGAGATAAGTGTCAGAGAATAAGACCAGATGTTTGACATGATGAAATAAGAGTCAGAGAAAATACGGCCAGACAAAAGGCAGTGATGTATATCCCCGGTTTAGAAACAAAGCTACAAGCCAGTTGTGAGGGATAGTTCTCTGCTATAAAGGAGCTATGCAATGCTATATATGCCAGTATGGAAGCAAAACACAAATATTATATGTTAGTATGATAAAGCCCTACCATGGTAGACAGTTATTGTTATGAAGCATTTGAAGAGGATTACATGAAGAATCATTCAGGGATTTGAAGTAGGCCTTCTCTTTAAGGATGGTTCTGACACAACAGTGTCTGACATATCACAACCACTATCCCCTAATGATACTCAAAAAAAAAACTATTACAAGATTTTGAGGATATTTTCATTGCTAAATTGGGATGCACCTAACTGGTAGAGCAAAATGGAGACACTGGGACTCAAAATTTTAGAAATCACTACTAAAATAAAAGAATGACAATTGGAGATGGCAGAAGTGTTGTATATTAAGTCCAAATATGTGAATGGCATATCCCAAGGAAAGGAACAGATAGTGTAACTGGAATTATGCTTATATCACATATTACTCTTATTAGAGGTCTTCTAATAAAATGTCAGGTTGAATATTATTTTAGATGTAGACATGTCTGGATTAGTACATTTATTATGTGTATTAAAAATTAATTGTTGTTTGTAGCATAGCAAACTTTATGTAATGTTTTGAAGTTTTTATTTATTTATTTATTTATTTTTTGTGAAACAGTGTTTTTTTTCCTAGGGAAAAGAATCGCTGTTCCGAGTATTCGAGATTGTAAGCTTTCGCTTACATGGGTCAATAAATCAGCATTCGCTTTTTTAAGCATCTGCTGATTTACTATAGACCCAACAAACTAACTAAATGACTAACTGCTACACACATACATGCTTTCACTCTGGCTGCTCACTCAAAATGGCATTCTTGTTTATACATGCTTAGTACTTGTAAGCATGTGTCCCATAGACTGGAATGGCTCTTAAAGGTTCAACACACACTCTGATCTACATGATTCTACTCTGCTCTTATCATATCTGTAATTGAATACAATGCCCCTTTGGCATGTATCTATTCAGACACATTTAACAGCTGGAATGCCAACAATGGTTAAGGTTCCTCACCAGGAGAATTCGATGCATGAATACTCTGTCCTACACTTATTGCCTAAAGGCTCTGCCTCTGTATTCAGTCTCCTACAGGCAGCTGAGAGGAGATCTTTGCCTGGCTTCCAGGGCTTCCTCAGATGTAGCCCTGTTGGATCTGCTGCACATGCACAAAACAAACAGCACCAGATACACTAGATCCAGGGATTTGAACTTCACTTGTGACATAAATAGAAAATGCTGGAGAGACAGACATGTGTCTTAAAGGATCCTCACACTACAGAATAGACTCCCCATTCTCCATGCAAAATAGAGTTCATCCCTGACCCCGTTAAAAAAAAACCTTGATCACTGGATGGCAAATCATAATAGACAAGAGTCCTATTAGTCTATATCCTATTCTCTAATGCACTAAACATCAAACACCTCTTCGTCTAACCCTATTTGTTGAAGCCTTCATCAGTCGAATGGTTATTTCAGCAAACGTTTTCCCATTGTACGTAACCAGTGGGCCATTATCAGAAATTTGCCATTTTCCCCAATGTAGTGTGACCTCAGAGTTGGTATATTTATATAGGGGGTGTGGGGGGGCACAGCCCCTCACCAAGGTGGGTTTTAAATAATGCTGTTTTTGTTGCAGTCGGTAGGTTGGCCAACTCGTTACTTAATGTGGGAAAAAGTTTTGCTGAAACGATTGTTCAACAGATGAAGATTCTATAAATAGGGTTCGACAAAGAAGTGTTCAACGTTTTGTGCATTTGATAATGCAGTATAGACCCAAGTCCAAGAGTCAGAAAAGTATTATCCCAAGTAACACACCCCATGCAAATTCTTAGCTACCTGCCTATAAATATGACCTCTGTATGATACTTGGGACCCAAATGGTTTAGGGTCTGCAAATGTGTTTGTAAGGGCCCTAGTGGTCATTAGCCTAATAGCAAACTATGAACATGCATCACTGGCTTTGGCAGCCTACTAAAAATAATAGTTTAGGGAGATAGGGAGAGACTCAATTTACCAAATAGAAAACAAAACAGGCCTATCTATTACAAGTTTTTTGCAATAACTTTTTTGTAGTGCATGGATTGCCTCAGTTATGCTCAGAAAATGGCTAAATTATATCCTGGTTCAGCACTGCTGTGGCACAAGACCCAACCTTAATAATGCTTAGGGTGGTGCTTAACAATTGTTAAGCACCCCCTATGCATTGCTAATATCGGGTCTGACCTAAATAAGACAGAGATGACCAATAAACAACAGCATCAGGGTAGGAAATTGTTTTGATTCAGCTCCAGTTTCTGCCTGCTGTCTAAAGTACACACAGTACTTTGGTTACAAGTGCTTACCTTAGACAGGGAATGCCTAAGGGCAGTAATCACTTCCCCACTGTTTTACCATTTTTCAAGCCAGAACAACACATCGTTTTTTTTTTTTTTTATTTAAATTTTGACTAACTAGTATTACATGGAGAAAATAAATCTGCATGCACTACAAAGAATTATAACTGGATCTCAGATCATAATGATGAATGTGTTTCTCAGGTTGAATTTTTTAGCATCCACATCTCAAACACATAAAATGCTGTTTATGATCAGCGACCCAATCATAATGCTCTACATTGTCAATCTAATTTTTCATTAGTAATTATATTATAACTTATTGCCTGGGATGAGAAATCATGCAGATGGGAAACCAAATGTGCTGATATTCAAAACCTTTTCTTGTTTTACATATAGTGAATAAAAAATTTGGTGCACCTTTTCACCTTACTGAGAGTCGACAAAATTCATGACGTTTAATTGTAAAGGACAAATTGCTGAAAGTCTCTTTAGTGATTTTATGCTATACAGTATTATAGGTTGTGGTACAACACATTATATAAAATAAGTACATTGAACATTATTCTGCAGCACAAATAGAAGGAACAAGTGAAAGCTTCTTACAATAATCGCTACAAGCTTTTTTAATAATTAGTATATTTTAACATTGTTGATTAGTACCTTGTATTAGCATTGTATGCTTGGTTCTGGCACTTTTCAGTGGTGCCAGCTGTGAGCTAATGTTGATAACATGTAACATGCAGGAATATGACTGGGTTACCAGTTGTAATAAGCATATTGTGTGTTGAAGAGATGGATGCCAAGAAATTCTCCTGACGGGTGAAGCACCATTGCATGTTAAGATAATATCTCATGCTATAGCAATGCTAAACCAGGATATAAGTCAGCTGCTTTTTGAGTGCAGTTGGAGTGCTCCATGTAATACATGCATATTCAAAATCCAGTAGAACTACTCAATTATTTTTCTTTTCTTTGTGTCATATGTAGCATATTGACTGCCTGTAATGTTTTATGATAAGGTGGTGAGGTTTTCTTGTTTAGGTATAATACCCACATTCTCAATTGAAAGACATCCACGGATTTTAAGTTCACATTATTATCTTGGCTCTCACTCATTTTTTTCATATCACAGGGTTATGACCTGGACATTACTGAGATGAATATATTGTTTGTTTTAAACAAAACATCTACCTCACATAGATTTAATTCAAAAATGTCTAATACATTATGACTTCTTGTCTTCCTTCTCTAGATATAACTAATATTTCAGCACATTTCTATTTAGTGTTAATTATTCTCCAGTAAGTCTTAGACTACATGATTTGAATTAATGTTGTATTTTTTCTTCTGAATGGTCCCTATTTGTAATATACCATTTGAGAAGGCCATATGCTTTTACAGTAGACCATTATACTTGCCAGCTAAATCCAGGCTGTTTCGTAGACACACACACAAGCACACAAGCACACACACGCACACACACACACACACACACACACACACACACACACACACACACACACACACACACACACACACACACGCACACACACACGCACATGCACATACACGCACACACACGCACACACACACACACACACACACACACACACACACACACACACACACACACACACACACACACACACGCACACGCACACACATATTAC
>NC_056725.1:1611958858-1612013858 GCF_019279795.1 Protopterus annectens
GAGAATTATTCAAATAATCTAGGGCTTCTTTGTGTGGAATACTAGTGTACAGATATTGAATGTCAATGGAGAACAGAAAAATTGGTGTACTGTCCCTCAACTGATTCAAAATTTTCTTAGGTTGCTTAAAACATGTTGGGCCAGATTCAGGAAGGCTTACACGGAGTTCAAGAGTAGTGTAAGCCTCCGTGTAAGCCTCCTGATTCAGCAACAGCCCAAATCTCCGTGTAAGAGACAGCTAACACGTCTCTTACACGGAGTGGGCGTGGAAATGCTCAATACCTCATTTGCAGCTCCAAGATATGCAAATGAGGTATGTGAGCGATCCACGAAGGCCAAACCAGTCCGTGTAACGGACGTGTTAGCTGCAGAAATGTACTCAGCTGACAACTGAGTACATTTCTGCAAAATTAAAAACGGAGCTATGTCAGCTCCAAATAAAGGGTGCATTTGTTATATTAAGCATGCCAATGGCCAAATATGTGGCCATTGGCATGAAAAAGTGTTGCAAAAAAAAGTTATATAACTTTTTTTTTTTCCACGGGATTTATGTGTTTAACTGTAGCGCACACCCGCGCAAACGGGTGCGCTACCTAAAACTGAAAACCGAAGCTTATAAGCCCACAATTGTGGGATTTATGTATTACATGAAATGTCAATGGAGGGACTTGCAGAGCAAAACAATATGGCCTCCGTTTAGTGGTTGTCAAGGGGGGGAAGCTCCGTGTAAGATATGTAACTAAGCATTACTAGGCAATCCTATGTAAATGAGGCTTACAATACTGAATCACACTGCCACATAAGTAATGAGCACTTTCTGAGTCGTGTAAGAGTTAGAGAAGGGGGAGGAACAGAGTAAGAGGTAGGTGACATCATGGGGGGGAAGGATAGAAAGAAATGTACCAGATTGGAGGGCAATGTAAGGTAAGAGATGACAGACAGACATCAGGGAGGGAGGTGTGTCCCAACAGAACACTAGGAATGTCAAGAAATTGAGGGCATACGCTATCCCTACACTCTAAGTTTCTTGAAATACGTGCATGCGCGCGTGTGCGCGCGTGTAAGGCAGGTTCAACATGTGGGAGCGTGTTGCAAACTGTTTACAACGGTTTGCGCGGGCGTGCACATGTGTAAGGCGGTGTGCGCGCGTTTTAGCATGAATCAGCCTAGCTAACACCGTGTAAGGATGTGTGCGCGCGTGTAACACCGTGTAGGGATGTGTACGCGTTTAAGTTACTGTGAGCGTGTTTAAGCCGGTGTGCACATTGCTCCCCCTCAGGAAACAGAGAGGAAATAGGAAACAACCAAAATACAGGGAAACTGCCAGAAGATACTACTAAAGTTAATTGGTGGAAACAATTAGAAGCAGGCAATTACACAGGCAGACTAGAAGCCCAACCCAGCACTTAAAACACAACAAAGAGCAGTGCAGGCTGTTTCTCACAAGAGATACTGCCAGAAACTAAGCTATCAGAGTTGAAACCTGAAAGAAGCTGAACTCAGAGCAGAAATGCTAGGGGCTGCCATAGCTGTTATAATCAGACATAGGCGAATTGCCGAGGGTGGTGATAATGCAGATGCTGACAGACAACCCAGAGTGAGGAGAAGGAGAAGAGTATACAGGCCTAGGGTCACCTACCATGGGTTACATGAGCTGGAGATAGTAGAGCTATAGAGTGGACAGAGAGCTCCTGCAGCAGATTGTTGAGCTGTGCAGGCCACGCCTCACACACAGAACCAACAGAGGAGAACCCATCCCAGTGGAAACCAAGGTATGTGCTGGCCTAAGAATACTAGCAACAGGTACCTTTCAGAGACCAACTGGCGATATGATGGGGATATCACAGGCATCAGCCTCCAGGGTACTGCACCAGTTCCTGGATGCCATGTCACCACATGTCAGTGATCATATATATGTCCCTAGTGACCGTGAGGTTGTGTCCAGCAATATCGTCTCTTCCAGCAAATAGCGGGATACCCTGAGGTGCTGGGTGCAATAGACTGCACGCACATACGCATCAAGGCACCAGCCGGTGAGCGGGGTAGAGTCTACATTAACCGCAAGGGATACCCCTCCATCAACTGCCAGGTCGTGTGTGATGCCCAGGGCATAATAATGAATGTGTGTGCTGGCTGCCCTGGTAGCTACCACGATTCCCACATCTGGCATCTGACGAGCTGTACCAATCATTTGCCAATGGGGACTTCCCACACGGACACCTAGTGGGGGATGCTGGTTATGCACTTGAGCCGTGGCTGATGACACCCATCAGAAATGCACACACACCCGAACAGGAACGCCATAATGAGGCACACGCACAAACACGTAATATCATAGAGCGTGTGTTTGGGCTGCTCAAGTCACGGTTCCGGTGTCTGGACACGCCTGGTGGAGCTTTGCAGTACACACCAACTACATGTACCCAAATGATCATGATATGTGCTTTGCTACATAATATGATCCTTCGCAAACAGCTGCAGCAGGACCAGCACAGGGCCGGGCCAAACATCTCCCCAACATTGCTAAGGCCACCACAGGCAGGGGTGACTTGGAGGAGGAACAACCTGACCTTGTCCCAGTAGGCAGAAGGAGGCGTGCCCAGTATGCCCTGGCCTTGGCAAAGAGGCAACGATAGCACATATGCTTGGTCAGTAGGAACACTGGGACCGATACCCACTCTGACTCACTCATACAGTAACAGGGATGCCTAACATGACACAACCTGCTTCCAAATGTACAGGGAGTGTAGTATGTGCATCCGACAGAGGCAGCCCTGCAGCACCACCCGAGGCATGAATGCCATGTGTTAAGTAATGTAATACCATGTATCATATGCACACCTGAGGACCATGACTAACATCCACCCTCACCAATCATAAACCACAAAACACAAACCCACCTCATAGCTATCACAAGGGATAGGAACCTAGATGTAATGCTACCCAATGCCAAAGGTATAAACAGCAAGATGTGTGCAGTGTAAATGCACACAGTATAGAATGCACATATCAGTGCTGTAATAGAAAACAGGGTCAAAGCACATCAGCACCCTGACACTACCAGGGTCACACCTCATACAGTGATGTACATGTGCAAAAACATGGAACAAGATACAAAATGAGGGTGACTACCAATAAATGGCATGGATAACCACACCCCTGTTGTTACCACAACAAGAAGCAACATGCATTAGCCATGGTCAAACACCAATGGCTAAAACTGACTACTACTATATAGCTTGCTGCAGACCACTGTCCTAATAGCAGCAACTGCCCCAGGCCTATGTTCACAGGTTCAAAGGTTCATACTAGGCTATCTGCCCTAGGGCATTTATAAGCCTAGACCAGAGTTCCGTGGAGTCTGCCGCACCTTCACTCTGACGGATAATTTGCCCATTATATTGCTGTGCCTCTGACAAGCAGTGATACTGAGGTTATCCCTGGGGCATACCTGCAATCTCCCATCCATTGATTAAGATCTCACTTGAACAAAGCCAGTGAGGTACTCAGCCTCACATGTACCAGGATGTTGTTCCACAGCATAGGGACTCTCTGGTTGAAGAATCTGTCCCTCCAGCACATCCTATTAATATCTGTGTTGAGGTTTAAATCTCCTGCCACTGTAGTTGTGATGGATGTAGAGGTCTTGAGGTGAAGCGTGTACATTAACTCAGGTTTGGACATGGCCTTGGATGTCAGGCACAGGTCACCTCTAAGCAGACGGTAAGTCACGGAATCAAGCTGGAATTCCTCCAGTCGGGCAGCATAAGAAATATGTTTGAGACCCTTTCTCCTCCTGTCGAGGAATTTGTGGGCCCATCCAATTGCCATAGGTGTCGGGTCATATACATGCTGAATGGGGCATTGCACTCAATCAATGGTCCGATGAGTGAAGAGTACAGGGGAACAATGACCTCCCTGGATCTAGATGTGAATCCCTGCATGATGAGGTGGGCAATGTAGAAGTTCTACCTAACTACCCTGGCAACGTGAGTGTCAAACAAAGGTTACTCTCAACCTGGGTGCCCAGGTCCCTGATAACCTCCTGTGTGCTTAGAGGATTGCCACCTACATGGGAACTAGTGGTAACCTTGTTCTTCCCAAAGGGTATGGCTATGCATTGTTTAGTGTGTAATGTAAGGCCATGGCTCTGGCACCAGTTATCCGTGACTATGACACCCTTCTGAAGGATGTCTGTGTCAGATGGGTGTCCAACTATGGTTCCCAGTCTGCAGTCATCTTCAAACTTTGTCAGCCATAATCCTGCTGTGTTTGCTTGTACTTCTGAAAAGTAGATGCTGAGCAATAGTGGGCCCAGGACTGAGCCCTGTGGGACACCACTTGTGACAGTTGTGGAGTGTGACATGGCACCAGCAAGTCTGAACCTGTCTGTTCTGTCACGTAGCTGGTTTGCAACCCATCCTGTGATGTATGGGTACACATTTAAGCTGGTGATGTTTTCAATGATACCCAAGTGAGGTATTGTGTTGAAAGCCTTTGCCAGGTCAAGGTAGGCTGTGTGGAGTGCCTTGCCCTTGTCAATGGCCTTGGTGTCTGTTATGAAACAGTCAACCAAGTTTAAAAGGCATGATCTGCCCTCAACAAAGCCTAACTGGGTTGGATCTAATGTCTGCAAGTCCCCTATGTCCTCATCTATGACTTCCATTATGATCTTCTCCATAGCTTAGCAGACCCTGCTTGTCAAGCTGATGGGATGGTAGTTTCCGTGGTCGGTGGAGGCACCCCCATGTGAAGTGGGTCCACCATTGACATATGCCACTCCTTGGGAACATATCCTGAGTTGAGGCTAAGATCATACAGCTGCCCTGACTGCGGGTTTAATTCTTGAGTGAGTTCATGGAGCACAAAACCAGGGACACCATCTGGTCCCATGGATGCTGCGTCCTTTCCCTTGGATAGAGCAGTTCCCACCTGAGCATTTGAGATGTTTGGGGCTACAATCCTCTTTCATACATATCTCTCCAGTTGTGGTGGAGGGTGGGTGGAGAAATCTGCACTGAACCTGTCAGCCAGTATGTTGGCAATGTCTGTAGGTTCAGTGATATTTACAGCATTCTGAGCCTATTCTGAGCATATCTGGGAGTTTCCTCCCAGGTGTGTAACGATTATCTATAAAAGGCCTCATTGTTGTCCCGTGAGCCCTTAGTGGGTTTACTCCCAATATTCGCCTTGGATTATTTCATGGGGTAACTCAGTGTTTCACCTATATTGAGCAGGGGTGTCTACCCTTCCACGGATATCGCTCTATCTTGTAGTACCTCCTTCCTTGTGTTGTAGTGCTTGTTTATGGCTGAGGTCCACCACACTGGACGCTTGCCTCTGGTACAACGAGTCTGTGTTTTGTTTGGGATTGCCTCATCCATGCAGTCTTGAAGGTGCTGGTAGAAGGCAGTTGTAAGTGATACAGTGGCTTGGGTAATGGTGTCTGCTGGCTTGGGGCTTTGAAAGAGACCACAACAGTCATTAGAAGTGTGTAGTCGGCTTCTGAGAGGTTCTGCACTGTGGTCTTTTCTATCTGGGGTGGAGGTGGGATGTGGACTTCCACTGAGAGTAGGTCATGATCTGATCTCACCAATGATGGGTATACCTCTGGTGTTGAACATTGTGAGCCCATGTTTGTGATGATGAGATCTACTATGTTGTCTCCTCTTGTGGGGATGGTGACTAGTTCTTCCATGGCATGTGAGTGTATGAACTCTAGGAACCTGTGGGCTAGAGTGTTGTGGCTGTAGTACTGATCCCAGTCTATATTTGGATAGTTGGGATCACCCAGTGTGATGGTGTTTGCAGGTACATGTATCCCGCCACTGTTTTCATGAAAGCTCTGTGAGGTACCTGAGTTTCAGAGGATGGCCTGTAACATGCTACAAACTTCAGAGCAGTCTTGCCTATGGTTAATTGCACCCGGATGGTGTACAATGCATCGTGTGTTGCCACCAACCATGAGGTGAGGGTGTCCCTGATGAATATTGCTATTGCCACCCCTCATAGTGGTAATATGTGTACTGCATAGATACGAAATATTGTGCCTCTGACTTAGTAGTGACACATTATGACCACCTTACATAATTGAATAATGTGACTATGCCTCTGTCCAGTCTGTGCCCCTGTCCACATGCAGCTGCCCAGATGTCTCTTGAAGAGAGTCAGTGAGGTACTCTGTCTAACATGAACTGGGATACTCTGCTAGAGTGTGAGATGCCTCTGAGTTATGACTCTGTCCCTTCAGCATGTCCTATACATGTATTTGCTGAGGTTCAAATCTTTAGCTCCCATGTTTCTGGTGGATGTGGATTGCTTGCAGTGGAGCATGTCTACCAAATCCTGATCGGACATGGTCTTGTATGTCAGGCATAGGTCACCTGTACGTATGTGGTATGACACTGAAAAAGCTTGTTTTAGTTATTCTGGAAGTATATGACATGTGTTGTAGATCCCTGATCGTCATGGTAAGGTACTTGTGGGGTCTCTCCAGCTGCTGCAAGTGCTGGTTGAGGTACATACCAAATGGGGCGTTGTATTCAAGCATGGGCCTGATAAGGGAGAAGTATAGTGGTACAATGACCTCCTATGGTCTGGATGGAATACCCTCCATGATAAGGTGGCCAAGATAGAAAGTCTGTCAAACAACTTTGGCAACATGGGTGTCAAATGAGATGTCACTATCTACATGTGTCCCCAGCTGTCTGATTTGTTTCCTGTACTCATTGGGTTGCTGTCTATGTACAGATCTGTGGGTACTGTGTTCCTCCCAAAGGGGATGGCTACACATCAGTCGCAGTCAGTTTTAGGCCATGAGTCCAGCACCAGCTATCTGTCAGTGTGACGGCAGTCTGTAGGATGTGTGTGCTGGCTGATGTATTCACTATGGTGCCCAGGTTGCAGTCATCTGTAAACTTTGTCGGCCACAACCCTCCTATGTTTGCTTTCACATCTGAAAAGTAAATACCAAATAAGAGAGGTCCCAGGACACAACCTTGTGGGACACCACTTGTGACTGGCTTGAACCTGACAAGGCACCTGCAATGTTGACATTATGGGTTCTGTTTCTGAGCCATTTTGCAACCTATGCTGTGACATATGGTGTTATATCTCAGCTGTTGAGCTTGTCTATGATGCCTGAGTGGGGTATTGTGTCAAAGGCCTTAGCCAAGCGCAGGTAGGTTGTGTGGACTGTGTAGCCCTCATCAACGGCTCTACTGACAGTTTCAAAGTAGTCAACTTGGTGCAAATCGCAGGATCTGCACTGTACAAAGCTGAATTGGGTGTGATCAAGGGTCTGTAGGACACCAATGTCTCTGTGTGGAAGCTCCATAATGACCCTTCACAAAGCTTTGCAGACAAGGCTGTTTAAGCTTGTGTGGTGGTAGCTGCCAGGGTCTGTGGAGGCATCTCCTTTGTGGAGTGGGACCACTGTTGCCGACGCCAGTGTTCAGGTACAGATCCTGTAGCAAGGCTAAGGTTAAATAGGATCTGCATATACAGGTTTATCTCCATCTGTAGTTCACATAGCATGCAACTGGGGATACCATCAGGTCCCATTGATGCTGTGTACTCGTCTTTGCTGACTGCGGCTCTCACATGGACATCCAGGATGACAGTGAGGTTACATACAGCTGTGATAACTATCATGTCTTGGGGTGAGGGACGGGGTACATTGCACTGAACTGGTCTGCCAGGGTGTCAGTAATATCTGTCAGGTCCCTGGGATATAAGTTGTTGTGTACCAAATCTGAGCATATATGAGGGTTCCCACCCAGGCGTCAGACATAACTGAAGAAAGCAGTGTGGTTACCTTCATCGTCTGTGGTGATTTATGTCCCCAAGTTGAACTTGGGTGTCTTTATGTGAGAATGTAGCTTTCTACTACTGCTGATCACAGCTGCCTTACATTCTGGAGATGTAGCTCTGTCTTGCATTAGTATCCTTCATCTGTTATACAGTTTGTTTATGGCTGGGGTCCACCAGACAGGCCACGTTCCTTGGTGGTGAAGGTGTCATTCTCATTTGTGATTGCATGGTCCATGCTTACTCGGAGATGTCCAGAAAGTGTCTGTGCAGGAGTCACCATTGTGTGTTGTGGTTTCCACTGGCCCAGTGGGCTTAATGGATACCATCTCAGTCCAAGAAGTGTGAAGTCAGCTTCTGAGCTGTTTGTCACTATACCCCTGGTATCATACTAGCACTGACACAGGTGTAAATAATTCCCCAGAATCCATCAAACAAAATGGACATGCAGGCTTACAGATGCCCTAGGGGGGTAGCCTAGTATGAACCCATTATGATACAGATTGTACAGGACACTACAGATAACCCCAAGGCTGTTGCAAATGATGGTAGTAAGCATGTTGTTGATTCCTGGATATGCTCCGGATCACACCGATATTACAAACAACATACCAGACACACACAGGTATGGCCAACATACATCCTGACATGTGCAGTGCAACCCCCCCCCCCATAATGCCAAATACCTTCCCCAGCAGACTGCCGCCTCCCTGACATTATGTCACCCTTACCACAGGTGCGTACCCAAAGAGCAGTGTACAACAACAGTGGGTGTTCTCAACAAAGGTGTCTCCTGAATGGATAGGAAAAACAACCACCACAGAATCATGAGAGGTTTGGTCTGCACAGCTATGGAAAGGACCAGCATGTACCACAGACATAATGATATTGTGGATCTATTGACACCCGACCCTACCCAGTGTGGGTTTACAAAGTGCAGACCCCACCCCTAAACATGTGTGACTCAGTTGAAACAGTACTTGAAGTCAGTGATGAGGGCAATGTGGTCCACACAGTGTAGCCGGACCTTGCAAAGCCTTCTGTACAATACCCTATGTGTTCCGTATAGATTTGCTCACCAGCTGATATATACACCCCAATGTCATGGGAGGGTTGCAAACCAGACCAACGACAGAACTGACATGGTCAGACATGCAGCAGCCATGTCAGACTACAAACCACATATAACAGGCATCCCACAAAGCTTGGTCCTGGGACCTTCACCATCTGGTATATATGCCCCATAGGTACAGGCCAACAAGTAAGGACTGTGCTGGAACATGTTTGTAGAGGACAACAAGCCGCCTGACATATCTGATACACCAGCTGACACAAGCATCCCATAAAAGGCCACATAGAAACAGACAGCTGGTGCCATAGCCATGTCAGCATGTTAAATGGTGAAAACAGTATAGTCAGCCTCTGTGGATAATCCAGTAAGTGACCACCAATTCCCACATAGGTGTCGACCCATGACATTCCTAACATGTAATGCCAGAATGGGGACACAAGGTGATAGATATCCTGCATTGGACAAAAATGTGGCTGTAGGGTTAACAGCAACAATCCATATACCAACCTAATCATGAGGGTTATGACATCTAGCTAAGGGGAGGTCATTGTGGTTTTGCAGTTATCTTTCAGCAGCATTACAAATGACCACAACAGCGCCTGTGTGGTGTACCTCAGCAGATAGATTCAGCAACTGTAAAGTCCACAACAGTACCTCACCAGGAGTATCAAAGAGCTGGAACACATGTAATGTGTCGCCTGATTAAACAGAATGCAGTTACACACACTGCCATGCTGGCCACCCAGACACAAGCTGTGCCTGATGTAGAAAGCCATGTCCAAGCTGTCAGCAATGCACATGCTGTACCTTGTACAATGTGAATGGCAGGAGATATGCACATGAGGGACCTGAACCCCAGCACTGACATATATAGGACAGGCTGTACTGCATTATCCAAAACACAGAAGCCACCCCCACACATGAGTAAACTAACACTACAGGTTGTCCATAAAGACACTGGTTGAGTCCGCTCAACAGGAATCCTAATGAGTGGATGGGAGATGGGAGGTTTACCCTGGGTATCAATGTTATGTCACAGGTAGACAGAGGCACAGTATACTAAACAAGACATATGACATGTCAAACTAAACACGCTTACAATGTGTTGATGGACAAACACATTCTCCGACTAGCATTAGGTCAAGATACCTCTTGAACACAGCCAGCAAGGTGCTCTGCCTCAAATGGACCAGGATTGTATTCCACAGCATAGGGTGTCTCCGTGATAACTCCATCCCTACAACATGTCCAACATACATCCCTGCTAAGGTGTCAGTCACCTGCACTAGTGGTTCAGGTGGATCTTCTGAGTCTGAGGTGGAGCATGTCCATTAATCTCTGTTTGGACATGGCCTCGCATGTCAGGCACATGTCACCTCTAAGCAGACGGTATGTGAGTGAATAGAGTGTGAGTGTCTTCAATCTGGCAGCATATGACAGCTGTTGTGGTTCCTTGATCCTTTAGGTGGGGACAGTCAGGGTGTCTCCAATTGCTGCAGATGTTGGGTGAGATACAGCCAGAATAGGGCATTTGACTTGATCACCGGTCTGATAACTGAAGAGTACAGGGAACAATGACCCACTAGATCTGGATGTGAATCCCATCCTTATCAGGTGGGCAATGTAGAAGGTCTTCCTAGCCACTTTAGCAATGTGAGTCTGAGAAGAATGGCGACTGTCAACCTGGGTCCCCAGGTCCGTGATAACCTCCTCTGTGCTTAGAGGATTGCCACCAATATGGTAGCTTGGGGTCACCTTGCTTTTCCTGAAGGGTATGTCTACACATGTTGTGCACTCTGACTTCAGGCCATGGCCCTGGCACCAGCTATCAGTTACTGTGAGTCCCTTCTGAAGGATATCTGTGTGTGATGCACTGTCCACTATGGTGCCCAGTGTGCACTCATCTGCTAACATTGTCATCCAAAGTCCTCCCATGTTGGCCTGTTCTCATGGGAAGTACATGACAAACAATGGTGGCCAAGGACTGAGCCCTGTGTGACACCACCTGTGACCAGCCTGGAGTCTAACATAGTGCCAGCAACTCTAACCCTGTGGG
This sequence comes from Protopterus annectens, assembly GCF_019279795.1. Taxonomy (NCBI): domain Eukaryota; kingdom Metazoa; phylum Chordata; order Ceratodontiformes; family Protopteridae; genus Protopterus; species Protopterus annectens. The sequence continues at coordinate 1,611,969,796 of NC_056725.1, forward strand.
TCCCGTCCTTAAGCCAGTTTGCAACCCATCTTGTGACATATGGGTTTACATTTCAGTTGTGAGGTCTTTCCACAATACCTGAGTGGGGTATTGTGTTGAAAGTGTTAGCAAGGCCAAGGTAGGTTGTATGGACTGCCTTTCCCCAACAATGGCCTAAGTGACCAATTTGAAGATGTCAACCCAGTACAAAAGGCATGATCTGCCCTGACCAAGCCAAAATGGGATGGGTACAATGTCTGCATGTCCCTATATCTTTGTTTATGAGCTCAATTATGATCCTCTCCATAGATTTGCAGACTACACTTGTTAAGCTTATGGGGCAGCAATTAACAGGGTCTGTAGAGGCACTGCCTTTGTGCAGATGTGCACAACTGGACCTTAACCAGCCTGTTGTGCACACTATGGAAATGTAAATCAGTGATAGGACTGAAGCCCAGGATACTGTCCACCACAGTGAAAGTACAGAAACACTACACTAGACAGTGCTACAGTGTTAGGTCAGTATGAACGGATGTTGACAATTGTGTGCAAAGTATCCCATGCAAAACCTGCAGGCACAGTATACTCCCAGTTTTGTTCACACAAAAGCATTCGGACAGTAACTACACAACATGGCACAGAACACACAACCATAAACTGGAGGTATTTGTTGAAGGTCACACTCATCCACAAATGTGATGGGCTGCAGAGTTCAACATATGTAAAGCCCACACTGGGCATGCTCACACACTTAGATAAATGAGACATCTTTCACACAACATGCCACAGGAAGGCTGAACTGGGCATGCTCACACACTTGGTCCAAATGTTACCCCTAGCAAATGTGAAAACACACCAGAGGATGGTCGTCCCCCTGTCTAGACACTGATCATGTAAGCACCCTATAAGTATATTGGAGAAAAGGATTCTCTTAGTAATCCGAATAGCGCGCCGTGCTAATGCGTCCGTCTCTAGTGTCATAACATAGTTAGGTAGGGGTTTGAATCCAGCAGGTGGCAAGTGTGTGTGAAGGGGTAAGTGTGTGTAAGTGTGTATGAAAGAAACATCCCTTTTGGCAACTAGGAAAACACACCACAGGATGATCATTCCACTTTCTAGACTCTGATGATGTCAGCACCCTATAAGTATATTGGAGCAAAGGATTCTCCCAGTAATGCGAATAGCGCGCCGTGCTAATGCATCCATCTCTAGTGTCATAACATAGTTAGGTAGGGGTTTGAATCCAGCAGGTGGCAAGTGTGTGTGAAGGGGGTAAGTGTGTATGAAAGAAGCATCCCTTTTGGCAACTGGGAAAACACACCACAGGATGATCATTCCACTTTCTAAACTCTGATGATGTCAGCACCCTATAAGTATATCAGGGGAAAGGACTTTCCCCAGTAATGCGAATAGCGGCTGTGCTAATCGTCCGTCTCTAGTGTCTTAACATAGTTAGGTAGGGGTTTGAATCCGGCAGATGACAAGTGTGTGGGTAAGTGTGTGGGTATGAAAGAAACATCCCTTTTGGCAACTGGGAAAACACACCACAGGATGATCATTCCACTTTCTAAACTCCGATGATGTCAGCACCCTATAAGTATATCAGCGGAAAGGACTTTCCCCAGTAATGCGAATAGCGTGCTGTGCTAATCGTCCGTCTCTAGTGTCTTAACATAGTTAGGTAGGGGTTTGAATCCGCAGATGACAAGTGTGTGTGAAGGGGTAAGTGTGTGGGTACGAAAGAAACATCCCTTTTGGCAACTGGGAAAACACACCACAGGATGATCATTCCACTTTCTAAACTCTGATGATGTCAGCACCCTATAAGTATATCAGGGGAAAGGACTTTCCCCAGTAATGCGAATAGCTGTGCTAATCGTCCGTCTCTAGTGTCTTAACATAGTTAGGTAGGGGTTTGAATCCGCAGATGACAAGTGTGTGTGAAGGGGTAAGTGTGTGGGTATGAAAGAAACATCCCTTTGGCAACTGGGAAAACACACCACAGGATGATCATTCCACTTTCTAAACTCTGATGATGTCAGCACCCTATAAGTATATCAGGGAAAGGACTTTCCCAGTAATGCGAATAGCTGCTGCTAATGCGTCCGTCTCTAGTGTCTTAACATAGTTAGGTAGGGTTTGAATCCGGCAGATGACAAGTGTGTGTGAAGGGGTAAGTGTGTGTATGAAAGAAACATCCCTTTGGCAACTGGGAAAACACACCACAGGATGATCATTCCACTTTCTAAACTCTGATGATGTCAGCACCCTATAAGTAAATCAGGGAAAGGACTTTCCCAGTAATGCGAATAGCGCGCTGTGCTAATGCGTCCGTCTCTAGTGTCTTAACATTGTTAGGTAGGGGTTTGAATCCGGCAGATGACAAGTGTGTGTGAAGGGGGTAAGTGTGTGGGTATGAAAGAAACATCCCTTTTGGCAACTGGGAAAACACATCACAGGATGATCATTCCACTTTCTAAACTCTGATGATGTCAGCACCCTGTAAGTATATCAGGGGAAAGGACTTTCCCCAGTAATGCGAATAGCGCGCTGTGCTAATGCGTTCGTCTCTAGTGTCTTAACATAGTTAGGTAGGGGTTTGAATCCGGCAGATGACAAGTGTGTGTGTAGGGGGTAAGTGTGTATGATTGATATATCCCTTTTGGCAACTGGGAAAACACACTACAGGATGCACATACCCATTTCTAAACGATATCACAATTATGTATGGCTTTTGATTACAGACATGCCATGTGTGTTGTGCACACACAGAATGCCCATGTATGTGGGTTGTCCCTCACAATAATGCATGACATTGATTACACCGGTTATGGCAATGAACACATGATGTATGTGTGTGCCAAATACACATATGTACCTGTGACTTTCAATAGTTACCATGTGTGATGCCTGCCACATGTGAATACATGGTATTTGCACAGGGTAACATTATGACCGTGGTCTTCTGTGCAGATGCTGCATGTGGGATGTGTATATACAGTGTGAGATGTAGATGCTATCAGCCTAGTAGTGAGGGATGCACACCTGGTCTGGGGCATAAGGTCTACATGTTGTTAATGTACAGGAGCTGCATGTTTTCACTTGTTGTGGGAGTGGTAAGACAGTATTCCATAGCAATGCAGTGACTGCATGCTAAGAACCATTCAGCTAGGGTGTTGTAGATCCACTTATTCATTAGCATTCAGTAATTTGTCGGAATCCCTGGTGAGGGTCTGATGCCAACCAAGGTCAGGGGTCTACCAGCCTGTGTCACTTGCTCAGTGATCCCTTCCATGTTCCCTATCACGTATCCCAGTGAGCGACATCCCACATCAGCTGTGGTGGCATGGACAATGACTGAGTCATATGTGTCCATGCATCTGACTGACTTGTATGTTGTTGTTACAGTTTGGCCATGTGTTTCCATCTCATACATGTGATGTACATCAATGGGTAGGGGATAGGGTTGACTGTGTACATGTGGCAGCTGTGACATTACTACATGACACACATATTCCACAACTGTACCATAGAGGTGACTGACAACTGACCTTTGCACATGCTACCAGAGTATTGAGATTACATTGGTGATTGACAGCACATAGGGCCAATGGTGAAAAGAGACATAGGTCCATAGGTTCGTACAGGGATATCTGCCCAGGGCATGTATCCACCTAGCCAGAATGTGCGTGCCTTTCAACATGCATTGTGAATCTGTCTTGCTATGCCCTTTTCCAAGGTTAGTATACTGTGCCTCTTTCTCACAGTGACACATAAGTGATACCCAGGGTAACCCTACAATGTCACATCCAGTCATTAATATCGCTCTTGAGGATAGTCACTGAGTCAGTCCGCCTAACCTCTATTGGGATAATAATCAGGAATGAAGGGTGCCTCTGAGTTGTGAATGTGCCCCTCCACCATGTCCTATGTATATCACTCCTGAAGTTCATGTATTTCCAGTGTGTATCCTGGTGGGATCTGGATATTCTGAGATGCAGCATGGCCATTACGTGAGGGTATGACCTGGCCTTCTATGTAAGGCACAGATTGCCTATGAAGAGGCAGTATGTCACTGAGTAGAGCTGCTGCTACTTTAACCAGTCAGTATGTGGCATCTGTTTGAGCACTTTGATCACCTTGTCGAGGTACATATGTAGTAGCCCCAGTTGCTGCAGGTGTCTGGTAAGGTGCATGCCGACAGGTTCATCATAGTCAATTATGGGCATGATGAGGGATGAGTAAAGGGGCACAATGTCCTCCCCTGGCCTACATGTGGATCCCATGATGATGTGGCCCATATCACATGCTTACCTAACCACTTTGTCCATGTTGTTGTCAAATGGTAGGATGCTATCAACCTGCGTGCCCCAAGGTCCATAATTCCTAGGTCTGCACTTACTGGATTAACACATATGTGGTACATTGTGGTCATTTACTGTTTGACAAAGGGGATGACTATACTCTTTCTGTCATTCATGTTGAGGCCATGGCTGTGGCACAAGTCGTGTGTTTGCAAGAGTCCCTTTTGGAGGATGCGTGTGTTAGCTGTTGAGTTGATTATGGTGTTCGGTCTGCAGTCACCTGTGACGTGCTGAGCCACAGTACTTCCATGTTGGCCTGTACCTATGACAAATATATAATGAACATGACAGCCCCTAGGGCTTTGCCTTGTGGGACACCACTTGTACCAGGTTGGAGGCTGACATGGCTCCAGCAATTCTACCATGTGTGTTCTGCCCTTGAGCCACTGTGCAATACCCATAGTGACATAGGGGTTAATATGTACACTGGTGAGCTTCCCTAGAATGCACAAGTGGGGTATTGTATCCAAGGCTTATGCAAGGTCCAGGTAGGCTGTGTGGACCTCCTACCCCTTGACAGTGGCCTTGGTGACTGTTTCAAACAAAGCAAACAGGTTTGATAGGCAGGATTTGCCATTGACAAAGCCAAACTGTGTATGGTGACATGTCTGTAGGTCCACAATATCTAGATATGTGAGGTTCTTGATGATTCTTGCCATAGCTTTGCAGACAAAGCTAGTCAGACATATGGGGCGAGTAGTGTCCAGGATCCGTGACGGCACCACCTGCATGTTGAGGGACCACTGTTGCTGTATGCCACTCTCTGGTCACATATCATGTATTAAGGCTGGGATTGAACAGTGGTGTTATGTCTGGGTGTAGCTCTTCTTGTGGTTCATGTAGGACACAGCCTGGGACACTGTCTGGTCCCATTGATGCAGTGTTTACTGCTTTGGGAAGGGCATCTCTTACCTGAGCATCTGTGATGTCAGGGGGGGAAGCACTGTGATGCGAGACATATGTTCCCTTTTGGTGTGGTGGGAGAGAAGGCAGCATTGAACCTGTCCACTAGGATGATGGCAATGTCTGTGTGTTTTATATTTTGTGTGACATATTGTATTACCTCTGAGCATATCTGGGTAGTACCACCCAGGTTACTAACATAACTACAGGCAGCCTTGTGATTATCCTCAGTGGCTTGTGGAATCCTCTCTCAAAGATGGCCTTAGACAATCATATGGGTGCCTGTAGTTGTCTTCCAATACTCATCAGTGGTGCCTTCACATTTTGGGAGGTTGTTGTATCATGTAGTGGCGCCATCCTTCTATTGTATAGTGTGTTTATGGCTGGTGTCCGGTGCCCAGGACATCTGTCTTTGGAGAATTGGGTCATGCTTTCATATGTGGCTTCATGATCCATGCATTCCTGAATGTGTCCACAGAATGCCTCTATACAGGTATCTGCAGTCTGGTCCATATTTTCAACAGGCCTTGGGCCTTTGAAGGCTTCCACATCATTTATGAGGGGTGTGCACTTGCTTGACATGAGCTGTTGACAGACGTGCTGCACTCCAGACAGAGCAAGGGGAGGGTCACAGTCAGCTACCTGTTGGGACGTACCTCCCTGGACCACATGGAAAGAGACACAGAGAAGCTCTTACAGCACCCTCTCAAACTCAGGTCTCCCACACAGCCTTCATGCTGACACAGGAGAGTTTAGATTACTCTGCAAACACCATCATACTGGGTGATGCCAGCTACCCAAACATAGACTGTGTACATTACACAGGCCACAATACCCAAGCTCTAAGATTCCCATTGATCAGACATTCTTTGGCTATTGAACAGGTAACCAACCTTCCCACAAGAGGGGCAGATATACTAGAGCTGATCTTTACAAACATGAGTAAAAACTAATCACCACTGGGAGTATATCCCTCATTGTTGCAATCAAACCATATACTAATCACACTGGTGTTCTGGATCCCCCACATATGCAAACCTCCAACACATCGATGTGTGTGTGTGGGAAATGTCCCTATTAGCAACCGTGACAGTATCGTACAGGATGCAGATCCCCCTTTTGAAATAGTGATGATGTCAGGACTGTATAACTATATCACCTGTAGTAAAGTCCTCCAGTAATTTGCATAGCGCTCTGCTAATGTGTCTTTTTTCAGTGTCATAACGTAGTTAGGTGGGGGTTTGAATCCTGCAAAGGGAATGTATGAGTGTGGTTTATGTGTGTGCACTATGCTGGGAGGGTTAACTGCCTTTTGCCAACTGGGAGAACACACTACAGGGTGCACATCCCTCCTCCTACACACAGATGATGTCAGCACCCTCTAAGTACAGCATTAGTAAACGTTTCTCCAACTACTGCAAATAGCACACTCTGCTAATGTGTCTGTTTCTACTGTCATTGCACAGTTAGGTGTGGGTTTGAACCTTGCAAATGGAAAGTATGTGTTTTACTGTTGGTGGGGTTAGTGTGTGTGCACAATGATGGGGTGGGATGTGGCTTTTGCCACATGGGGCTATGCACTGCAGGGTGGTCATTACCCTTAACAAGCAGTGATGTTGATAGCACCCTATACAAACAAAACTACAAAACAGAAGGTGTTGGTACTGATAACACATGTAAGGTAACACTTGTTCAAGTAATGTCCACAAAACGGAGTAGGATAATAAAACATTTCTTTTATTCTATACAGACAACATGACTACAGACAACTAAGTGCCAGTACTCAGTATAGTGTTACATGCTACTTGAACATGCACATGTACCCGAATATACCTAGATAGTGTTCTGAAGCCTGAATGTGGCGAGTGTGTGGATGTGGGATGTGTCTGTGTGTGCATTTCCGTATGGGAAGCATGTTTGCTGTGGCAATCAGGGTACTACAGTACCTGATGCACATTACATCTTCCAACTGATGAGGTTGCCTGCACCCTGTGAGTACAGGTAGAGAAGGGGATGCCAGTAGTAAACAACATAGTGCACTTCTGAAATGTGTACCTGTCATGTATCAACAGCTACTCATGTAGGGTGATAAATAATGGGAATGGCAGGTGAGCGTGTGCATGTGTGTGGGTAGCAGGGTGTGTATAAATGCATGTGTGACAGAACAGATACATGTAGCTGAATCTACATAACAGCACAAGATGCACATTGCCATAGTCAATGTTAGCATGTGATGGTGTGCAGCAGGTACACTTTGTTAAGTAGTATGGGTGCAGATAACAATTGAGGACATTCATACAGTTACTGCAGCAGGACTGATGGGATATACACACATTTATACTGCAACACACAACAGTTACCAACATGTTACTACTTATACACATCTATGTAGTCACCCTGTGCATCAGCAACGTGTTTACCTTTACCTGCACCGATGTTGTAGTATGCAGGAGGTGGCACAGTGTCATCATATGCACAGGGTGTGGGTTAGATATGCCCAAGCCGGCCACTGGTAACACCAATTGACATGTGTGTGTATGTGTGTTTGTGAGGGGCAGCAGTACAGGGTGGACCATTGTTGGTGCAGTGTGTGTGTGTATGTGTTTGCCCTAGGTGTTAGGTTTCTGCATGTGTGTAAGCACGCACACAGTCCCACATAATGGCTGCCATGTACAGGGTTTTGTGGACAGCCACAGACTGCACCTGTCAGGTTATCCAAATCAGTGTCTGTGGGCACGGACACGGTACCTGTGCCTGGCAGGGGTGCTACGGGCCGTATCCGGTACTAACCCAGACTGGGTACTGTCATCGGAAGCAGGGGTGTGTTGACTGGACACAGTTCCCTGTTGGGACTGTCCAGAGCCACGTGCACGTGGTCCCCTGGGGCGTCTGGATGACAGCACAGACCCAGCATTGCTGGGGCTGGTGCTGGCACTTGAGGCGCGCGAGTGGGCCCGTTGTCATCCGCGGCCACTGCCAGCTGGTGCTCTTGCTGGCATACGGCCACGTCGATGCCGCAAACACACACCATCGCCCTGGCCCATGGACATCTGGTTGTGGAGCAGCTGTTGTATGCCCCCACAACGTCTGTCAACGACATCTGTGAAGTTACGGATAGCATTCGCAACATCATGCATGCCGTCTGTCATGGCTATGCGACATGCTCTCATCTCCCTCAGACCCTGTCTGGTGTACCTTTCCATACGTGCCTGTGCCTGCATGACAGTTCTAAATATAGTGGAGGTTGACATACCTCCCTGGGCACGTCGGCCAGAGGCAGTACGGCCACGAATGCCCCCCCGAGAACCCATGGGCGACTGTCTGCGTGGTACCATTCGAGGCCTCTGCACATGGCTGCCGTGTGAGGATGCATGTGCCACAGGTACCACATTACCCTGATCTATGCCCACTGCTGACTGTCCATCACCTAGGGACAATGGTGATAAAGGATGTAACGGCAGGATGACTGTGCGCATTGACGGAGTTGAAAGCTGTGTACTGTCAATTGGCTAACCAATGGCGGACCCAGACACACCTTCCTGCACCATTACAGACATTTCATCATCATCAGTACCTGGGGCACAAGATTCAGGTTCCCTGCTGCAGGTCACCAGAGCAGCACCAGAACCTACGGGAGGAAAACATGGAACACAGATTACAGTCTCAATACATATTTGAAAGAGATGAACTTCAATACTAACGCACACATTCAGAAATGGACACATGCACTCATGGACACTAACACACATGCACACTTGGGCACAGGCACACTTGCACACATGCACACCCCACAGTAAACACACACATCAATACCGTGTTACACTACTCAATTTACTACCTGTCAATTACAGTTTTTGTGGACACAGTCACCAGCATGTCTACTACAGAGTTACACTACTCTTCCTAGTTTTATAAATTGTTTTACAGATACTGTTAAAAGACTCACCAGCATGTATGGCCTGCCTCGGTGATACATGGGAGGGACCTGGAAGTGTGAAGAGAGTAATGTCAGTGGGCACATGTGTGCCATTTGTTTTGCACATGATACAGTACAGTAGTACACTAGTTCCCTTATACACATCAGCTGCACATCATGTCTGTATATATATCATGATGACAGATACATACCACATGCACACCTTATGCGTGCATGAAGTAACAGCGTACAGAACAGTCATATGTACATACCAGGAGTTAACTCTAATCTCACCCTCTCTTCAAACGTCAACTCAAATTGTACTTCCAAAACCACTGGCTTTGTTCTTCTTGGAGTCCAGGCTAATGTCCCTCTCCTATGCTCTATTCACCTTTAACCCCTCATTGTGCATAGAAACTAGCTTCTACCCTGTTTCTTTCACCTTGATGTCCTTCTATGCTCTGACCTACTTCTCCCATCCCTCCCACCTCCTCTTGACTGTCTTCCTTCTTTTCCTCACTTCCCTTCTTGACTCCTGCCTCTTCCATATCATTGTATCTGTCATACTCCTTCTACTTCTCTACCCTTCTGAGCCCTAACTATTTTGTATATGGCTTTTGCCTTATTGCATAACCATTATGCTTTAGGTAGGATTGCTTTGAAACCAACGGTACATTGTGTATGACTATAAACTGTTTGACTTCCTTACATGTATGTTTATTTAATTAACAGGCTGGTGTACAATTCTATTATGTTGGCTGTCTGTATTGACAACTTGTCTGTCTGCCTTTATTACGTTATGTGTGGAGCTTTTCTCCACATGCCTCTACTGAAAATGAACTCATATCCAGCTAGACTATATGGGTCAACAAATGTAAAAGTAATAACAATAAATGAATATGGCATCTTACCTGCACGCTCACTGTCTTGCTGATGTGTGGATCCAACCTCCATCATGATGCATGATGGCAGATGTTGTTCTGGGGCTGGATCCACAACACTTAGCAGTAGCCCCTCCTGTCTGGTGAGGGGGGGATATGTGGCCACCCCCCCACCTGTGGCAGCCTGTTGCCTGCGGATATCTGCAGCACGCTGGCGGACATTTCTAATCAAATCACTGCAGTGATGTCTCACCTGCTCATATGTCCTATCATGCATGCCAACATCATTTATCCTGCTAACAAGGCTTTGCCACAGTGCAGACCTCTCCTGCTGGTTCTGGGTGGTGCGTGAAAACAGGATGGCATAGTCACGCACCAGGCTCTGGTGGATCACGTCATCCTCTGCAGCAGAGTACGGATTTCTCTTAGGAACCATGTCTATCTGGAAAGGTACACAAACAGGTTATCAGCATAGTATCTCAACAATACATGGTACACAGTCTATACAGGAGTGTTAACTTCTACTTATTACTGATTGGTTAAAACCTGATTACAGTGTAGCTATCATTCTATGTCATTTGTACTAAGTACTTGGCCTTCAGACCAGTTGTTTTACGTTAGGAGGTTGGTGGCAAGCACTGTGGTGGCAGGACACATATCTTTCATCCATTGAAGTTGGGAACTGCTGATTGTGGGCCCAGTGTACAAGTGTATTACTTCTGGTATGGGCAGTTGTCCTTTAGGCCAGTTATTTAACATTAACGAGGTTTGTGGTCTGCAGTCATGTGTGACAATAGGCTGTACTCTGCCATTCATAGCTGGGGACATCTGGTATCAGGTTTATAGTGCATGCATATCTGAGCTGTATCTTACTGACATTGCTACACCTTGTTTGTTGTAGCAAACACTACATCCAGGCCTCCTGCATCTACCTTTGTTTATATGCTTGTTATCTGTTAGCTTGTTATTTCACTGGTATGCTACTTCCACATAGTACACATCTTTAAAACACATCTGTGACTCACTACTGTTATCTGCATTGCTTACTGTACGTTCTTCCATGTTACACATGACAGCAAGTGACTGCTTGTCATTGTTGCATTTACTTCATTGTGACACATTGCACTTAGGTTACCTGGCATTTGCTCACTGACGCTTTTATGTCAGTCAGCAGTTGTAGGTAATGTCAGTACACCCTCACTCCCCACTGGACCTTGTTTTCAATCATTAGTGATTACAGAGTTCACAATAGTATTCTAGCATGTCCAGAGGTCAGTTGTCAGTTCCTCCTCAGTCCAGCTGGTGAGTGTGGTACTCCAGAGACAATGTTAGAACAGATGCATGTACACAGACAACCCCCTCCTCCTAACGACAAATTCAAACTCATGTGAGTGATGCAACCATATACCAGACTGGAGGCTAGGCTCTGTCTACTCAATACCGCCATAACCAGTCACGTGGCAAAGGGGATCACTCACTACACTTCCAGTCTCACGTAGACCTAACACAACAGCGGACCTAACACATGATCACACATGATCATACTTGTAGGCTCAGACCACAGCTCTGCCTATGCAGCAGAGACCTCCTATGCAGACATCCAGGCAACCACTACCACATGAACGAACATGTGCAACACATATCACACAAAGCCAATGTGCTGAACACTCACAGCCATTAACAGTTAACAACACACCTCATACACCTGTACTAGGTGCCTCTATGATCAGGCACACTCACATCACGTTCACCAGGCTTAACGAGGTGAGGGTCACGGTGTGCAGCCTGTCAGGCACTATGACCTGCCACATAACACAAACAGTCAGGTAACCCCAAGGCAGGTACAGGTATGACTCAGTCAATGTCCATGCTGCTGTGAATGGCCTGACACATTCCTCCCTGGACTACATGACATGAGACATTACAGAGCTCTCTGAGCACGAGCCCAGGACAGTTTGACCCTGACCTTGAGTAGCATCCTACCCTCACCTAGAACAATGCCACAATATCAAGGCACAATTATCCCTTCCAACAATTGACTGACATACTGGTGTCATTCACAGGTGTGCCAATCCCTGCCATCTTGGGGTGGTATGCTTTGCTAGGGACAGCTTGCACCTGTCACCACAGTCCTATTGACATTTGGCGGAGCCTCCTGCTACACCCATTGTGCCTGTATTAGGCAAGGCTCATAAGGCAAACCCACATCCATTTGTATCACAAAGGATGAGGAAGTAAGAGTGATGCTACTCAACACTGGACGTCTAGACCCAAGGATGCACGCACCCAAAACCCTACCTAGCATTATGGACATCGATATCTGTGCAGTAACATGAACCTGTTTCAGGTTTCACAGGAGCACACCAGTACTACCACGTTATAGCTGTTACCATTCTTGTCGGCCACAACACTTGAACAAGGGAGGGGGAGTATCAGTATTCAATGCAGATTCCCACGCCTCCACATTGGTGGCACAGTACAACATAGGTGTTAGGCCATTGAGTACAGTAGACGTAGTTGGGGACCTGGGGAAGAAACATGGTAGCAGTCTGTCATTTGTCTACCACATGGGCAACGTGGATTGACAGACATGTTATATAGCCCAGCTAATCATGACTGATTCACATGTATGGCAGGGGAGGTCATTGTAACTCTGTACTCATCCATCATCAGGCCTATAATTGCATACAATGCACCTTTTGGGATGTACCTAACCAGACACCTACAGCAACTGGTACAGGACAACAGTACATCATCAAGGGGATGCAATGGCTCACACAGATGTCATATGCTGCCCAGGTAAAGTGAATCCAGCTGGACTCAGTGGCATACTGCCTGTTCAGGGGCAATCTGTGCATGCCATATACAGCCATGTCCTACCTAGCAGTAATGAACGTGATGTACCTCAGGCAATCAGAGTCCCATACAGCCACATGCTCAGGAGAGCTGGACCTCAGCACTGACATACATGGACATGCTGGAGGGCATATTCCTAACCGAGAGGCTCCCTTCACTCTGTAATGAGCTCACACTACTGGTTTGGCAGAGTCCCTCATTGACTCTCTTCCATAGGAATCTGGATGAGTGGATGGAGATCATAGTTGTACCCCAGGTATCACTTCTATGTCACTGTTAGACAGAGGCATAGTATACTAAAGTCGGACAAGGGCATAGCAGCATAACTTCTGATTGGGTGGCAAAGACAAACACATTCTACTAGGCTTACCAATGCCCTAGGGCAAATAGCCTAGTATGAACCTATGAACTGTTCATTCTCAACTGTTCGAGCTCATTACAGAGTAAAGGGAGCCTCTCAGTTAGAATTTGCCCCTCCAGCATGTCCATGTATGTTGTAGTCAGTCGCCACCGCTTGCTCAGAGGTGACCTTTGCCCAACATACAAGGCCATGTCAGACCCAGATTTGATGAATATGCTTCACCTAAAAATCTAGATCCATCAGAGCCACAAGGCCAGGAGACTTAAACCTCGACACGGCTATTAATAGGACATGCTGGAGGGATAGATTCATCAACCAAAGACTCCTATGCTGTGGAACAAAATCACGGTATATGTGAGGCAGAGCACCTCGATGGCCTTGTTCTAGAGAAATCTTGACCAATGGATGGGAGATCGCAGATATACCCCAGGGATTACCTCAGTGTCACTGCTCGACAGAGGCACAGCAAAATAATGGGTATGGTTCCCCATACTAAAGGGGTGGTAAGCCACAAAACTGTGGGCTAGTCTTGTAAATGCCCTCGGGCAGATAGCCTAGTATGAACCTATGAACATGTGTGTACTGCTATAGTACTTCTGCCATATGTTGCATGTGTGTGTGTTGTGGGGATGCACAGGTAATGGCCAGATCGTCTGCACAGGTGACACGTGACACATTCTGGGTGTTCATCCATACATACTGGATGTGTGCTGCCATCCAACCCTGTGATGTGGACACAAATTACTCAGCCTGGATATACATATCTGAACAACACCACAAGCACAATACACTACCTTGCTATGTATGCATGTAATTACACAGTTATTCAGTAGTTATGACAGTGATGCTATCCATGCAGCCCACTGGGCCAGTGGAAGCCACAACACACACCGCCAGCACATTTGCATATGCTTACCACAGACATCCCACATACTGCATGTACTGTGCACACAGTTATCTAACCCAGAACAACTGCACACCACTTATTAATCCTGTCCAGTGGACTACAGATACAGGCATATTGTATAACAATAGTAGGAGGCTACTGCAGCACAGGGCAGATTCACATGACGGGAAGGCATCTGTTGTCTGCAGTGTTAAGATGCTTCACATTCACCAAATGCACAGATATTGCCAACAATTTTGCAGACAGTTTAGGTGCAGGTACCCCCCCCCATTGTCCTACACACGTGTTATTACTTATCCCAGATGACTGTAACCTCCCTATCCTCTCACATGTCCAGGTGAGAGCCACCCTCATCATTGCAGAACACATATCATCACTGTTACGGAATGGTATCCCTGGATGTGTGCTACATTCACCCCTGGAGGAAATAGCACCACATGACAGACTGATATTAATCCATGGCCATACTACAGGATATGTACCTGAACAGTGCCATACATACACAGTGGTCCCACACCAATGAGGAGGAACCTCTACTGACCCTGGGAACTACTGCATCATATGCACAACTGGCCTTGTGTTCTAAGCTATGGAAGTGTTAGTTATGGCCCACATGTACAACAATTTTACATATGTTTATATTTCATGACTATCTACACACAACCTATCTCATGGACATACCTATTGATAGTGAACTATGATACATTTGGAGGTGTCACAGTATACACAGGATTAACCTGCTACTTTGCATTACCTGTGTTTGTGGCAGCTTTTGGTGAGTCAGTCGTGCTGCTTGTATTTTGCTGCTGTTGCTGCTGCTGCTGCTGCTGTTTTGCTGCTTGCTGTCAGTATATATTTTTTTCTCTCTCTCTCTTTCTCATTCGGTTAGTGCAATGACTGTATTGCATGAGTGGAGTGTGGGTACTGAATACTTTTGTAGGTATCTGCATGGATCCATGTGATGGCCTCTGCACCAATTGTAAGGCAGCATTTGCTAATTGCAAGCAGCTGGGTGCGTACTAATTGCATGTCTCACTGTGATTTCAGGACACTGCTATAAAAGGGTATGTGAGATAGGCGTTGCCCTTTCAGATTGTAGGGCGTGGACCATGCTGGTATGCTGTTGACAGTGTTCTGTGAGTGTGAAGGTTAGTACATCTCCCATGCTTCATGCTGTGTTGTAGATTCAGGTTGCTGCATTTATCTTGCCTGTTCCCTGTAGTGAGTGTGTATGCATACTGACACCTACAACTATATGTCATATGTATTGCTATATGAATATATATATATATATCTGTGTACATATACATACTTTCATATATGTACATTAGCTGACATTATTGGGTACAAGCTAACAATTAGCAGGGCTGTTTCCATTAACACTACTCTAGTATGGGAATCCAGTAATTGGGACTATAAAAGTCTGCCTGACATGCTTTGGGTAGTAGACATACTATATTGCCTTTATCTTCATTCCTACTATTACATGTTCCACTTATTTAGCACTATATTCCTGTATGAGAGTCATGGCTTAGTGGTAGGTCATACAGACTAGTGTTACAATGGTCTTGTGGTAGGGCCTACTAGTATGCTCATATTCTGCTTTTGGGTTGAGTATAGGGCCTATCAATCACAGTGCTAGAGGCACCTTTAAGCAGTTAAAGGGCTTAGTAGGTCTCACAGGAGCCAGGCTGTGTTGCAGATTCTGGTTGCTGCATATATCTTCACTGTTTCCTGTAGTGAGTGTGTATGGCTACTGAGACCTACGATTATATTTCATATGTATTAATATATATTTATATATATGTATGTGTTGATATACATACCTTCAAATATGTACATTACCTTACATTATTATGTACAAGCTAACAGGTAGCAGGGCTGTTTCTGCTCACACTGAACTAGTATGGGAATCCAGTAATTTGGCCATTAAAACTCTACCAAACATGCTTTGGATAGTACATCTCCTATATTGCCTTTATACTGATTCCTACTATTACATGTTATATTTATTTTAGCAGTGTGCTTTTCCACAGCAGGCATGGCTTAGTGGTAGGTCAAACAGACTAATGTTACCTAGGTCCTGGTTTCAAGACTGACAGTGGGAATTTTTTACTTTGCAAACTTTCAAACTGAGTACAGGACCTGTCAATCTAAGTGTTGAGGCCACCTGTAAGCAGTTAGAAGGGTGAGTAGGTCACACAGGGGTCAGGCTGTGTTGCAGATTCAGGTTGCAGCAATTATGTTAACTTTTCCTGTAGTGAGTGTGTATGGCTACTGAGACCTACGATTATATTTCATATGTATTAATATATATTTATATATATGTATGTGTAGATATACATACCTTCACATATGTACATTACCTTACATTATTATGTACAAGCTAACAGGTAGCAGTGCTGTTTCTGCTCACACTGAACTAGTATGGGAATCCAGTAATTTGGCCATTAAAACTCTACCAAACATGCTTTGGATAGTACATCTCCTATATTACCTTTATACTGATTCCTACTATTACATGTTATATTTATTTTAGCAGTTTGTTCTTGTAAAGCAGGCATGGCTTAGTGGTAGATCATACGGACTAATGTTACCAAGGTCCTGGGTTCGAGACTGACAGTGGGAATTTATTTTTCTTAGCAAACTTTGGAACTGAGTACAGGACCTGTCAATCAAAGTGCCATAAAGGCACTTTTAAGCACTTTAAACCAGGTCTGCGCTCGTTTGCGCGAAGCTCACGCATGCGCACTGGCGGTGAGCTCCGCTAACACAAGCGCACACCCGCTATTTTCTTTGAAAGAAAAGAAAAGGGGTGACAGGAAAGTGGTGAAAAGGGGTCACAAAGAGGGTAAGACAGTAGGGAAAGAAGCGTGGGATTTGCAGGAAGGGTGTAGGTAAGGCCCATAGATGCCCATGTCTTTTGCAGCAACAGCTGTATATTTCTATGTATTTTGGTGAGACATTTGAAACCTTCCACCTCTGAGAGAGGTGTCAGGACAACATTAATATTTGTTGTACAGCCAATTGTAATTAACAGTTTAGATGTCCAGCGGACATGTCTGCGACATGGACAGCTATGTATGGGCGTAATTTTTTTGTGGGACAGAGTGCCCTTTTTTTTTTTTTTTTTTACAGGTGAGAGTGGTATGACAGGTGAAGGAAGTCGGTAAAGCTGGGGAGGTAGGTTGGGTAGGTTAACAGACAAGACAGACAAGACGCATACAGGGACGGTGTATGACACACGTGGGGGGGTTACACAATTGACGGGGACGGAGGTTGGGATATCTGAGATGCACGAGCCCACAGATGGCAACAGTGGAACTGATATCCCCACCCATAGGCAGTTGCCACTGTTCCTTCACAGCCCAGGACGGGGCTGTGCTGTGGGGCTGTGTAGGCGGGCAACGGCCGGGGCCGTTAGCTGTGCCACACGAGCCTCGAGCTGGCGTGGGGTCCAAGAACAGTGTCTTGGATCTCCCTCGCACCACAGACCGGACACCGCGGAGGGTGAGTGGGCCGAACCTCCGGCCACACTTGCAGAGGGGACGGGCCCCATCCCCTGCAGCGCTTCCACCCGAAGGTGGCACAGGGCCACCGGAGGGTCCGCCTGGGCACTAGTGCCAGGTGCAGTCACCAGCTGAGGTGGGAGAGGTGGGTCCGCTGGGACCTGCCTTCCCAAGCGTTCTAGGTTTGTGAGTAGTTATGTTAGTTTGGGTTAGTGGCATTTTATTCCATTCAGATTAGTTGTAACAGCATGCATTGGTATTCCCATCAAACAAACACCCAGATATGGACACCATTGAACAAGGGGCATATCAATATCACATGCATTATTTGAACAGCAAAACACAGTCAAACGACATGCAGGGTTGATTAATGGCAACAGGCCATCGTATTTGCAGGTATGAACAGGGCACATGCACGAACAGACATGCATATATGTTTGGAACGGACAAATGTCCATGATTAATGAAATGTTCACATACCATTATTTAGTGGACGTTGTTATATGGAATTACAGGGTTGGGTGGGGATAGAAAGTGATGACACATTCATATGTTAAACATTAATTCACATTTATCATAGATACACAATTAAGTTGAGGCTGATGTTTCAAAATAATCTTTATTTGACTGTCATGCTACACCTGTTACACATACATCACTATCCTACTTATTTTGAATTTGATCAGATACATCATCCTGCTACACTTTGATGACAGGACAGGGGACAACTATGGCTGTTTAGTCTGTCAGATAATCATTCATTCTATCTGCAAATTGTTTACTGTTATCACCATATACAGATTTTGAGCTAGACATTCAGATTCAGACACACTGAAATCAGTTTGGGATGTTAATTTGTACTTCCCACATGCATTTAGTTCTGTAAAACACACTGAGGCTTATATATTCAGGGGTTATTACTACTTTCTTTATTCATACATGAGCCTTTCTGTCACTCTCACACATTCTGCAACTTCACAGTTCAGGTTGGTACTTCTAGGCTTTGTTCACATATTAGACCTGTGGTGATTCAAACACTTTCCAACAGCCTCACTTCTGTCATGATTCAGCATTTCAACAGGGGATATATCTGACATGTGACTACCTCAGATTCTGAAGCTGTACTCTTGAGACTATACTGCAGGTTACAGTATATTTAATTAATGATGGGACATCTGTATTACAGCACTGTTTAATCCTATCAATTATATTTCCAGTTATACTTGCATACTGATGAACTTGTTGCAGCCATACCTGCAGACGTTCAATTCCTGCTTGCACATTATATTACTTTTAATCAATACACTGCACTGTTCTGATACATGGTACATAATAATATTTATTTACAAGTACTGGGTGGGGTTACTAACCTGCATGGTGGCGCAGCCGCACCAGCCTTCTGGCGTGCATCTCGACATTCGCAGAGCGGACACCTGCAGCTGTAATACAAAGGGAATAATATTGGACTACACATCTCCATGGTATCAGCTGGTTGAAATCCTTACATACATGGGTAAAATGTGACTTACTCAGTAGTGGGGCGTTGGGCATTTGCCGGGCCTCCTGGATCCAACGGTTCAATTGGTCCTGCTTGCGTCTCTTCAGGTCCGCATGGTGGTGACGGACCTGCTCACCAGTGCGTGGAATGCCAGTAGCACTGGTCAGCTCACGAGCCAACTGGTCCCACGCCTCAGCCCTATATACTCCCCATGAGACCTGGCCCTGCATGAGTTGGGCCTCGTGATTATGGACAAGGAGCCAGACCATGTATCTGGACTCCTCAACGCCCCAACGCTGTGCTCGAAAGCAACGTCCCTCACCTACTCCACTCATGCTGACTGCAAGTCTGTTCTACAATCAGTTATGCTGTGTATTCCCGCCTATGGGGCTTATATATGCCGCTTTTCCCGCACATTTCTCTGATTGGCCGTTTTGGAATTGTATCTACTTCACTGAAAATGCTTTCTCATGCTCCATTCTGGGTTTTATCCCATATATATGCTATTTCTGCTTTTCTAGGTATTGCTGTCATGGCCTGGTGGTTTAGTTCCTTGACTCTAGTGCATGGTATCCTGTGTTCGAATCGGGCAACTGCTTTTTGCTTTTCCTGACAGAAATGAGTTGAAGACCTGTCAATCAAACATGCCAAAAGCACTTTTAAGCACTTTAAACCTGTTCTGCGCTCGTTTGCGCGGAGGTAACGCATGCGCACTGGCAGTTAGCTTGTGGGAGCGGCGCGCAAATGGTGTGCGCTGGGATAAATCTTAATTGGCTAGTGACACACATGTTCAGCTAATTGCACACAGTTTCAGCCTGTTTATCCGCTGCTTGGCAACGGGCACGCAGTTTGCAGCTTTTTAAACACTACTCGGCTACGGGCACTCTGTCTCACGGCAGCTTAGCTATCAGTACATTTCTGACTATTTTTATTCTTATGTTACTTCAAAATATATGCTCTGTTTCATTCCATTTTACAAAAGGGAATACATTTACATTTGTACAATACTGTCTGGGGGCTTTTAGTGCTTATTTACAAAAATAAAAAGGTTGTTGTAGGGCTCGAACCCTGCCTGCCTACTCATAGGGCGGTACTCTACCACTAAGCTATTATTTCTTGGCTTACTTTGCATATTTAGTTCTTATATCCTTTCCCCTGACTGCTAACTGTGATTGCGCTAGTAGCACACCCGCGCACACAGTAGCAAACATTCTGAGGTTTAACAAAAAAAAAAGGTTTTCATTTACTTTTATGACATCTCTTCACTTTATACACTGATGGCCAGTCGGGGCATGTGTTGTATAGTGTGTTTATTCACATTTTCATGGCCTTTCTCGTGGCTGTTTACTTTCAGCCATTCTAGTTTTCCGGGGGCGTGTCCACTTGCAGAGCTTAGCCTACAGACACGCCCCCTACTCTCTTACACGGACCGTGTAAGAGTTACTGGTGTTATTCAGCATGCCTCATGCACCTCATGCATATGCATGACATGCTGACATCACACAGTTTAACTGCAGCCTCCGTGTAAGAGTTATAACTCTTACACGGAGGCTTCCTGAATCTGGCCCGTTGTGAATCTCTTGACTAAGAGAAAATGTGTGCATGTATATGTATATAGATACAGGTATAGCTATACACATATATATTTTTCTGAACCACATTATTACTTAACTCTTGTTATCTTTAAATCATTGTCTGCATCCATATTTCAGATTGTGATGGTACCCTCTTTACTCTGACATCTATATACCACCAAAAGAATTTGAAAAAAAAATGTTCCATGTTTAAATTATTGACTTGAGACAATGCATTCTTTGAAGAATACATCAAGATAAACAAAGTTAAAAAGTGACTCAAGTTTATTAAGTCCCCAAATGATTTATCAGCAGTAGCAGTAGCATATTTTTGTGTGTTTATATTTGTGTGTGTGTGTGTGTGTGTGTGTGTGTGTGTGTGTGTGTGTGTGTGTGTGTGTGTGTGTGTGTGTGTATGTGTTTGTGTGTGAGTGTGTGTGTTTGTGTATGTAATGCTATAGGTATTAATCAGAAACATTTGTGATTATTCATCACTAGGTCTGCAGGAAACATACACATTGAAATAGTAGCTTCACAGAATAATATTACTATCCTTTGGGAAGTCATCCATCCCTGGTAACTATCATATTGACAACACACCTCTTAGAGCTGACCTAGTAGTCAGGGACTTAGGGACACACATAGATAGTAATCTAGCCTTTGACTATCATGTGTCTACTGTGGTGAGGAAATCATTCTATGTTGTGAAACTTATAAACAAAGGTATGGCATCTAAGTCCAAGGAAGTCATTGTTACACTGTATTCAGCATTTATCTGACCTATCATTGAGTACAATACCCCCTTTGGTATGTACCTAACCAGGCATATCCAACCATTGGAACTTCCACAGAGAATACAGGGCATAAGTAAAATGTCCTATGCAGACCACCTCAAGGCCCTATCCCTGGATTCTGTCTCCTACAGGCTTTGGAGAGGAGATCTATGCCTGGCATACAGGGCATTGCCAGACCCCCACTGTAATGTACCTACTGCATATTCATAAAACAAACAGCACCAGAATTATCCATTCTAAAGACTTAAACTTTGCCTGTTATATAAGTAGGACCTACTGGAGAGATAGGTATGTATCCCAGAGATTACCCTGTCTATGGAACAGGCTCCCCATCCATGTGAAGCAGAGTTCCTCCCTAACCCAATTCGAGTGCAACTAAGACAATTGGATGGGAAACTGGAAATTCATCCCTGGATTGGCACCTATGTCTCTAATGGACACAGGTAACCTGTAAATGATTCATCTCTAAGGCCCATACTTACACTTATCAAGGGTATCAGAACTTGTCAGAGATTTGGGATGCATGAAGAGGCTTAAAAAGGCCATTGTGATTGTTAGCCTAGTAAACACCTATGAACCTATAAGCAGAAAAAAATGGATATACAGATTTTAGCAAAATGTAAAATGTAAGTCTAAAGTAATCTCTAAAATTTTAAGTTGTATTTACTTTGTAATAGGATAAACTATAACATGCATGCAGTGGTTAGCATTATCATCTCAGAGCAAGAGGTTGTCCATTTCAATTTTCGGCTGGGGTGCCTTCTGTGTGGAGTCTGTGTGTCCTCCCTGCATTCACATGGGTTTCCTCTGGGTGCTCTGGATTCCTCCCACATTCCAAAAACATGCATCTGGAGCATTTCTCCCTGGGCCTATGCTGAAAATGGGCCCTGTCCCAGTCAGACTTGCAAACAAATAAATGTTAAATAAATAAAATAAAAATAAATAAATAACCCAGAAATTGCAGTTGCAAAAATATTAAATGGTAAAGAGAAATATCATGTTTGTGGTATTTATACAAGTCAAAATTTAGAGTGAAGAGAGCATATCCATTTCAAAAGAACTAAAGAATGTTAGAAGATGTTCAAATCAATGTGCTTGATGGATTTATAGTTCTCAAACATGAAAAAGGTCAATAACTGGGTTGGGCTGTCACAGCAACAGAGAAAATCATCTAGAGCCAATGCTTGCATGGACTGCAGAAAGATTTGTTGTAATTTGTTAGAGAATATAATATGAATCAAATGTTTAACAATCCAGTGAGAAGAACTGAAATACTTGATATTACATTCTATGACATTTAACTTTGAATTATTCATTCAGAGTTAATACCACACTGCACAGTCTTACCCCCACACCTTAATCAATTGCAGTTTCTGATCCCAGTACACTTTACTGTGCAGTTTAAACAGGTACTATCAATGTTCAGATTACTGCAAAATTAACTAATTTACTGACGGTATTAAATGTTCTTCAGAGTCAGAGGGCAGCACTCCTGAAGAAACTTAATATTCCTTCCTTCCTTCACTCTCTCGCTCTTTCTCTCTCGCCCTCTATCTCTAGTAGGGTGCAAGGGAGTTACGGGGTTCAATGGAAACATCCCTAAAGCTCTCACACAGCAGGTTCATCCAATAGGCAGTCTGAGTCCACTTATCAACCCACTATTTATTTAAGACAAACTGTGCACCATCTCTGCCCTTATATTAGAGCATGGCTTCCTAAAAAGAAGAGTCTATTCATCAAATTTAATGTTGATTTTATGAGAATGTGCTAGAAGCACTACAGATATAGATACTACAATCAGTGTTGTTCTATTAGAAACAAAGGGCTTTTAACTCTGTTCATCAGCTTGAACTCCTTAGCAAAGTTTGCTACTAATAAATACAGTAACAGCATATTTGACTTACAGGTCATTCACTGAGATGAAATGTGAAAAATTCTCTCTGCAATTTGAAATAAAAAGTGACATCCCATAGGCGTGTTTCTGAGATGTGTCATGTTTTTCTTTTCTTTTTTTTTTAACCAAGTCATTTAAAAGGTAAGTGCAGATGACTTCAAAATTGGGAGCATACCTCAGTAAATTATATTTTTTTCTGATTTAGTCACATATCAGTTGAGTGGCTGGAATGGAATGTGTTCTACTGTAAATAAATGTGTGGTAATGTACTTTATAGTTGAGCATAGTACAGCTTGTCTCTTATCAACTAACATCATTCAGTCACCGTCTCCCTATAAGGAAATAGCAACTATTATTAATGACTTATTTGTTTATATACACTGATATAAAATGTCTTACTTTAAGGTAGCCTTCATATTTTTTTATAAAGTATTCTCCAAAACCACTCATATGGTTGACTGGAATTTTTTTTACTATAAATAAATGTCTGTTTATGTACTTTAAACCACAAAATCCACCAAGAAAGCACTGGAGAAGCTAACAAAGTTTTTTTTAGCATAGTTAAAATTTAATGTACGCTATTCGTCCCAAAGACTTCATCAGAAATGATAAAATACACTTCCAAATCACTTTTAAACCATTCAAAAACATTTGACCAATCAGATCATCTCAATAATAAATCAATTAAATACATGAAAACATTTAAAGACATACTACAAAAAATATGCATCTCAAAGTGTCCACACAGTTAACACAGTTTAAAACACAAGGGCATTCACCCCTGTATATTCATTTAGTAATTTTCCTATTTTTTAAGAAACATTTTATGTTCACCATATCATTCAGACCAGGGGGTAAATAAGAAACTAGTTTAATCTGCCATTCTGCCTCTCTTTGTCCAACATAAATTCTAACGTCCCCTCCCCTAAGGTCACATTTAACACTATAGAAAATGAACATGTCAAAGAATGCTTAAAAAGGGCGTTATTACTATTTTTTGTTTTTATAGCATACAAGTGCTCTAATACCCATTTCCTTAAACTTCTGGTAGACATGACCACATAAAAACTTGGGCACGTTGAACACATCGCAAGGTACACTATCCCTGTTGTACTACAGCTCAATTTTCCAGGGATGGGTATAGTAAACTGTAGATGTTCCAGAAACACAAAAGGACCCCCAGAAATAAATCTACATGCCCTGCACCCTGAAAATTTGAACACACCCCCAGTTTCACCAGAAGTAAGGGTTGGCTCAAAATTATTAGTTTCTAACAAATATTTAAAATTTTGATAACTTTAGATAAATCTGCATTATCCGTAACTACTTTCCAATTCGCACTAATAATCTGATGGATGTAATTACTGTCTACATTCATATCCAAACAGAATCTGGGTCCTTCTCTCCTCTCTCTTTTGTATGTGTGCCACTAAGTACTACATTCTGGGCTTTTTTAACAAAGCTTCTTAGCAGAATAGGAGGAAAATCTGTCTGTCTCCTATGAATGACCTCTTGAGCCATATTTTCATGTAGGTCTCCAGGGTAACCTCTTTCCAGAAACAACTCTTTTATGAGGTTAATTTCCTTCATAAAAACTGAATCTTCCACTATCATTGGAAATGCTTGAATGAACTGTCCTGTAGGAATATTTTTTTCTCATAAAGTAAGAGTGGCAACTCTTGAAATGGACATAGGTGTTACAGAATGTACTCTTGCGATGAATACTACACAAAAACATATTCTTATTAGTGCCCATTATCAAGTTAACATCCCAAAAGGAAACCTTGTTTCTGATTTCCCACACCACAAAATTGAAAAATGTAGTACTAGCACTTAAAAGCTCCACAAACTCATTGACATTTCTGATGAGCACATTAAATTGTTGAAACAAGGACTTAATTTCCAGCCCAGTAGGAGGGCGAATTTTACAAAAACTCTGATAGAACTCAAACTCTACACTCGTAAGTTAAATTTAAAGCATATATTGAATGATGTTGGTCACAGTTATTGTCATTTTTTGTCAAAGCCATCCACCTTTAATCCTGTTTAATGCATACTGTAAAAGCCTTGGAGGCTTTCTGTGAAAAAGATATTAGAAGTACGCTGCAAAATCAAAACAGAAAAATGTTTTACAACTTAAACCTTAATGAAAAGAAAGTTCTGAATTAACTTATTTCAAGGAAAGATTTAAGGATTATGAAGGTGGATAAGGGTGGGGCCATTGTCATAATGAATTCAATTGACTACATAGAAGCTATGGAAATTATGTTAACAAATGTATTAAAGTATAGGAAAGGCATGAAGTTTAAAACTGTTATGCTTGTATCCACAGTGCATTATATGACATGTTTATGAACTCTGAAATAACTAGGGAAGTGTTTGAATTTTTATGTGTGGATAATCCCAGGGTGGGTGTGATGTTTGGAATTCCCAAACTTCACAAAAATATTGTAAAACCTCTATTCAGACCTATTATATCAGCCTCAGGAAGATGTACTGACTGTATTTCTTTGTATTTAAATTCAGTGTTGAACCCATTAGTTAAGAAGCTTCCTTCTTATGTAGCTGATTCTTGAGATTTTTTTGGACCAGCTTAGGTCCTTTTTTCTTCCTCAGACTTTAGGTTGGAAAATTTACTGTTGATGTTGTTTCCCTAGTCACTTGCATCCCTAAAGATGTCGGGGTTGATTATGTAACATGGTTTAGGGGGAAGCATACATGTTTAAGTAATAACAGTATTAATACTTATACTGCTTTGTTTGATTTATTATTAGATAACTTCTTTTTGTTTAATAATCAGTTTTATAAACAATTACAAGGGATGGCCATGGGTGGCCATGTTGGCCCAACCTATGCAAATTTGTTAGGTTGGTGGGACATGAAAATACTGCCACACATTGATTAATCAGAACAAATTACCTGTTATAAAATATTGGCAGATGATCTGTTCTTTATAGTTTACAAAGACAATTTTAATGTTGATGAGTTTGTGAAGCTTATAAGTGCTAGTACTACATTTTTAAAGTTTGTGGTGTGGGAAACAGGAAACAAGGTTTCCTTTTTGGATGTTTACTTGATAATGGACACTAATAAGAATGTGTTTTTGAGTAGTATTCATCGCAAGACTACATTCTGTAACAGCTATTTCCATATCAAGAGTTTCCACCAAGGGCGTCCGAAGGCAGGTGCAAGGAGGTGCACGTCCACCCCCCCCCCCGGAAGGGGCGGGTGGGAGATTAATTTTCTTTTACTAACAAAAAAAAAAATTAAGGCTGGTCACCATAGTCACCGGAACCATAGAGTGAGGGGGAGGGAGCCACCCCCCACACTTTTACAGCTGTAAGACCTAATAGGTGGACCCATGCGTGCATTGCACGTTAACGTTAAATTCAAACACAAAGTGCAAGGAAATGGATTCCACATTAAGCCTGCTGCCAGAGTCACAGTAAGGAGAGATTTTTTCCCCAAGGCTCCGTTTATGTGCTGGAAGGTGAGAGGTCTGTTTTACTTTTAAACTGCTGAGAGGTCCGTTTTACTTAAACTGCTGAGAGGTCCATTTTACTTTTGACATGACAAGAGGATTATTTAACATTGTTTCCTATTAACTGAGGAGTAAAGTAATATAGTTTGACTAAAGAATACTTTAGTATGTTTGTGCGTACATGAAGAAATTTGTGCAGTTATCTCAATATTTTGAGAAAGCTAAAGCTTTTATTTTGTCCGGCCAAGCATGGAGGCATGTAATCCGTAGAAGTGCGCACTTGTATGCCTTATTCTCTCTGTACTAGTAAGTTATTCTTAATATTTCTATAGTTGACCACAAACAGAGGATAACAACTTAGTTTGTAAGCTTAAAAACAAGTTCAGATCTTGGCCTGCGTATGCTGCATGTAGTGGAGAGAATGTGTTTGGTATAGGAAGGGTGTCCTGTAAAAAAGGTAGTAGAAGTTGTTTTTTACTCGCCTTTCTGCTTACTAATAAGATCATACTTCTAAAGTGTACCTCATTATGAGGAACATTACTCATTTGGAGTCTTAACTCCATGTACCTCACTGTTCTACATTCTGTTTGAAAGGGATTGTTGCAGATTCGTTGTCAAGAATTAATCAATATCTAGAGTAAATGCTGAATCATTCAAAATAACATTTGTGTATAAAGGTACATTTTAATAATTTTGTGACTTTTATATTTAAGTTGCTAGTACTCTGTTTTTAAGTGTTCCACATTAGAAGGAATGTTTCCACATTTTGGAGATAAAAGGCTGGAGCTATGCTTAACTAACTGGCTCTACCGAGTAAGGGGGAAAAAATTTAAGTGACAGTGGTTATTGTAATGTAATTTTGGGATGGGGCATGCATTGTCTTTTAGTGAAACAGGTGAGACAGTAGGGTTCCCATAGTTCAGTGTCCTGTATTGCTCTGCTCCAGAGTTTTGACACACCCTCATTTCGTCTCCTTTTGTCTGCTGAGGGTAGTTGTCTCAAACTAATTTCTTACCATTTTCCATAGTCTCCAACGTTTTTCCAAACTGGCTGACATTTTGTTTTCTCTTGTCTCAAAATATTTTCTGTGTTCATGCTGTGTGCTGCTGTCTAAATGGGGCATCACTGGGGAATTGTTTAATGTGTGGTTATAGTGAAAACCAGTGCTTGCTGGTATAGAACTGGTAGAGCTAGACTTTGAAGTACTTGGTATTATGTTGCCACCGTGCTCTTAATTAGCAAGTTGTTTTTGCTAGTTCATTAAATATTAGTGGTGTCTAGCTGTTCGGTAGCTTGTAAAATCAGTTGTTAATAAGTTTGTATGGCTTAACACTCTGGTGATGTAAAGCTCCACAGGAACTTCTTTTCTTGGCTGTTTTTTTACAAACTTCATTCACTTTATTTGCGCTGTGTTATTAATTTAAAGATGGATAGTAACTGGTTATAAGTTTTCTTGGGTATATTTGAGACAAGATTATAATCTTACAGAAGTGCACCAGATCTAAATTGTTTTGGGCTCACTACTGACAAGGGTACAAACCAGCACCAGTATGATAGGTCCTTAGGAATGTACAAGGCTAGCTGCCCTTGTGGGCCATTTTAAACCTCTCAATTTTCCCTTTTGGTGCTTGAATTAACTTATCAGTTTTGGTGTTTGCCCTTCGCAGTCCCATGGTTGAATAATATATTACTTATAGTGAGTAACTGGTTTCATACCGTAGATAATTTGAGGGGACCCATGCACGGATAAAACATTTGAGCTGCATCTGTGTCCATTAGTATAGGACACAGTCCTGGAGTACATTTTTTCCCATCTATAGAACTAACAAGGGATTCAAATTTTTATTTGAATGTCATAATATACCTCTCGATCTCTTGGCACAAAAAAATGGACAGCCAAAAATGGGATGCAAAGCCCCTCAAATTGGGACAAATTTCAAAAATTGCTGTCATAAACTTAAAAAGTTGCTAGAATAAAAGTGGTTAGCATGCATTTTCTGAAAGAAATGAAGTCTGAAACTCAAGTGTCTGTCATTTAGTGAATTCAGTTCTCATTAACTTGCCACAAAAGTCAAGAAAATCCCAAATTTTATGAGGACTAAATGAAAAATGAGGCAAAATCTGGACATTCTGCAAAAATGTGGACAGTTGAGAGGTTAGATTAGAGTTTAGTTTGTGTAATGAAGTTAAGGAAAACCATTTGCAGAGTAACTGTACATGGCATGGTGGAAGGACAGATGTGCAGAGCAGTGAACAGGAGATGGTGGAGCTAAGGTGCATGTGTTTAAAAAAAATTGCAGTAAGGACTAATCAGATTAGCTTTAAATACTATGACTTGATTTTGCAGTGAAGGTGTATGTGTGACTTTAGAAAATAGGCTATGCAGGTGCTGGTGGGTTGGAGTTGATTCTGAATCCTGGGACAGTGACATTTGATGCTAAATAGTTACATTTCACAATCAGCACTGGTGCACAGTTAGGAGAGTTTGTAGGCAAGATTCATATTTGGTCTGGGGACTTTTCAGAAGTTGATAAGCAGATCTGTGGTTATCTAGTCCAGGACACACACTGCAATTTTAAATTGGGCTACTTTCCCTATATTAAGTCTCCGACAACATAGACTTTCACCACTACATTTTTCTCTGTAGATTTTTATTAAGAGTGTGAGAGAGATTGGAGCTGAATAGTGGGGCATTTCAGTGCTCCAGAAGTAAGGAGAAAACTGCCATTTCAAGAGCCAGAGGGAACTAGAAGATCAGTTTATTTAAATGGGTAGCTTAAAAAGACATGAAGAAAGTGTAAGGCCAAAGTCTTTAAAAAGATCTAAAATTGTTCTGACTGGAACTGCTTCAGACAAATTCAAGGGTGTACATCTGGGTGAAGCAAATATGTTACTGTAATGGAAGGGACTGAAAAGGCTGTACAAATAAAAAAAAAAATGCATTATGGAACTCTGACACTGCTCAGTAATATTCAACTGTTTAATGATGTATGCAGGTTTTTTTACCTATATATTTTCCTACAAATGTTTCTTTACTATTCATTAAGAAGAGCCTTTTATCTTAAGAAGTTACTGTCTCCAAGTTTCATACAACCCAATATCCTACATAAAGGCTTTGCTTTGTCTTGATTCTTGTGAAATAACTAAAATACTTTAAACTTCCGATGCTTCATATAGTGCCTTGATGACCTGGGCTGTGCATGAAAAAGGTCTTTAAGCATGTGCACCAACCTGGTGAACAAATGGATATGTTTGAGATTATGCTTTTTAGTACTGAGCCTGGATTGGTCAATACTGGTCAGTGCACTGCACTAGTAGACCAATATAAGTAAAATGCAGAAGGATTTACCATTATGACCTGCTACCACTGTCACTGGACTATCTTAGTTTTGATTTACTCATGAAGAAAGGAGGAGTGGTTTGGTCATTAAAACAGACTAAGCAGCTTTTCGTAAAAGCATAAACAAGTGCACAGGATCTCTTTTGTTCCAGAACATTAAGTGCTTTATGCTTGTGCTACAAAATTTTGAAGCTGAGATTTGGACAGCATAACCATAGCTTTCAATCACTTACCTACAGAACCAACAGGGGGCAGTCAGGGACACTTAACTCACATTATGTCAATGTCTCAAAATAATCTTAACATGCATTTTCAGCAGAAAAATCTAAATAGAAATGTCAGTTGTAATCCATTATATTTTAACAAGATGGTCAGTGTTTGGAGGGATTGAGCTAAATTTTGAACTAAAAGTGGAGACAGCTGAGGTGTCTGATCATATAACTGATGCTGTTTGATCTTGACAAAATTGAAGTAAGCATGTTTGGTCATTTTAGTGCACTCTTGCAGTTAAGAACTAAGCAACAGTTAAATACTTTAAGCACACAGGTTTGAACTGTTGAGAGGTGTGTGTGTGTAATGCCTCACTTACTTATGGCTGGTGGTTAAGGATTACTCAGACTCAAACCCTGAGCCTTAGGTACAGGGGCCTGCATTCTCTACTGACACCACCACTTCTGATCCAGGGAGTTTGATCTGTTCCTCTTAAAATTTGTGTTGTTCTGGAAAATCAGTGAGAATGGAATTCACTAAATAATGATAGCCCTTTAAGTTTGTCTTCCTATCTTTTTTGGAAACACATGGTAACACAAAACACCATTTTAGCAATGTTCTAAGATTATACAAGCAATACTTAAAATGTGTCCCTGGTTTTGGGCCTTTGTCCCCCCCCCCCCCAATAAATTTTGGCTTTTTCCAGATGTCTTCAGCTGTGAAATTGAGAGATTTAGTCGTGGCAAGTGGATGGTGCAGTGGTAGTGTTGTCACTTCACAGCAAGAGGTATTTGGTTTGATTCTTGGCTGGGGTGCCTTCTGTGTGGAGTCTGTATGTCCTCCCTGTATTTGTGTGGGTGCCCTGGTTTCCTCCCATATTACAAAGGCATGTGTCTGGAGCACTTCTCCCTGGGCCTCTGCTGAAAATTGGTTTCGTTCCAAGTTGGACTTTCCTAGTAAACAAATGTTAAATAAATGAAAAATTTTGCTGAGAGCTTCAGGTGAAGTGAAGTTTAGTGCTGCTTATTCCAAGTTGATTTGCCTTGTTAGTAGCACAACAGGCAGTAGTCTTACTTTTGATGCAGAAGGCTGTAGGTTCTACTCCCACAGTATGCATGTGGATCGCTGATACTGTACTGTGTTGTACTTTAAAGGGTGTGGATGCTGCAGTCCTGTGAATATCCTCCTTTGGACGAATTACCTAGTAACTATGAAGCTGTTATCAGTTTGCCATCCATTCTCTATTGCAATATTACTAGCTTATCATATTTTTAATGTAACATAGGCAATTTATTCTTTGAGAGTAGCAGGCACTCAATTTGTAGATGGAACACTGAAATATAAAGTTGTGTTCTAGCAACAACCTCTTAATTAGTTTCAGATATCTTTAATGTGGAGTTATTCAAATGACTTTTA
Organism: Protopterus annectens; assembly: GCF_019279795.1. NCBI lineage: Eukaryota > Metazoa > Chordata > Ceratodontiformes > Protopteridae > Protopterus > Protopterus annectens. The sequence goes on from NC_056725.1 coordinate 1,612,001,679, forward strand.
CTTCTGCAGAGATTGTGTATATTGACTGATATTGGTGGATTGTAATGCAAGATGTTTGAGTGGCCTTTTATGGTTGAAATGTTCTGAGTTGGGCAGTTTGTCATTATTGGTTTGGATGTTTTGTTTCATTGCTTAGTGAAAAATGTTCAAAACTATAAATTTAAAACACACTCTAACAAGTGGTGCTGTATTATACAGGGGATATAATTCAATTTATATAATATAATTAATACAATCAGTAAGGTGAATCAAAGAATGTTTGCATGGCCCTAAAAAATGTGCAGCTTAACATGCCACTGCCCAGATGCATTTTCTTTGAATGTGAGTTTCAATGCTGTTTCAGTGAATGTGAGTTTCAAAGGTAGATAAGTTTTAATGCAAAGTCTGTCTTCATTGTAAGACTATTGCTTTGTTTAGGTTTAGTAAATGTCTATCAGTGTTTGTGCCATAAAATTTGAAATAAAAGTTGTAAATAAAATCCAAATATCTGTAATCATTGTAGAAGTAAAGCATAAAACAGTATGCACACTGAGAGATTTGAACAGTGACTATGACAAATGGGGAGAAATATCCAAGTAATGGGACACTGGAATGGATGCGTGGGTGGGGGGGGCTGTGTGGGTGGAGGGGGTAGGGCTGCATGGGCGGGGCTCTGGGTTTGCAGCCCCCTGCAAAAAATCCTGCGGGCTCCCCTGATTGCCACCCTTACTTTATGAGAAAAAATATTCCTAGAGGACAGTTCAATCGAGCATCTCGAATGATAGTGGAAGATTCTGTTATTTGAAGGAAATTAACCTCATAAAAGAGTTGTTTTTGTAAAGAAGTTATCCTGGAGACCTACTTGAAAATATGGCTCAAGAGGTCATTCATAGGGGACAAACAGATTTTCCTCTTATTCTGTTAAGAGGTTTTGTTAAAAAAGCTCAGAATGTAGTACTTACTGGCACACACTTAAAAGAGAGAGGGGCAGAAGGTCCAGGATTCTGTTTGGATATGAATGTGGACAGTAATTACATCTGTCAGATTATTAGTGAGAATTGGAAAGTAGTTACAGTTAATGCAGATTTATCTAAAGTTCTTGGAGAAGGCCCTCATTTTATTTATAAGAAAAATCAAAATTTGAAACATTTGTCAGAAAATAATAACGTTGGGCCAACCCTTACTTCTGGTGAAACTGGGGGTATGGGCATGCCAATTTATTTCTGAGGGTCCCTTTGTGTTCATGGAACATCTACAGTTTACTATACCCATCCCTGGAAAATTGAGCTGTAGTACAACAGGGATAGTGTATCTTGCGATGTGTTCAACATGCCCTAGTTTTTATGTGGGCACATCTACCAGAAGATTAAGGAAATGGGTATTAGAGCACTTGTATGCTATAAAAACAAAAAATAGTAATAACGCCCTTTTTAAGCATTCTTTGACATGTTCATTTTCTATAGTGGAAGTTGTTAAACGTGACCTTAGGAGAGGGGACTTTAGAAATTATGCTGAACAAAGAGAGGCAGAATGGCAGATTAAACTTGTTTCTTATTTATTCCCTGGTCTGAATGATCTGGTGAACATAAAATGTTACTTAAAAAATAGGAAAATTACTAGAGTGAATAGACAAGGGTGAATGCCCTTGTGTTTTAAACTGTGTTAACTGTGTGAAGACTTTGAGATGCACATTTTTTGTAGTATTTCTTTAAATGTTTTTATGTATTTAATTGATTTATTATTGAGATGATCTGATTGGTCAAATGTTTTTTGAATGGTTTAAAACTGATTTGGAAGTGCATTTTATCATTTCTGATGAAATCTTTGGGGCGAATAGTGAACATTAAATTTTAACTACACTAAAAACAAACTTTCTTAGCTTCTCCAGTGCTTTTCTTGGTGGATTTTGTGCTTTTTGGACTGTGAACACCTTGGGCTGCTTGTGTGTTGCTTTTCTTCTTTTATTGGTTATGTACTTTGTAACTGAGAATAGCAAATGTGTATAGTTTGTCAGCTAACATCATATAGCCTCCGTGTTTCTTTGAAGTTAAATACATTCATATATATTCTAAGGCAAGTCTCATAACCATTCTCACCTTGACAGTACCCTCCCCTCAGGCAGCACACCCTTTCTCCAGGAGGGCCATACCAGTCAATTCTATAGATTGCTAAGAAGTAACCTCTGTCTGGCATACAAGGCATCCTATAACCCATTACTGATGGATTTACTACACATCAACAAGTCAAATTGCATCAGAAATATTCAGCCTAAGGATCCAAACCTCTTCTGCAGCATCAACATAACAACTTGAGGGACAAGTATATCTCCCAGAGTATGCTACTTCTGTGGAACAGACTCCCATACACATAAAACAAAGTTCATCCATATTCAAGTGCAACATAGATCTATGGATGGGAAACAGAAAAGTTATCCCAGGACTGCCCCTTGTACTGTTAACTGACCCAGACCACTCCTAAATTCTTTATCCCAAGCATGGGTCTCAAATTATATAGGGTATGATCCCAGTTATCCTCATTAAGGGTAATATATAATTTTTGACCATGGGATGACTAAAGCCAATGGGAGAGGTTATTAATCAAAAAAGGGAAATTGGCTAAGCATAAAATGGCCTGTAAAGGTAGTTAGCCTAGTACTTACCTATGAACCTATGAGCCTATGAGTAAGTTTGTGGACATCCATCTAGTTATCTAGATTATGTTGAAAGGAAGATATTGAGTTGTATAGCTCATTATCTAGATAAATGTATTCCACATGTTTGGCTGGTGCTGGGTTATACACATTTCCCTTCATAGTGTTTTATTTACCAGTTGATGAAGATATAGGGCCTTGGTTCTAGTACTGATGAGAGATATTGGACTTACAGAGAAACAGCAGATCCAAGACAATCGGGTCTCTAATGACACGATATGCAGAAAGTATTATCCCCTCAAAAGTCTATAAGACACTGAATAAACAGATTGAGCTTCCAGTCACTCGGGGTAGCTCTGGGACTTTAGGTCTGAGATCCTTTTGGTGAGGAACTATTGGGGTATTTTTAATTGTTTGATATGTTTAGTGAGATACATCCCAAAGATGACATCATACTCAACAGCTGGCCTGATCAGTACTGAGTATAAGGGAGTGATTACTTCTTTATCCACTGATGATGTGGCAACTGTTGCTACATATTGATTGAAAGAGAGGAAGCTATCAATCCAACTACCTTGGATCTTAACTTCATTTTCATTTTGTAGAGGTGTGCTTTTTCTAATTTCTCCAAATCTTTTGGGTTTCTAATACCATGACAGGAATGGACCCCATTCCTAAGTCAAAGTGCGATTAAAGTTCCTGAAATTAGTATTGTTTCAATCTTTGATGTCATCCAAAAGTGCTCTTCGCAGCACCTGCAATGTGCCCAGTAATGACTCCTTCTGCAATGCGTATGGGGTTATGTATCGGTAATATATCTAAATATATTTGTAAATTCTTTTTTATAAGACCAGTTACTCCTATTACTATTGGAACTGCCTGGGTATCTTTCTTCCACATTGCTCTCATTTCTGCCTGCAGATCCTGTTATTTTATGACTTTGTGTCTCTCTGTACGCAAGATGCTATAGCCACTGTGTGTGGCAATTTCAATTATCAATGCTACTTTTCTCTTCTTTTTTTGGACCACTATATCCAGTTTTCTAGCATCTATCTTTTGAACTGTTGCTAATGGGTGATCCCATGTGATATAAATTTCACAATTTTGTATGATGCTTTGTGGCTCATATTTCCAGTGTTTTTTTCAGCCACTTCAAAACCATAATATTTTCACAATCCCCAGTGCAACAGTCTCACCACATTATTATGCCTTTCAGTATACAGTCCTTCTGCCATTAGTGTGTCGCAACCAGCAACAAGCTGTGTGACTGTTTCCAATTTGGTTTTACAAAACCTGCATTTGTCTGTTTCTCCTACATGTTCAATGAACTTTGTAAACCAGCGTGTACGTAGCCCACTATCTTGGACTGCCAATATTAACCTTTCATTTCTTGGTTTGAATTTGCCTCTCCTTAACCATTCCTGCATTCATTCTTGATCAACATGAGGCTCTTCAGGAAGTTTTCTATACTTGCAACTATATTTATGTTTTTTTCACATCTGTTGCCTTCTCATCTGATCCTTCACCTTATATTGTTTCTTTTGTTTTTTGGCACATTCACTTGCTGCCTAGTTTTTATCTACTTCTGGTTTGATTTCCATTCCTGCTTGACATTGATATGCTTCTGCTAAATTAAGCAGAGATGTCATCTTAAATTTATTCTCCTTATCGTTCAAAACTTTCACTACATTTGGATCTTGTGAGGACAGTAGATATTTGTGGAGTCCCACGATTGCAGATCTATACATGTAATCAATGTCAAGGAGGCCCATCCCTCCTTCAGAATGGGGAATATATAATCTTGATATACACTGATTTTTATAAATCATTTGGTGAGCATGAAGCATCCTTCTTGTTTTAATATCTAATCTATCCAACATTTTTTTGGGGCCAGTCAATCACTCCAAAACTATATGTTAGGACAGGAAGAGCAAATTGATTTATAGTTTGGATCTTGTTCCTAGATATCAGTGCTGTTCTCAGAATTAATTAAAGTCTTCTAAAGTATCCTTACTGAGATTTATTCACATTTGTTCATGTTTTATTGCTGATCCTTCATCAATTCCCAAGTATTTATACACTCCCTCTTGCTCAAGTTCTTTTATTTCACTTTCTTGCCCCAAACTGATGTTTTCCTGGTGCTGTAGTTTTCCTGATTTAAAGGTTGCTTTTGCACATTTATCAAGAAAAACCGACATTCTAATATCATCTGAAAAAGTTTTGACAATCTGCAGCTGTGCTTTTAGTTCCTCATCTGATAAGCCATACTGTTTGAAATCATTGACAGAGAGAAGATAAGTCATTAGACTTTGTTGTTTTCTAGGAGCCAAATTGTAGCCATGGCTTAAGCTGTTAAATAAATGGATTAATGGCAAGGCAGAATAGCAACGGTGACAGACAGTCACCCAGGAATATCCCCCTTGAATTTTTATCCCTGGGATAATAATCTGTCATTTATCATGGCTTGATTGCGAAGTGGTCTGCCATTGGTTAATGCTTACTGTAATGTAGTCAACCAGTGTAGGGTGTATCTTATACATTATTAAGCACTCTTTTACCCATGAATGTGGGAGACTATCAAATGCTTTTTTGTAGTCAATCCATGCCATACTTAGATTCTTCCCCTTTTTACAGTTCTCCACTATAACTTTATTTAACAACAAATGATCCTTTGTTCCTTATGACTTTCTTTTATTGTCCTTTTGCTCTACTGCCATAATTGAGTTTTCTTCTAAATGACTATAAACTCGGTCGGTGTCAATTCCTGTGTATAGTTTATACGTCGTTGGAAGGCAAGTTATTAGTCTATAATTTTTAGGGTAGCTTGCAGGTTCACTCTTAAGTAAGAACATTGTTTTGCCTGTTGTTAGCCAGTAGTGTGCCTGTTCGGGATGCACATATAAATAGTTCTTACTCATGGCTAAATCCTTGTGCAAAGATGTTAATACCTTTAACCAAAAGTTAGGTACTGCATCTGTGCCTGGGGTTTTTGAGTTAGAGGCTTTTCTCAAATTTGTTTCAATCTCTCTGTCTGTTACTTCATCCCATTTCATATTCTGTACCTTTAAACTTCTTATTCTTTCTTTTACTTCTATCCATTTAGTATCTTTGTTATGTTCCACAGGATATTCATAGATACTTCTCCAAAATGTATCTACTTCCTCTTTTTTGGTGGTCTTTTAATTCCTTTTACCTTATTTCCTAATGGTGATGGACAGGTTGACAGACGAGATCAGACAGGAGTCCCCGTGCACTATGATGTTTGCAGATAACATTGTGATTTGTAGTGAGAGTAGGGAACAGGTGGAGGAGACCCTGGAGAGGTGGAGACATGCTCTAGAGAGAAGAGGAATGAAGGTCAGCAGGACTAAGACAGAATATATGTGTGTGTGAATGAGAGGGAGGATAGTGGAATGGTGAGGATGCAGGGAGTAGAGGTGGCAAAGGTGGATGAGTTTAAATACTTGGGATCAACAGTTCAGAGTAATAGTGAGTGTGGACAAGAGGTGAAGAAGAGAGTACAGGCAGGATGGAGTGGGTGGAGAAGAGTGTCAGGAGTGATTTGTGACAGACGAGTACCAGTAAGAGTGAAAGGGAAGGTCTACAAAAGGGTAGTTAGACCAGCTATGTTATATGGGTTGGAGACAGTGGCATTGACAAAAAGGCAGGAGTCGGAGCTTGATGTGGCAGAGTTGAAGATGTTAAGATTTGCACTGGGTGTGACAAGGATGGACAGGATTAGGAATAAGTATATTAGAGGGTCAGCCCACGTTGGAAGGTTTGGAGACAAAGCCAGAGAGGCAAGATTACGTTGGTTTGGACAAGTGCTGAGAAGGGATGCAGAGTATATTGGGAAAAAGATGCTAAGGATGAAGCTGCCAGGTAACAGGAAAAGAGGAAGGCCTAAGATAAGGTTTATGGATGTGGTGAGAGAGGACATGCAGGTGGTTGGTGTGACAGAGCAAGATGCAGAGGACAGGAAGAAATGGAAACATTTGATCTTCTGTGGCGACTCCTGACGGGAGCAGCCAAAAGAAGAAGAAGACCTTATTTCCCAATTCTCTATAAATTGTTTTTGGGTCATCAATAAATTGCTTATTTTGTACTTTTCCCTTATATTTATCTGTGAGCTTCTAAGTTTTTCTGCCTGTGCTGAAATTTTTAGTTAGTTATTTGCAATAGTGCATGATAGATCCTGGTCTGTTCTAATACTGTGCATTGCTTTAATCACATCTATCTTTCTTTGTATTTTTGTTGATCTATTCCCTCTTATAAAATCTTCTAACAGTGACACTTCTTGTCTTAATTGCTTTATAGTTTTCTCTATTCGATATTTCCATGATGGTATTCGATTTCTCCCTTTCCTTTCCCTCACTACCCTGTGATCTTGTGGTAGATCTATATCAGTTATTAGTTTAGCAGCACAGTAATATATCCTGTTTACTTCTGTTATATCATGGATCTCTATGGACAGTCCTAATTACTGCGTTCATTTGTTTTATCAGATTTCTGACTGTTTGGGTTTTATTGACCATCTGCAGTCTATTTCTCTCATTGATCTTAATATGCCTGTCTAGGTCTATTAAATCAAGCAACTCTTCTCTTAGCTCATTTTCTTCCAAACTGAGGGCACATCCCTTATTTTCCATTTCTGCGGGCATTCTGTAGAAAATTCTATAGCATCTTCCTGTGGCACCTTCTCTTCAATTTCATCCTGTGTCATCTGTTGTTCTGTCATATGGGAACTCACTGGCCTATCTCTCCTCAACACTGACTGCATCAGTTTCCACAGTTTCCTGTTCCTTTCTTTGCTGACTAGCTTCAAGTGAATATTTATACTGGTTTCCTGTGGAAGGCTCCAAAATATCTTGATATGGCACCTGACCTGTTGCTTCCTGTTCCACTTGTTTCCCCTTAATTTGGATATCCATTGCTCTACCCTGTTGTGGTGCTTTCTGCATTCGATTTTCTAGACTGAATCCTTCTCTTTGCAGCTTCTCCATAACCTCAATTTCTATTTCTTTGACTTCTCCATTACTAATCTCTTTTTCTACTTTTCCTTTTTGTCTTCTTATTTTTTGTATTGTAAAGTTTTCCATATCCGGATTCCTTTGCCTGTATTTTTCTTCAAATATCTTTGGTGCTGCTCTCTTTGTATTAGTTAGTTTTGCTTTCTCCTTTGCATAAATATTACACCATATTAAATCTCTTTTCCTTTCCCCTGTCCATATTTCTTCCTCACATGTCTCCTGATCTTCCTGCTTTTCCTTATTCTTGAGACTCACTCCATCATGCTGTGATGCAACCTGTGTTAGACCTTATACATTAAATCCTTCACTTCACAGGCACTCCACAACTTCAACTTCTATTTCTTTAGCTTCTGCTTTATTAATGTAGACAAAACCAGAACTATTGCCCAGACACCAGGTAAACGCCCCAATTCCAGAGTATAAAAAGTTAAAATCAGTCCAAATATTGAAGAATGGTAGCGACACAGGTATTACCAGTAGTCAATTTATTTTCAGTATAAAACATAGACTTCCTTCATATTAGCACTTTCACTCATAGAGCTTCTTCAGATCATGAATGACAGGACTTGTCGAGTATATAATATATACTCTAACATTTAACTAATTAACCTATTGCAATCAATTGATAATCAAGTCTTAAAGTAACATTACATCTGACCATGAAGCACATATATATACAATAATAATATGAAATTCCTGAGAGTAAATATTATACATTGTATAAAAACAATATATATATAAAAGTTATACATAATGAATATCTCACTACATACATTTAACTTGTAAGTTATCTTAAAACTTCTTAAAAATGTATTTAAATATATATATATGTGTATACACTTCATATAGTACTATAATAACATGTACATTCCTATACTAAGTCCCTATGCTTGATTCTGGCAGATCACATCCTATTTTATATTCCTACGTTTCCTAAGTTTGGGTTTTATTGAGGCTCTCTCATTAAGTCCAGAGCCTCTATCTGCTCTCAGTCTAATTATCCAGTTACTTTCCTGACACTCTGTGTGATTCCTAACGTCACCTCCACGTATACTAGGTGTGATGACTTCTAAAACTTTAAATAGAAATGTATGTGTTTCACCTCGCTGGATGACATGCTTAGCTAGGGCATTGTGTGTAGACTTCTTTTTCATATGATATATATGTTCACGTATCCTTTCTTTGAAGGTACGATTTGTTTTTCCTACATAAAAGGAAGAGCATACCTGTCAGACTGCTAAGTAAACTAAATGAATTGTTCTACAGTTGGCACTAGCATGTGTAATAAACTCCTTACATAGATCTGGGTGCATAAAACTTATACTTGTATCTATATAGCAACAATGGTTACATTTCCCACATGGTTCTGTACCTACAATATCCATAGCAGCGAACCTCTGTCTGGGATAATATAACATTCTTTTTAAATGATATCTATTCTTAAAAAGAAAGCGTGGCTTTTCCCCGACTATATTTTTTAAATCATTATCTACACATAAAATCGACCAATGCTTTGTAACTAAGTCTCTGATGTCTGCATGGTCTGAAGTGTAGAAAGTAGAAATTTTGACGCTTGATGTTTGGCCCCTCATTCCATCCTTTTCATAAATATAAGGAGGTCCAAAATATGGGGTAGCTACATTTGACCTCAGATCAGGGATTTTATTCAAATTGTCTTCTATTTCCCGCTGACTATAGCCTCTCTCTAGGAACATAGTTCTCAGATTATCAATCTCTGCCTTGAACCCCACTTCTGTGGGGTTCAACCTAGAGGCTCTCATCCCTTGACCTTTAATAATATGTCTAAAAATATATGGAGGATGCATACTTGACCTCATCAATAATGTGTTATAATAACAAGATTTACGATATATGCCAGTATTTATTAAACCACATTCTAATTTCTCTATATATTGATCTAAAAAGTCAATCTTATATTCGGAGTATTGCATGGTGAAATTTAGAAAGTCTGTTAGACCATTCATCATAGTAAGCAGGAAACTTAATTGTCCTTCACCTCCATGCCAAAGGATGAAGAGATTGTCTACAAAACGACGGTAAAATGCAACATATTCTTTAAATGGGCTCATGTGGAATAAAACTTCTTCCTCCCAATGTGCCAAAAACATATTCGCGTAACTATTGGCACATGGGGTCCCCATGGCCACTCCATCTTGTTGTCTATATGCTGTTTCTTCAAACATAAAAATATTGTTTTCCAATACTAGCTCTAATAAATGTGCAACTAAATCTGTCTGTACTGGTGTATAGTCACTATGCTTAATGAGATAATCATGTATATACTGAATGCCGAATTCATTGGGTATTACCATAAATAGTGACTGCACATCTAATGTGACCAATAAGTATCCATCTATATTATTACATTGTTTCAGACATTCATATAATTCAATCAAGAACTGTTTAGAGTCCTTTAATACAAAGGTATTTTTGTTCAAAATCGGTCTAAGATGTTTCTCCACATATACCGACATATGTTCAGTGACCCAACCTTGCCCTGAAACTATTGGTCTCATAGGTGGGTTATGAACATCTTTGTGAATTTTGGGAAGTCCATGAATTACTGGAGTTAAGGGTGTCTTAATAAACAAATAATCAAATAATTCCTGCTGTATAATCCTTCCTTTAAAGATGTCCAGTAATGTATTCCTTACATAACTAATGGTATCCTGTATTTCATTCATATGAATTACCTTATAAAACCTATCATTCAAATGTTCAATCATGGCACGGTGATAGTGATCCATATCCATGATGACTATACGACCACCTTTATCTGCTGGTCTTATTATAATGGATTCTTCGGCCTGCAGCCGTTTCAAACTCTGTCTCTCACTATAGGTGAGGTTATCTGCTATCCTCTGTCTGTTCTCTCTATAGTACTCATAGAGTTCATCTTCAGTTAATTTTAAATATGCTTCCACTAGTGGATGGTGTAGGGGTACAAAATCGCTCAAATTCCTAAGTACTGGTTGTTCACTTGATCGTAATAATTCATTACCTGTCTGTAAATCTTGATGACCATGTATCAATTTAAGCATTAAATTTCGACAAAATAATTTCATATCTGTCACAGTGTCTGTTAATTTACTAAAACTTTTAGGAATAAAGTTTAAGCCTTTACTTAACAAACTCTCTTCATTTAGGGTCAATCTGTAACCAGATATATTACATACTAGTGTGTGTGACTTGTCCACATCTTCTTTATTGTTTGATGTGGTATGAACTCCCCTGAGTGTTTTCTTTTTTGCCGACCTCTGCTCATGGACCTTGTCCTTCTTATACCTTTGTCCTTTCGGACTGGAAGAGGAAAAGAAATATCCCCACTTGTTCCAAGTGGCTGACTAGCAGCTTTGTTTGGAACCTTCGGTCTAACCACCTGTTCAGATGGCTGTGGTCTAACAACTGGTCTATTCCTTTCTATCTGTACTGCTGGGTATAAATTCTGTACCCGTATATCATCTAGATCATCATTCAGATGGATAACATCACTAATATCAGATCCATTTACATTCAAATCATTACGTATTTGTGATTGCTCTCCATTTATCACATTAGTGCCCTCATTCAACAATACATTCTCAGTATCAGAGTGTAGGTTTATAGTGGTCCCATCTAATTGAGAACTAATACTGCTAGATCTGAGGTTGAATGTAGCTACCCCATATTTTGGACCTCCTTATATTTATGAAAAGGATGGAATGAGGGGCCAAACATCATGCGTCAGAATTTCTACTTTCTACACTTCAGACCATGCAGACATCAGAGACTTAGTTACAAAGCATTGGTCGATTTTATGTGTAGATAATGATTTAAAAAATATAGTCGGGGAAAAGCCGCGCTTTCTTTTTAAGAATAGATATCATTTAAAAAGAATGTTATGTTATCCCAGACAGAGGTTCGCTGCTATGGATATTGTAGGTACAAAACCATGTGGGCAATGTAACCATTGTTGCTATATAGATACAAGTATAAGTTTTATGCACCCAGATCTATGTAAGGAGTTTATTACACATGCTAGTGCCAACTGTAGAACAATTCATTTAGTTTACTTAGCAGTCTGCCAGGTATGCTCTTCCTTTTATTTAGGAAAAACAAATCGTACCTTCAAAGAAAGGATACGTGAACATATATATCATATGAAAAAGAAGTCTACACACAATGCCCTAGCTAAGCATGTCATCCAGCGAGGTGAAACACATACATTTCTATTTAAAGTTTTAGAAGTCATCACACCTAGTATACCTGGAGGTGACGTTAGGAATCACACAGAGTGTCAGGAAAGTAACTGAATAATTAGACTGAGAGCAGATAGAGGCTCTGGACTTAATGAAAGAGCCTCAATAAAACCCAAACTTAGGAAACGTAGGAATATAAAATAGGATGTGATCTGCCAGAATCAAGCATAGGGACTTAGTATAGGAATGTACATGTTATTATAATACTATATGAAGTGTATACACATATATATTTTAAATACATTTTTAAGAAGTTTTAAGA
>NC_056725.1:1612018858-1612093858 GCF_019279795.1 Protopterus annectens
AGACATGGATTCCTGCAGTCTTTAGTTAATCCGGACTGTTTTTAAAGCAGTCTGTCAATGGTGGGTTTTTTTGCTTGTTTTTTTTTTTTTTGTTAAAGCGGAACTCAAGCACACATGCTCACTGCTCCAAGTTCCAAGAAAACTCGTTACGAGCCACCCAGCTGTGCTCCCTCATAATCTGTGCCCTAAGTGAATGCCTAATTCACCTTAATGATGGTGCTGGCCCTGTGTGTCAGCAATTGAAAACAAATCCAAGCACCGAGAGAATGCCTAGAACCCCACAGACTTCTGATCTCCTTATCAATGAATGATGACTACGTTTATAAGAATGGGGGTGAATGGCCAAATCCCCAACAATGGGGAGGTGGGGTTTCCCCTTTCAAAAAGAAGCTTCTCCCTCTCTCTCTCTCTCTTATCGTGACAAAGCTGTGATCATTCATGATGATCCAGTTATCTGGATGTAACTTGATGTAACTACGTGGTGGACCTACTTTTTTATATATATGCTGTCCCTGTATATTGCCTGTAGATTTCTTTTTGATTTGTACATGCAGATATGGTATTCTGTCTTCATCTTAAAGTTTAATACCCTATGTGATGTTACTGTAGCTGAAAAAGAACACTTGGATTTATTCTACTTACTCCTTAAACAAATCAAATAAAAATTGGAAAGCAATTCTGAAAATTTCAGTTAAGTTATTGAGTTCCTATGGTGCTTTTTTCTGAACCCATAATAAAACAGTATAAACACAGTAAATGATGACACCTTTTTATGCATTTCACTGCCCAAACTATGAGCTTCTGGCTTCTTAGACTGGCTTCAAAAACACTGTCCATGTTTCTTTTTTTCAATTATTTTTTTTATGTATAAGCTGCTATAAAGAGACACTCATAATTCACTTAAATCTTTGTCTACATTGTAGGTAAATTATAGTCTTCGTAACTTGTCAGTTTTTTCACCCCTTCCCAACACTCTCTTGATTAGGTGTTACAATTCCCAGCCATATATACCACCTAATTTCTTGTATGTACGACTGACAGTTGTGATTTCAAAAAGGGGGCAAGGCAGATGAAAAGATGCTTGTAGTATTTCATCTTTCATTTTTCTACAATTGCATTAATAAAAACAAGACTTCTTTGACAAAAACAGGAATGCATACCAGAACATTTATGTACCATTGTAGCATATTTCATTTCCTATTTCTCACACAAAAATGTTTCCAGCAATTAACTCTCTGTAAAAAAAGGCTTTCACATCAACTGTTCCATGGACTTACATATAACGTTATTACCCTCAACAAGAGACAGCCTCAGGATACAAAATTCTGGATTGTGATTAACAGTGAAAACTACAAAAAAGTGTTTTCTAGCCTTTATCCAACAGGCTAAGACAAAGTGATTTCTGAAACATGTAAGACTTAAACAAAATGAAGTATGGCAGGGCTTGTCAACAATCCCAGAATGGGGGATTGTCATTGTGTCAAAGGCCTTGGCCAGGTCTAGATAACCAATGTTTACTGTTGCACATTATCCATGGTCTCAGTAATCCTTACAAAGAGCTCATCTAGGTATGCTCTTCCTTTTATAAAACAGAAATGAGCCATCTGGCTCTGTCCTGTGGGGTTGAAAAAAGAAAGAAAAGAAAAAAAAGAAAGGTGATGAAGAATGAAAAGGACATCAGATTGACAGTATTTCCAGTAACACAGTTCCAAGCGTAGAAGTCTCCTAATTTTGTAAAAAAAAAAAAAAAAAAAAAAAAAAAAAAGTTTCACTCAATATGAATGGACAGAGCCTGAAACAGCATTAGACAAGAAATACATATAAACTGATGACAATGCTGTCAAAAATATTTAACATACAAAATGGAACCAAAATTGCAATTTAAATGACAAAATAATTTAAAATGCTGTAAACTCCTCAAATAACCATAACTTCAAAGAAAAATGCAGTATTAGCAAGTTTTCCTGTCAAAACATCCTAATGAAACTTTTAAGGAACCAGCCTCAATGTGCTGGTCAAAGTAAAAACAGAAGTATATGCAACATTTCAAATAAAAAAAAAACAGTCAAAGCAGCAGAATACACTATTCAAACACTCACAGAAAGGGCAGAGGGAGGAACTAATATCCAAAAGTAGTTTTTTATCTGAGCTCTGCAGCTGATATCAACCACTTTGAGTGAAGCAATATCCCAAGAAATCATTCTTTGACTGTGGCATAAGAAACCAAAATGATTCTGTCTGTTGAGCCTGCCAGGTGATTAGTTCTTCACTCTCACAGACAAGCAGTGGAAGGGGTACTGAGCTTCGAAAGACTGACAGATGGAAAGGGTAAGATGGGCACTAACACCCACATGCCAGTAAAGCAGTGTGTTTGTTGAACATCTGCAATTTGAAGCAAAGGTTTTAGCACAGTTCAAGGAGGAGGGTTGAAAAATCTGACTAAACTCATGAATTAATTTCCCTCCTTCATTAATGTGTTTGAGTACCTGAGTAGCAGACGGACCAAACAAAACCTTCTTAAACAAATTCCAATTTAAAATTTCAGACTTAAAATCTTCAGAAAACTTCTGAGTACTAATCCATTCAAACTACCTCATAAAGTAGTATGAAAGAGGAGAGGCTGCAAAAGTACCTCACAAAGAGGATCCTAGGCCTTAAACACTTGTCCTATATGGACAGACTCAAAAAACTCCAACTATTCTCTGTCTCATATTGCCTCCTTAGAGGCGATCTCTGCTTGACTTTCAAATTATGTCTGACCCAGCTCTGTTAGAAATGCTACATCTAAAGAAATCCCAATCCCCCCCGCACCACACACTCCAGAGACCTCAACCTCATTACCACAATCAGCAGAACATACTGGAGGGATAGGTTCATAACCCAGAGACTGCCCATGCTATGGAATAGATTTCCCATACATGTCAAGCAGAGCACTTCGCTGACTCTTCAAGAGAAATCTTGATGAGTGGATGTGAAATAGAAAATTCACCCCAGGGATAACTCCAGTGGCTCTACTCAACAGAGGTACTGGGAACTGAGTTCGGGTGGCACGATGCCAGGGTAATCCTGTGGTTAGGCTTGTAAAGGCCCCAGGGCCATTAGCCTAGTACACACCCATGAACCTATGAACCTAAAAAGAAAAAAGCAATTTGTGAACTAGGTAAATGTTATATTTTCAGTTAATTTTGCTCACACACACACACACACACACACACACACACACACACACACACACACACACACACACACACACACACACATATGCTCTGACATATTTTGCTAGGAAATATTGATACTATAAACTAAGTGGCTCAATAAATAGTTCTATAGAGAAGCTGTTTTCAGATATATTTATGGCCATCTGTGCTTACTGTAGCATCTTATGCTGTGTTTTTTTTTTTAATTCCTTTTTTTTTACTACAATTTCCATTCATTTGCATGGACCACTAGCATATTATTTTGGTTCTCTGTTTTGCTATGCATAGGCTTCATCCTTGTAGATATCTCAAGGTAAGAGCTATGCCTTATGATGGTTCCTTATTTATTTAGCATTCTTTAAACCCACATTGAAAGAAAGAACTCATGCTGTGCAAACCTCTTAATATGTAATATAGAACATATAAAGCTCAAACTGAGCTACTCAGACTGACATCACATTTTAGTTTTTTAAATATTTCTCATGGTAAACTCCTGCCAAATAAATGATTTTACTGTACCTAAATAATACTTTTCAAGGAGTAATTAGTAATTAAGGTTTTAAACCCTGCCTTGCTTCTAATCGAGTCTTTGTTTTAGAATGATAGTTGCTGTTTGGTTAATGTATTATCACTGTACTTTTCTGCACATAGGATCATAGGATCATAGGAAGTTACTTGGCTATAGGCCCTGAGGCCCTTACAAGCCTAGCCAAGAATTTAGCCCATGCTATGACAGGTCAGCACCCAAGGCCCCCATCCAGCAGGGACACAGGTGGAATATCAGGGGTGTATTTTCTGATCCCCATCCAGTTATCCAAGTTGCACTTAAAAGGGGTTAATGAGGAACTCTGCTTGAAGTGGAGAGGGAGTCTATTCCACAGAGGCGGAGTCTCTGGGACACAAAGCTGTCCCTACAACAAGTCCTATTGAAATCACAGACCAGGTTGAGGTCACAAGTACAGGTTACTTGAGTGGAGCTTGACCCCATCAAGGTGGGGTCTTTGATTGCTTTGTATGCCAGACAGAGGTCACCTGTAGATGGAAAGCACTTTTAACTTATCTGTGTAGGGTAGATGTTGGAAGCCCTGTATTCTCCTGGTGAGGAACCTCTGTAGTCTCTCCAGCTGCTGCATGTGCTTTGTGAGGTACATGCCGAAAGAGGCATTGTACTCAGTCAGGGGGACATTGAACTCAATAATGGGTCTTATAAGGGAAGAATACAGGGATGTTATGATCTCATTGCCCCTGAATGAGATGCCCTTCCTAATGAGGTGGGCCATGTAGAAAGCCTTCCATACAACGGAGGCAATATGGTGGTCAAAAGTCAGTTTGCTATCAACAGGTTGCCAAAGTCCCTCATGACTGATTGCATACTTAGGACCTTGTTATTAATGTGATAATTTGTGGAGATGTCACTCTCCGCAAAGGGGAATAATGATGCATTTTTTGGCATTCAGTTTGAGGCCATGTTTCTGGCACCAGTCATTTGTTTGGGTAAGACCTTCTTGGAGGATGTTCAGATCACTAGGATAGTTGTTGACAGCACCCAACTTGCAGTCATCTGTAAACCTGGTCAGCCATAGCCACTGGTTTTAGCCTGAACCTCAAAAAAGTATATCCCAAACAACAGAGGCCTCAAGACTGATCCCTGGTGTACACCACTCATTACAAGTCTACTGCTTGAAATGACTTCCCCTATTTTGACTAGGTGGGTTTTATCAGTGAGCCAGTTTGCTACTCATCTGTTAACATATGTATTAATGACTACTTGAAAGAATTTATCAATTATACTCGAGTCGGGAATAGTATCAAGGGCTTTAGACTGGTCAAGGTATGCAGTGTGCACCATCTTTCCCTCATACATGGGTCTGTTGACTGTCTCAAAGAAGTCCACAAAATTTAACAGACATGACCTCCCTCTGATGAAAACAAACCGTGTGGGCTCGAGTGTTTGGAGGTTGTCAATGTCCTTGTTAATGAAGTCCATGATAATCCATTCCACAGCCTTATTAGGCTGATGGGTCTATAATTTCCTGGATGGGTGGATGCTCCACCTTTGTGCAAAAGGATGACAGTAGCTGTCCTCCACTCACCTAGGATGAAGATGATACTCAGGCATTGGTTTAATAGGGTGCCTAATGGTGCTGCAATTTCCTGCCTGAGTTCATGTAGGATGCAGACTGGGATGTTATCAGGTCCCATGGAGGCTGTATGTTTTGCCTCTGAGAGGACAGTGATGACTTGCTTCCTAGAGATAAGGGGAGGGGGGCAGGTGCTGGAGATATCCTGATTTACTGATGGGGACACAGAGGGGTGAAGTTTTCACTAGACCTGTCTGCCAGCAGGTTGTTAATAAATATGATGTTTGTGTATGTGGTGTCCTTGACTACAAGTTCTGAGCAGATAGGAGTGTTCCTTTGAGAATGCAGACCTATGTGAAGAAGGCCTTATGATTGCCTTTAGTAGATGTAGCCAGTTTAGACTTAAAGTTTGCATTGGAGGATTTCACTAGTGCTTTTATTTGCTTGTTCAGGCTAAGGAAAGATTGCTTCCAATTAGGCTCCTGCTATTTCTTGGTCTTGGACAACATTTTTTTCCCTTTTATTATAGAGTTTATTTATTGCAGATGTCCACAAGATAGGTTTACTCTTCCTAGAGGAGGACGGTTTTATCCTTTTGGGTATTCCTGATTCCATGCAGCTATGTAAATGCTCATTCAGTACTTTGGTGTAGGTTTGGACATTTCTGCCAGTTCCTAAGGAGGGAGAGAGGGCTTTGAAGCTGTTTATATGTTCTCTCAGGACTTTGTAATCAGCTTTGGAGAAGTTTTTATGTTTAACCTTAGCTGGGGGGGAGGTGTCAGTGGAGATGGTGACTTCGAAAGTGACCGCTTTGTGGTCAGATCTTACCAGGGAGGATGACACTGTAGGAATGCTGCAGTTATTACTCATGTTGGTTAATACCAAGTCCAAGATATTAATCACCTCTTGTGGGGGTTGCGTCCAGATGGACCAAGGCATTTGCCTTGACAAAATCAAGGAATCTCTGGACATTTGTGTTTTGGCATAAGTAGTTCTTCCAATCTATGGTTGGATAGCTTATGTCACCCAGGATTAGGGTAAAGAGTTGAATCTTGATAGATTTGAAGAGGTCCAGATAAGTGGAGTGGGCAACTTGAGTCAAAGTTGGGGTCCTATTACTAGCTATGATTTGAATAGGGGTTTTGTCAATGGCTAACTGAACCTGGAGTGTTTCCTTTGTGTCATACTATTTGACCAGTCTGGAGGTGTGTATGTCTTTAATATATATGAATTTAATATATATTGAAACACCTCCTTTTGCTTTGCTGCCCATGGCTTGGGTTCTGAATGTATGATAGGATGAGTAACCTAGTATGGCTTGGGTGCTCTCCACAGCTTTGAGCCAGGTTTCTGCGACTGCACAAATGTCAGCATCTTCCAGGGTTAAGAATGCTTGCAATGTGTGCAGTTCCATGTTTAGAGTCTTAGCATTTAGCAGCATAACCTTTAATTTGCATTTTGATGAAATTTCATGTTGGTAGTTTTGATCAAGTGTCATTGCTTAAAAAAGGCACTATGTGGGAGTCAAGAGCCTTTGCCAGAACCCTGAAACTCAAGGGAGACAGATGCAGGCCATCTCTGCCAAATCATCCTGGTCTATCGATCATGTATTCCCAGACTGTCAGGTACTGAATCCCCTTGAAATGACACCAGAAACTAAGCCGATTGTTAAAGTTGATCATGTTCTGTTTGTATTGAGGCATCATTCTGGGTGATGGTAGAATGCTGCTTAAGGCTAGGGACATACTTCCTGGGACACATTCAGTGAGCTCGATCATGTCTCTCTTCATATAGTCCAGGGAGGTACATCTCAAGTAATTTGCACCAATATGGGCTATGACAGAGTCATAACAGTACCTGTTGTTGAGAGACTTGAATGCCTGTGTGATATATAGGATTCTGGCACCTTGCAAACAACTAACCATGCTGTTCTCCTTATCCAGCCTGGTGAGGGGCACATCTGCATGTCTCACAATGGAGTCTCCTATGACTAATATGTTGGGTTTGTGTTTAGGACTTAGTGGCTGTGAGACACAGGTGTGTGGACTATGTGTGGTGTGTGGTGTGGTGGGCTGGGCTGGGGAGTTCAATAGCATTTTTGCTTTGGAGTACTCTTCTGTTTGGGTATGTTTTTGTTGAGGACTTCCGCATATGTGGGTGTGTGTTGCATAGGTGTGGGTGGTGTTTGAGGTGTGGTGTTTGTGTTGACAACCTTCTCAGTGCTAGACATACTAGCCTGTGAGGGAGAGAGCATAGACTTTGGTTTCTTAATGTAATTGAGCCTCTCACAAATTGTGTTCCTAGGTGGCAGTAGTAGATGATTGTCCATGTACATGAGGCAGTTGCTACACTGTCTCAGGATGCCCATATCAGCCAGACTGGCAGGAGAAACTGTAGGAAATTGTCCACTCATATTTGTCAGAATTTGAGGGAGAAAGGCCAGAAAGAGATAAGGGGTAAAGGATGGAAGGTCTAAGATGAGTACTACTAGGTGATCACACATGTGGTACTAAGGGAAAATTTGTAGCTGGAATACCTTGTAGTGGGTTAAAAACAGTGCAGCTGTGGTATGTGACAGGCAAACAAGCCCAAACTAGCTCAAACATGGGGTTTAAATACCACAAAAAAATAGAAGAGTCTAGTAACACAGAAATCCAGCCATTCCTGCTAGCCACTGCTCTCTTTACCAATCAGGTTGTGCCAGACAAGGTCCAGGCACATTGCTTTTTCTAATGAACTTACTGATACCCTATAACTACCTGCGCAACTTGCTCCCCATTTGTCCCTCATGTAAGATGAGGAACATACATGATGTGTGCCTTCATAGAATGACTTTCTACCCTACTTAAGGCAGCATCCTTAGATCAAGTTCTGGCAAGATTCACAAGGGGTCTAGGCAATGTTCATGTTTAGACATATGTTGAGGAGGAAAGCTGTCAGATTTTCTGGGTTAAGATTTTATTTATGCACCTATCCAGTGTGGTAGAGTATAAAATGATACCGTCTTGCTAAATCACACTGCCAAATACACAGAGCTTCACAGCTGCTCACTCACTATTAACAGTTGTGGACAGTGTAACCCTCCCGGTCACTTCTGTGTGGTACTTACTGTATCAACTTACCACACAAAGTACTCCAGAGAGGAAAAGCTTTCTCAGTCCTTCCTCTCCTGGCAGAAAGAGTTAGCTTGCCTTTTACAAAGCAGGCTAGTAATTTATTTTTCAGTGCTGTTGCTTTTGCAGCATTTTAACTCAGTTAAGTTTTTGATACTTTATCATTGTAATTTCATTTTATCAGTTTTATTATAAAGAAAGATTATTCATGCTCAAAACCTAGCAATAGGAGCCAGGCTGTTTCATGGGATTACTCACTTATTGCATTGATTCAGAAGATGGAGAACTGCATTTCAGTAAAACAGTATCCTCTCTGGTGAAACATCCATAACAAGGTCAACATCCAATGGATGCTTTATTTTCCATCAAACCCTTTTAGGATATTTCAACTTAAATGGTCAGCAGTAGCAAAATGTAAAAGATAAAGTGTACCGAATTCACTTGAGCAGTACACCACAGGCAGATTGTCATGAGCTTCATACTTCTCAGAACAGTATATCCAGTCAGGGTTATGCAATGCAGAAGATCACACAGCACTGTGGATGGATGGGACATCTCAAAGCTGTGTCTTCTGACCCATATAAGAAGAAAGTTTAAGTGAGGTTTATATCAGCAATGAATCCAGAGAGAATAATAGCGTGTTAAGGGACTTTTTATTGTTCTGTTTAGAAAGTTTTTTTTAGGAGGTGGAACAGTCATGAGGAAAACTATAAGGCAGTTGCTGCAATTATCCTCATTCCCTGTTACAGAAAGTAGAAGTGTTTGATAATCACTATATTTCCTACTGCATGCCCTTTGGTCTGTGTCACTAAAAGAATCAATTCTTTCCTATAATGTCATCTGCACAAATGCCCTTTTATTCATGTGACCAACCACAGGGTAACTTTTCATCTCAATAAAGGACTACAGGTCAAAAGTGTTGAAATGATTGCAGCGTCTGCACATGTAGCAGTAACAAGCTTAAAATGGCCATTGTTCTGGGATAAAAAGTCAAACCTGTGTAACATTAGGTGGCTTTTGTAGGAAAGAGAAGCACAATGTAGCAGCAAAAAGGCTGCCAAGATCATGACCGCTTTTGTCGTTCTTGTGTACTCAGTTTGCTAACAGTACAGAAGAATTTTGAGAAAGAATAGCTTAATCCCTGCAATATAATGAAGGTATCAGTTTCAAATGCCAGTTGGACTTCTCTCTCACAGGGTTACAATGAGTCATGCACCTGAACTCTCTTTGATTGGGAACAGTTATTAGTAATGCTAGGCAAGAAGAAAACCATGCTAATCATGGCATGCTACACCTCACGTCTGTACATAAAAGTAAGCAAATCATAATCAGTAAAATCCATATCTTTGAACAAGCAAGCAATACAATAAAGTGAATAGAAAAGAATCCCAAGAATGTCACACGATTTGTTAAAAACTTGATCTACATTATGCCTTCGTGCCCTGTATTTGAATATTGATTATTGTAATGACATTACACGTCTGTGGTTGGGTAATTTTAGATGTCACAAAAAGAACCACATTTTCTTACTATGATTAAAAGAAATGATGCACTTCATAAGGGTTAACTGTAACTGTTTCATAATAGAATTCTTGTCTTTTATTTTATTTAATACAAGAGTGTGAGTTCAGGCTCACAGTAAGTTGCAAGTCTGAAAAGACAATGACCTTCCCAAAATGCACTTTGAAACCTGATGCCTTCTAAGAAAGATAAAACAAAGGTGTGGCACAGAAGACATTGATGTGATTCTTTCAACTAAATGGATTGTCAGTGTGTCAAAAATGAAAGGAGCTTCTCAGACGAACCATATCAAATATACATTAATATTAGAGACCTAAAATTCTTAGTCAGTGGTACAATCACACCTGTAGACTAAAGTCATATTTCTGTTTTTTTTTTTTTTTTCTCATCAAGGAAAAGTTAGAAATCAGATAAGATAGAAATACTCTTATGAAGAAAAATATTCTTCTTTCAACATAAAACATAAGGATATTCTCCACAATCATGACAGAAATTCATACTGCTTATTTGTGGAATCAGACATTCGGTATTGCTGAGTGCTGTAAGATGTGCATGTTGCATGCTTGTTGCATTAAGTAGAATATGGTTAACTATTAAAGGAATCATAAACTGTGTAGTGATATAATTAACAATATGCCTGTGCCACTTTCTTAGATTAAATTGAGTTGTACTCTTTATTTCAAAGTCTAGTAAGGATGATAAGGTATATACATTACACAGACTGTGGATATGAATAGACTGAAGATAAAAAGGCATACAAGAGAATATTAGCAACGGAATAACAGTGCCACCCCCTATTAAAGTTCATGCAGTTCTAGAGTTTGAATTTTCCCCTATGATATCACCAAAGTACAATTTAGTGACTAGAAACTCTTCACTGCCTTTCAGTATGTACTTATTTCTAGCATTATCCTATACATTGTCTGTTAGAATGGAAACTGACTATTTGTCAGGACCCATACCATTAATGCTGGGAAAGCAAATTGTCAGTAGTGTTTCAGAGGGCTCTGTCCTGGGTCCCTTCCTTTTTGGTATATATTTTTGTGGCATAAAAACCAGTATCAATGGACTGCTAACCAAGTTTGCTGATGGTTGGGTTGCAAACTTTGGAGGGTATCAAATCCTTTTCTGATACTCGTATTCTCCAGCAAGAGTTGGACCAAACAAATGATTGGTATTAATCGTGGATTCACCTTTAACACCAAGGAATGTAGCATAGTTTCCTTTGGTAAGTCTGGCATCACTACTCTTTACAATATAGATAACATTCTGCTTAAATTTGAAATTGTTATCATGGTCTTTTGTAAATATGTTGAGAACAACCTCTCCTTTGACCACCATGCCTCTGTTGTCATTAGAAAATCCTTCTACTTTGCTTAGCCTATCCTTCATGGCATCTCCTCAAAGTTCAAAGAAGTTATAACCCCCTTTACTGATCCCTTTTTAGGCCTGTCATTGAATATATGTTATATCTCTTGGGATGTACCTCACCAAACCCCTAAATTTATGCACCGAAAGGATGTCAGGTCTCAGTACCCTTAGTTACGCTGATTACCCAGAGATGTCATTATCTGAGTATACGTGTTGGGAGATGATCACAGATATAGTCACTTAAGTATCTAGAAGAGTTAGTGTTGGTCTTATTTGTACAAATCCAGTCCAGTGTAAATTTCCTATTTTTTGTGTAGAACAATTACTTGGTTAGGAGAAAACAAATACATTTAATGAATTTGAAGAGGAGACTGAGATACAATTAACTACCCAGTATATTTGACTGCCCTGAGGGGTGATCTCTACTTAGCATTCCATACTTTGAATGACACATCATCCTTTGACCTCCTTCACTTGAATAGAACAAGTGGTAAAGCAAATGCCCATTCTAGAAACCTAAACCTATAGTATCACCTCAACAAGAACAGATCAAGCGACAGGTACCCAACCTAATGTATACACTGTTTCTGGAATAGGCTTACGTATCAAGCAGAGTACATACTTGCAGACTGGTTTGAAAGTTTGCTAGGGATGAGTGGATTGGTGATCTCAGTTTTTCATGAGGCATATGTGGAGAAAGGTGACACTGGGGGACACTGCTACTTTCACACAGTACTGGATGAAGTGGCTTAAGCTTTTTGATGACACTTTTTGGCCATAATCTTTGCCCATAATCTTAGTAAGAACCTAACAACCTTTGAACTATTGCACTATAACTAACTTGTATGGGTTATATCTTGCCAAGGACATGACTACCAGCAGTCTTCAAGCAGCAGGCTACCTTCCATGCACTCTAGGCACGTATGGACTTGAGTAGAGCTGCATAATATCATTGTTTTGGATACCAAATCTTTCAGAACTTTCTTGCCATGGAAGTGTGCTCTCCCTGCAGGCTTTGTGGGAATGAAAGTGAGACAGCATTCATTCAAGGCTGGGCAAATCAGCACCCTTCTCTGGAAAACCTTCCACTTCATCAACTGTTTAAAGAAACACTGTTGTTTTTTCCTAAAGAAATATGATCATTTATGTAAGAAATTAATTTTTATGGACTGTCAATATTTTGTGCTGGAAAGAGTTTTGTAAATGCTTTTGTGAAAAAAATGAATGCAGAAAATCACTTTAGATATTCAGAAATTACATTTTGTTTTAGGAACCTATGAACCTATACCCCGGGTATCACTTCTGTGTCACTGTTAGAAAGAGGCACAGTATACTAACCTCGAAACAGGGCATAGCAAAATTCATGTAAAATGAGTGGCAAAAGCCAAACACACTCTGGCTAGGCTTATAAATGCCCTAGGGCAGATAGCCTAGTATGAACCTATGAACCTATGAAGATATTCACAGAGACTAGAAATATTGGATTTGGTGGTTATCGCTGATTTTTTTTCTTCTTAACAATGAATTTTCTGTCAGATTTACTGACTCATTCAGTCTCCACTACCCCCTTAAGTAGCTCTTCTTTTTGGCTAACCATGGGGAGCAGTTCTCCAGGTCTTCTGTTCTTTCCTCCCTGTCATCAAAAAAGAAGAAAGTTTCTCAGGAGGCTTCAGAAGTCAAGTCAGCTTTCTCAATGCTTTTGCTGCTGATGAGTGACTCTGCTGTGACCAGACCTGGTTCCTTAGACTGCTCATCATTGTCTCTCAATCCCATTGGTGTAATTCCTTGGGAATCTGCTAAGGAGCAGGAGTTAGACAAATCCCCAGTGGCTGTTGGGATGTCCTTGGCAGGCAAGGGAAAACCACGTTTGGACATGGAAAAGAGAGTGGACAGATTCTTATTGCATTGTTGGGATACAGTGACTCATTTCCAGGTAAGTGCCCCTGCCTTGTGTTGATCTTTTTCCAGGAGGTCCCCTAGGAAATGAAAACAAAACATTAAGCATATGGCTTCTCCAGTTTCTCTCACTATGGACAGGGAAGACTTGCTCTGTTTTTCTGAAGACTTATTTAAAGCATTTAACTCATTAAATCCCATTTTCCCACTGAGTTGAAAAAGAAAAATAATTCCCCTTTCTTTCTGACTCTAATTCCTAGTTAGAAAAGCAGGGGCTGGAAGGTGGGGGTGTTTTATCTATAGAATTCTCCCCAAGCTGAAGATTTTAATTTTAATGAAAGATTTTACTCAAGAAGAGTTACCCTAGGATTCAATAATGCCTACACTAAGTTTACACCATTCTGAGTGAACAGAAAACACAGACATAACTCACACATTCTTCCTTCTTATTTTAGTTTTTCTACTGATTTTCTTGCAGCTTTAAATATTGACAGGGATTCATAAAGTTTACCACAAAGGGTAGACTACATGTACACAGTGTAATCTTTCTGAGTGACTAGAAAGCACAAAAAATGTGATAAGAATGTTCTTGAATACATATTATGTACACTTACTGCAGGCTTTACTGAATCTGGCTCTTATTCTTTTCTGAAACCATAACAAAAATGAAATAATTGTTTTAGTAGGAAAATAGTGACATTCCAGATTCCCAGCAGTTTTATGCTTCATTACAACTGGATTTTCCTCAATCTACAGCTGTTCCTCTTGTTTTCTTAACATCCTCCAGTATATCTGACAGTTACCCAGCAAGCCCTGAAAAGTCTAACAGTTTGTAAAAAGTCTATCACATGCCTAAATATATACTTTATAATCCCAGATGTGGTCCTGCATTGATTTCTTTAACAAAGCCATCTGCTGCCATCCATATAGTGAATGCTAACCCTTTTCTTGGATTTGAGAAGAAAGTTTATTCATTACTTACTTTCAGCATTCTAAACTGCCAGGCTCATATGTTAATTTGTTATTGTCTTTTTTTGTTGACATAAAGAAATTAACTGCTGACCTCCTCCGCTTCTGCAGTAAGTGTTTGCTTCTCAGGTAGTCAAACACACTTTGAAGTGTTGTTTTGATTCTGCTGACACAGAATCCAGAGTAGCTGGGCCAGTCATGAGAACGTTTGCTTTGTTATGTTCACAAAGTCACCAGAAGATGAAAAACTGAGATGTTAAATTTGCCCCTTGATAAAGAAGTATTGCTTGGCCCTGCTGCTACTGAGTTCTGTAGAACATTTGATGAAAGAAGGAAAAATAATTCAAAGAATGAGCCAGATTTTTCAACCCTTGTTTTTCTAGTTCAGTAAGAACTTTCTTTTTAATTCAGGACTCTGTTACAAGAAACAAAACAAGCAGTCTCAACAAAGTTCTAGCAAACAAAACTTTTAAAAGCATTGATAGTGAAGCTCAAAAATAAAGAGGAGACTCCCAGAACAAAGGGCAGTCCAAATGGCAGAATTGCTATTTCCCACTTCAAGGGCCCCTCCATCCACCTTGGCAACTACTTAAATCTGCCCTGGAATATTGCTCTGCATTTTCCTCTGTGACATCAGACAATCTCAGGCATATGGGTTATGATGGTAATTCAGGAAGGATATGGATAACACTGGGAGTCCCTTCCTCCTTTTCAGGGGGTTTCTTCTTATCCTGCATAACACACTGCACTATTTTCTCCATTTCTGTAATAGATTTTATCTGTAGGAGTCACAGAATTGTACCCCAGGTCAGTCAGAGAAAGGATTCCACTCAAGAATCTTTCAACTGCCAAGTAAACAAGAAGATTGGAAACCAGTCCTAGACCTCTTCTTTCTCAACTTCTGTTTCAGAATACAAAATCGTATGTATTGATTGATTTATTTTATTTGTTTTTGTTGAGTCATAAAGTATGATTGACCAGCAGAGCTTATTTTCAGAGGAGGCCTGGGGAAAAAAGCTCCAGATAAATGTTTTATAAAATACAAATATGGAATGGAATACATGGATATTTATATTTAATGGTAAGCATTACTTTTGTGCATACAATTGTAGCATATCATGCAGATGAGTTACAGAGAGTTACAGAGAGCGGAGATAGAATTACATGCAGATATACTTTTGTACCTACATTTGTGGAATAGCATACAGATGAGTTAACAGATAGTTATAACCTTGCTTTTGATGAATTGGTAATAACAGAAGCATGCAATGTAGTCAAGATTAAAATCACAGGAGATATAAAAAAGGCTTATGAGATTGATTGAACATTCCAAAGTTCAGGCAATAGTGAAATAGATATGCTGAAAATATAGATAATGTAAAAAAGAAATAGGTAGATTATAACATCTACACAGAGCTTAAGAGAGAGAATGTATACAAAAAATGAAGATAGATAAAAGAGCACAAGGGAGAGAGAATAAAGAAAGGGGTCATTTAAGTAATGAAAGAGAAGTGTATACTGCAGTTGTGATTGTTAAGGTCTATATTAGATATTCAAACGTTTAAAAGTTTGAATCACTAAACAACAAACTTTAGTGATCGAACTTTTAAAAGTTTGAATATACATAAAAAAAACTAAAGGGTGTAAGCAGGGGGCAAGCCCCCATGCACCCCCACACCCCCCGCTACTTAAATATACCAACTCTAAGATCGCGCTACAGTGTAGGAAATGGGACATTTTCCATTTCCGCACTGTAGCACACTGAAGTGCAATTTCGGAGTTGGTATATTTAAGTATGGGGGTGTGGGGGTGCAGGGGGGCATGCTCCCCTGCTTAAACCCTTTACTTTTTTATTCTTTTTTTAGAATATTGTTTTTACAGATATTCAAACCTTTAAAAGTTCGATCACTAAAGTTTATTCTTTAGTGATTCGAACTTTTAAATGTTCGAATATCTAATATAGACCCGATTGTTATATAGGTTAGCTTAACTATGTGTGAAACATGTACAGAGACAAATATTACATAGGCATTGCTTAAGCTGGGTATTGAAACTTGCTATTTTATCTCTCAATTTGAATGATGCATTTTTTTTATTTAAATGTGTTTACCAGGGTCGAACATGGATTAAACAATGACCAATTTAGAGTTTTAGTCCAGTTGATTGAGAATGGGGTAGACTTCCATAATCTTGAGAAGCAGAGTATAACTAGTCCTCTGCATTGTTGTTGGACATAATAGTTATTAGAAAGGGTTTTTTACTAGATCATAGATTTCAAATACAGAAGTAGTGTTTTAGATTTTGCAATGTTACAATATCTTTCTAAGGCCAGAAACCTCAGATGAGATCACTATAGGCTTTGCTTCAGTCAGTCCTAATACCGTATAACATATCACAGAACCATACGTCCACCTTTTTTAAAAACTTACATGATTTTGTTATTGTCTGATTTTTAAGGGCAGCTTATTGCATCAACTCCCCACTCAGATGTGAATTTACTACCCTTGTCTTAAACAAATTAGTGTCATTCCTCATAACTTTTCAAAGGATAACAAAATAGCCCCCACAGTATTACACTTTTTTGCAGGGCAGAGCATTTTTTCTGGGTTGTATACAAGTTTGTATACTGTACTAATTGTGAATATGTTAATTAGTGGGTAATTCTAGTCAGCTTAGTTCTCTTAAGACCTTATGATTAGAAGTTTTGAATGTGATATTTTCAATAAATGTAGCTGTTTTGCTATAGCATGTCTCTAATTTAATTTTATCAGTTTTGTGTAAGTTTGTAAGAATACGTGGTAGGTATAGAAGAGATATCCACAAGTATGTTGTAGCAAAAAATATTCTAGCAGTGTCTATGAGATACTGCTTAGACCCAAAGAGGGAACCAAGTGTCATGCATGTTTTTTAATGGCCTCAAGTACTTCATGGTTGAATTATAGAATGTCATTGATTAGGCTACCCAGTAGCTTATTTTGTAACAGTTACAATTTTAGTGTTGGCTGAGAAAATATGGAAATCAAGTTTATCATCAGTATACTGCTTAGGCATGAAGAGGGTTAACATGATTTTATTTAGATTAAGAAATAAATTGGAGTTACTTGGCCATAATTCTACAGCTAAGAAAGAAAGCTGAGTGATTTATTGTAACATTGGAAAGTTGGGTCTTTGCAGAAAAATGTTCAATCATCTGCATATATTACAGTAACAATGTGTTTGGTTGTGGTGCAGAGTATTTATAAATGTATTATATAAGAGTGTGCCCAATATTGATCACTGTAAGACTCCAGCAGAGAATGGTAGATAGGGTAAAAATTCTTGGTGCCATTTAACAGGTCGCTGTATATTAGCTAGGCAAATCTGGAACCAGGAAAGTGGTGACTGACTGCCGAATTTTGGATAGAAGATTTTTATTAGTGAGGTACTTTATAGCTAAATGTGTATACATTTTTTTTTCAGGATTTTGGACAATGGTGAAAGGATTGCAATACATCTCTAATTTGAAGAATCAGTCAAGTTACCATCTTTATGTAATAGAATAAAATAACATGTTTTTCAGATGTTGAGTACATAGTCTATGGAAGAGTTAATTAATATGGATATGGGAAAGACCTGCAAGTTTTAAATATTCATCTGGCAGGTAGTCATTAGCTAACATTTTTGGTTTTAGTTTAAGTAAAAGCTTTCAAATAGTGGAGGTTTGAACAATATGAAAAAGGAAACTCAATATGTTATTGTCTAATGAGGTTGGTGTGTGGATGGAGGCACACTATTTGGAGTATGTTTGATGATGAGATGATAGTGTTTGAGAAATAGGAGTTAACATGTATTGAAATGTATATGAGTTGTTAGCAATTCTGAGAGTAGGACAGGATAATTGGCCTAGTTGGAATAATGTTTCTTTATGGACGACCAAAAGAGCTTGGTGTTATTTTGAAGTTTTTGTTGGGAGTTTAATAATAGTACTAACTGGAATTCTTAATTTTGTGTTTTACTGAGGTTTGTAAGTTATGTAAATGTTTGGAAACTTTTTTTGTTTGTGTGTGTTGTTGACAGACCATAGCTGATAGGCTTTATCTCTCAGTATAAGCAGTTGCTTGGTTGCTTTGATGAGCCATGGTGCTATAGGAGATTTTGCTCTATTTTTATTTTAATTGATGCCATATAATTTAGAAGAACTGGGAAAATTTTGTTAAAGTAAGACTTTGTGTCATTATGGTGTATACAACTGCAGAGGTTGGTAGGAAGGAGATGAAGCTGTCATTTTTTAATTTAGTTAAATTACATATTTAGTAATATATTGCAGTACATTACTAGTTTGTTTAAGTGATGTCATTATCTGAATATATGTGTTAGGGATGATCACAAATACAGTTAGCTAAGCATCTAGAATAGTTAATGGTGTTAATCTTACTGGTAAGAATCCAGTTTGAACAATTAAATGTTAAGAGCAAACAAATAAATTTGATAAATTTGAAAAGTTGACTGAGGCAAGATTGTCAATCAATATTTAGGTCCTCATAATGATTGTTTCTTGGTGTAAATTCTGGGATAACCAATGTAGGATATCTTCAGCCTTGTTTATGCAGCTTTCAGGAGGAATATATATGCCTACAATGTATAAGGTCTTTCTGCCATTAAGTCTGAGATAAGAGATGTTGATTTCAGCATTGGTAAATATGGGGATTCTTTTGAAATGAAGAGTTACTTCTATATTACATTTATAGATTATAGTTATACTACCTCTATATTTCTTTCTTTCTGTATAGACTGAGTATAGACAGAGTATGTTGAAGCATGGAGGTAATATTTCATTGTCTTTTATATCTGGTTTTGACCAAGTTTCTTGTAGTGACTATCACATCTGGGAGGAAAAACTAGGTATGCATAGAATTCCTGAAATTCATTACAAATACTTTTGAGATCCATATTTAGAAAGGTGGGTCCTCTGATGTGCAGTAGTTGAAGGGTGGATAAGTCTCCTGTGGAGAAGATGGATGTGTTTTGCTCTTTTAAGGTAGGTCCAAGGTTATGGTATATGTTGCTGCTGAATTTAAGTTTAGCAATTGACAGTTGGAGGGTTAAGATCATTTAGGTGTATATTTAATTTTTATGGTTAGGTTAATATTATGGCTTTATGTTATATGCACTTGTAAGTCAGGTGATCTACTTATAGTTTGAATATAGTTCAGGGGATATACATGGAAAGTCTGAAGTGATGTTAATTGTCAATGAGAGTAGCTTAGTAGGTTTGATGGTGTTTGGTAGTAGGCAGGTCTGGTCACCTCTCATTTGTGCTAACAGAAACATGAATAAAAGAAATAGTAAATAGACACTGAGCTTTCATTGTAATGTATAGAGAGAATTTAAAAAAATGTAGAAGAGAGTTAAGGAGAATGAGATGGTGTAGGTGTTAGTCAAAGATATCATGAGAGAGACAGAGTAATTGTAAGAAAGTGAGTAAGTTGTTGGACTGAGGTAGAGTAACAGTAAGAGGGTGAGTAGGCTGATAAGGTTTTTATGGGAGTAGGTCTATAAAGTGTTTGGTGTCCTATTTCAAAATTCGATATGGTATTGGTGCTTTACAATAATAGCTAAAAAAAAAATTCTTATTTTTTGAAAATGTCTAGCATAATGAATGGGAAATGATTTTAAGGGAATGCCTTCTTTGTTTTCTGTTCAGGTGACTGATTCTTATTCTGAGGAGTGTATTTCTTCTGATGGTGACTTGGAGGAATTTTATTTTTCGGAAACCATATCTAGAATTAACCAATTATTTCATTGGGAACATAACATTCCATTGTCTTTGAAAAAATATTATAATTTATTACATCTTTAATTTCCTTAACCCACTCCTGTTCCTTCTTAAATTTCAGCATTGGAGGATGATTTTATTACAGCCAGTAACATGCCTGACAGTGAGCCTGCAGCCACTAAGAAGGATGAGAGATTGCATAAACTTCCTCAGTCTTAACACATTTTTTTGTTTTCTAATCCCAGATCTGACCCTGCAGTGATTTGCTTGGCAAAACCTACTGCAGCTAAACATTTGGCGAATGCTAATCCAACCCCTCTGGTAAGGCTGGGAAAGCCTTTGTTAGATTTGGTGAAAAAATGTACGTCTGCCACATTTATGTTTAGAATTCTTAATTTTCAAGCTCACATTACAGTTTTTGCTTGCATCACTGTCAAAATATGAAGAACATTATAGCAAACTTAACTCTTCTGAGGAAAAATCTTCTATGAATAATGTGACATCACTCCTCTGGGGCAGTAATCAAGGAGCTTCAATCCTCACCACTGACACCAGTGGGGAATGTTCACTTAGAAAAAAAATGGATATATACATTATTTTCTGGTGCAGCTCTCTGCACCAAGAACAATATCCCTTATGAGCACATAGGG
Organism: Protopterus annectens; assembly: GCF_019279795.1. Classification (NCBI taxonomy): domain Eukaryota; kingdom Metazoa; phylum Chordata; order Ceratodontiformes; family Protopteridae; genus Protopterus; species Protopterus annectens. Next base: position 1,612,039,412 of record NC_056725.1, read on the forward strand.
AACATACTACAATCCTGAGGCTGGGTTTTCCTCTCCAGGCCTCAAATACGACTCTACCTTTCTCTTTGCAGAAACCAGTGCTCTGTGTGCCTGTTCCAAGTAACTGATATACACACTCGTTGAGATTAGATTTTCACAAACACACACACACACACACACACACACACACACACACACACACACACACACACACACACACACACACACACACCCACACACACACACACACACACACACACACACACACACACACACAGGAAAGGCTGGCACAGATTTACCAGCTATACCACCTTCACTCAGACTACAAGGTAGATTCATTGCCACTAGCTAGCTACTTTAAGACACTAACCAGGATACCTAATTTCTCTTACTAAAATTAATACTTACAGAGATGGTAGTGTTTCGAAGTCGTAAGACTTTCAGGAGCATGAAGCTACAGTCTCCGCAAGTAAATGCAATTACTCTCCAAGGTTAAACTCTTTTCTAAAAGACCAGCCACAGTGAAAGGTATAGATATATTTAATAATAAATAGTAAAATAGAAAACATGAAAATACTGAATATCTATTTATAATAAAAACCAGAGTTTCAATTTGCAGGAAATATAAAATAACACAAATGGAAAGACTCAGATGGATACAGAAAAACAGTATTTAACTAATCTTACTAGATTTTCTAACTAACTTAAGAATTACTGTTCTCTAGTTAAGTTACTTACAAGAGCAAGGCAAGATGAAGTGGATGAGTGTCTTTGTTGTTAGGTCCAATAACAGTGTGCTGAGTGTCTCTATCACATCTGTCACTAGTATCCAAATACAATTTCAGTGCTGGCTACAGAAAATATCACATCTGGTCACCTGAGTCTGTGGTTCTCACACTGCCCCCTGACTACAAGCTGAGCCAGGATCTAGCACAGATGTGTCACAATACACGCCTAGAGCTTTGCAAAGGCATTTGGAGACTGTAAAACAATTCCAGTACTTTCATCCTTCCTGAAGAGACTAACCAGCCATTTCCTGGCACCCCAGGTTAGCAATTAGTTCACCATTAAGGACAATAACAGTTCAGACCCTTCCCAGACATTGCATCTCTGTCTGCATTCAGACCTGTGAGATAAAATCTTTATGGCCTAAACCAAGTCATTTAATTTCTGGCTATTTTTTCTAAAATAAGCTGAGCTAAGCTTAACTCCTTCCATTCCAGCATCCTCTGTTAACATATATACATTTCCTCAGTTACAACAGTACAGTCTGCTATACATGTATATTTCTTTTCTCTCCAGCAAGACCCACTGTTGATACATTTTAACACAAGCAGCTTTAGAAATACATGTTTAAAACAAACATCTGTACAAATTAGTTTGATATACAAATTACATAAAATTCTTTACAAATCCCCATCTAGTTATGCTGGCATATGTTATACATGCACTGCCCTACACTGTGGCATAGCTGGCACTACCTCACATTATCCCAACTACACTTTTTGTTTCTGTGTCTCAGGTGACCAAACACTCTGAAGTGTGATTATCATTCAGCTGATCCCTTTTTCCAGAGTAGATGCAACTGGGACTAGTATGAGAAGGTCTGTATGGCTATGTTCTTAAAATTTAACTGAGGGTGTTAAAGATAAAATTCTGGATTCATCTTTGGATCAGGTTTTGTTTTTTGTACCATCTGCTGCTGAGGTCTTGGAAAAGTACAATCAGAAAGGGAGACTAAAGGGGTGATGTAGATTTTTCAGCCTTCTTTCTCAAAGTTTGTTAAAGGTTTCACACCTACTTCAGTGTCTTTTTATAAAAAGCAAAATAAACAGACCCAGCAAACTTCTGTCAAACAGACTAAAAAAAAAAAAACAATGGCAATGAGGCTCCAAACAATAGAAGGGAGCCTCAGAGAAACCAGGACAGCCTAAAAAGTCTCAATGACTATCTGAAAATGGTAACCTCCCTCCCTTCCTAGCAAGCCTTTAAGTCTACCCTGAAATCTGGATCTCCATTATGTATTTGGCAACATAGAATATCAGACCAATGAGCTCAGAGTATCCATCAGGGTTACAGATGGTAGTGGGAGTCCACTCCTGCTTTTCAGAGGATCCCCTCATATCCACCAGATCAAACTTTTTCTTTTTTCATGTTCAGTTATTCAGCATCTGCTGTTTCAGGGGGTAACAGAATCTGTTCCAGTTTCTCTGACGGAAAGTTTTTTATTCAAGAATATTTCAGACAACAAAGAAAGAAGCTTCTTGGAGCTAAGTCTTAGATCTTTCATTTCTCAGTTTGTGAAAGTCTCAAAGCGTATAATGCTACCCTTTCACAAAATGCTACAACTTATTTCTCCTTTCATTTTTTAGTACCTTTAGAGTTAGAGTTAAAAGATACTTAACATCACATTCAATTAGCCTTAAATTTCACATTTTGTCTGGATTCCACTATCAGTTCTCTGCATTACACTTTGGGTTACCTACTGCTCCAAGGCTATTCACAAATTGTCTAGCTCTGGTGATAACCTACTGTACACAGCTAGGCATTCACATTTTTCCTTATTCAGATGACATGTTTACCTTTGCAGAAGTCTTTACAAGTTTTAGGAAGCTCTCACCTGTATGAAAAGTATCTACCACTGACTGGGTTTTCACTAATACATTCAAAAGTCTTGTTTGTATTCTCACAGCATTATAGCTGAGACAAAAAGTAACGCTGCTGCCCAAAGGTCCAGACTTGAAAGACTCAAAACAAAATGCAGAAAAAATACAAGATAGGACCACCACGATAAATCAATAAAACTTTTAATCCAATGGAAAAAATGTGGATAAGCGCTTTCACGTACAGACTGAGTACGCTTCTTCAGATCTCTGAACATATCAAAAAGCTCTCATCTTAAATAGTATTCACTAAATTGATCATAAATTAATTAATTAAACAATTTATCAATAAAATAATTAAAACAATACAATTAATTCAAGCATTCAAAATAGCTCACATTCCTATTAGAGGGCGTCATTTAGAAAAACAGCATACCCCTACTAAAACATTTAGCTTATAATGCTCATAGAAAAAATATATATATTATATATTACATTAATAGCATGTTTATATATAAAATACCTATAGAGCAATACTTAACTGATCATTATAATAATACAATAATATTTATTAATAAATAAATTCATAAATTTATATTCAATGTAAATAAAAAATTTAACTCATTGTAAATACATAAAAATATATGCATACAATATCAATTTTATTAATATACACTACATGAAAACAAATCAACTAAGTAAATATAAAACTCAATAAACAAAACTCTATTTTAGGGGGCGTGAATCAAGTATTGGTTTAATACTCATATATTGATTCAGGCCTGGATACTGATGAGCTTGCATTCTTAGGATCCACTGGAGCTCTATAGTTTCCAGTCTATTTGCAGGATTCCCTCCTCTTTCAGTGGCCTTAACTAATTGTAGCACTCTAAACACAAACGTATGTCCCTTATATACAGCAATATGCTTTGCTAATGCATTCAATTGATTGTTCTTTTTTATGTCATAAATATGATTGTAAATTCTCACAGCATTGTTTTCCTAATGTATTGCCTAACAGTGTCAGTGGCACAACAGCTAGCACACTTCCCTTTGGTACCGAAAGCTGTGGGTTCTATTTCCAAACTGCGTATATGGATTACTGGCACTGCAGTGCAGCCTAAGGAGGGTGCTGCCCCCCTGACTCTGTCATCCTGCAGGTGAGGAATTAAACTGAGGTCCCATCTGCCTGAGTTGGTGGTAAGTCATATGGATGCAAAAGAATCCTTATCACCTGAAGAAAAGAATAGGGGAAGTTCAACAATGCCCTGGACAAATTTCCCTTACTATTATAATACTACCTGAGGTCTCTCCTGAAGTTTGGCTACTGACCTAGCTGGACTAACCTGGTCAACAAAGGATAAAGAAATAAAACAAATAGTTACCACAATCCAAATAGCTTTTTTCCACAGCAAAAATAGATCTGCACCTAAATATATTCCCAAATTTTCCACTCAGGACTTCAGCAAGGGAATTTCTCAGCATACCAGGATTCACGGCATCCATTATTCTCATGGTTTCTTTAGCCAGATTCCATATAAGAAAGACTCTATGATAACTAAAATAAGTATTTTCCCATCTGTGACACTGCCAGCCCAGCCATCTGGAATTTTGAAAATAATTCTATGTCATTTATGAATATTAATATGATTTATATAAAACTGTGTGTTGTGTACTGAGCTTCAACAATGTAACCACAATATACTCTGCTGGAACATAGAAGATTAACTTACAAAACTTCAATAAAATAAGTTGAAATTAAATACTTTACGACATGCTATAAAAGTTATTAATACATCAAGGAGACAGGATGTCTAGAGCTAGAAGTTTCTTTCTATTTTCTTGGAGAAAAGTTATTACTAGGTTTAAAATGTAAACTGTTGTATTGCTTTATGACTTCCTAGCAGCTGCACATCTGAGAGATATGTAGTTTTAACACAGAGTTATTAGTTTCTGTTATCCAGGGAACTCTGGGCATTTTGTATCTTGTCTTGGACCTAGAAACATCCATCATCAGCACTTCTCTGTAAGTAAGACATAGGGCATATTATCTCTATTAGATATAGATAGGAATATAGTAAAGCTTAGTTTAGACCCTTACTGTATTTATTTGAGACTGTCCTGCAATGTTGTTTTAAAATATTTCTTCTGATTTTGAACTCTGAAGTCACTGTGTTGAGCTATTACATATTGTCTTCTTCTTCTTTTATTATTTGTTAAATATATTTAAACCTGTCTCTGTGGCTGATATTTGTGAGACATATTTAAGCTCTTTGCGTACTTGCATATGCATTTGGTGACACTGTACAGGCCAGTCCTAAATAGCCTTGCTCTTGGACAGACTTACCATGTGGATAATAGTAACATTACATAGTAGGATTGGTCACCCTTTGTAAGGGCCTTTTGGTAGCTGATAAAGAGTTGGTTGGTGGCAGTGATAATTACCTTATAGGCAGAAGGGGCATAGCTAATAAATCTGTGCTAGCCTTTGCCAGGTGTGTGTGTGTGTGTGTGTGTGTGTGTGTGTGTGTGTGTGTGTGTGTGTGTGTGTGTGTGTGTGTGTGTGTGTGTGCACGTGTGTATATAAATCAAATCCCATAGTATGTGCGTGTGCCAGCTACTTGGGCAGAAATATGAAGCACTGGCTGGACAGAGAGGGTGCGGGAGGTTTTTGGCTTGACCACTCGGCTGAGATATTAACCCTATAGCCAGGCCAGTGAGGAATCTTATTGGGGATCCGGAGAAAGGGGAAAAACTGTGATCTCTGTTTGCTCTTAAAGGAAATTGTACTTTACTGTGTGTCTACTTGTTATCCTCACATTTTGTACGTCCATCACTGTTGACAGTGATGAAGATTGAGGCTCCTTAATTACTGGGCCAGTGCAGAGGTATCACATATTAATTGTTTAGCAGTGGTGGGATATCCACATCACATATTAATTGGTTGACAGTGGTGAGTTAGCTACATCACATATTAATTGGCTTGCAGTGGTGTGGATATTGAATTCCTGTAGCCTGTGTACAGTAGTCAGTGAAGCTGTTTGTACTCTCAATTAGCCATGCAGTGAACATTCAGAGTTCATATCACAATTTTTTTTTTGTTAGCTTAGTTAATCATGGAGAGCAGGCAAGCATGTCAGCAGAGGAGTATGGCAAGCTGGCAAAGAGCCAGTTGGATTAGATGTGCCAGGCTAAAGGACTGGTGCATGACAACCTGACTAAAGCAGACAGGATTGCAGCTTTAGTCACAGCTGCATTACAAAATAGCAATCAGGAGGATAATCATACTGGCCATGGAGATGTACAACTCTCAAAAAATGGATAGCTCAACCTTTCCACAGAGGACTTAAAATCCATCTGGAGTTAAAGAGACTTTAGCTAGAGGCCAAGTGTTTAAAAATAGAGGCAGCAGAGAGACTGAGAAGTCTAGACACTGAGGAAAATGAGAAACCGCAACATCTGAAGGCTGAGGAAAATGAGAAACTGAGATGCATGGAAGCTGAGGAGAAGGCGAGGGAGAGGCAACATGAAAAGTAAATGCTGACTCTTCTCCAGAGTCATGAAGGTAACGGAGAAGTGAGTAACTGGACCTCAGAAGCAACAAAGGTCAGTAAATTTCTTGCAAAATAACCAGAGGCGGATAATTCTGATAGTTTTATTCATATGTTTGAGAAAATATATAAACAGCATAACATTGACCAAGGGCTCTGGGTATAGTTCCTGACCCCCTTACTCCATAGTAAAGCTGTAATTGTAATTTCTAAACTGTCTGATACTGATTGTTTAAATTATAATGTTGTAAATAACTGTCTTTTAAATTCTTTTAAGTTAACACCTGAAGCTAAAAGGAAACAGTTTTGTCAGAATAGAGGCAAGGCAGATGAAAGTGTGTGTGAATATGTTGCTGAACCTATTTTCATAGGTGGGTGACTGGATGTCAGGTCACCACTTTTGAAGGGCTAGCAGACCTTTTGGTGAGGGAACAAACCCTTAGCACTTTGGCTGAGGACACGAGAATCTGGTTAGTTGACAGACAATGCAAAGAGGAGTTGGGGAAGAAGGCAGATCTATACCCAGCATGCAGGCATCACTGCACCAGAAAGGGATATCCAGTGCTGCTCATGGGTTTAAGGGAACCCATAGTGGGTAGCCCAGACTGCCCCAACAGTGTCCACCAGTAGCAGGGGAAGCCACTAGTCCAGGTACATATCCAGGACCAAGGGTTAAATGTTTTAAATGCAACCATTGGGGCCATGTAGCATATAGATGTCTATAGAGGCAAGGTGGGGAACAAAAGGTGGGAGAGACAGTAAGTGGGAATTACAAAATGCCAGCAGTAAGTTGTCTTGCAACAACAAGGGTACCAAACTACCACAAGAGGGTATATTCTATCTTAGTGAATGAGAAACAGGCCATGGCTAAGAGAGACACAGCCTTTAGCCTAACCGTTGTGAAGCCTGCAATGGTTACAGAGGAGCACTTCCTGCTTGGGGAGTCTACTACAGTCAGAACTTTAGGGGGGACCTCATTCCAAATATCTTTGGCTAGGGTTCACCTTGACTGGGAGGGTAGAAAGGGAAGCAAGCAAGTAGGTGTGTTTGAATATATCCCTCCAGATATCCTGATAGGGAATGATTTTGAAAATGCAGTACCCTAAGTGCATGCAGTTACATGCAGTCAGGCTTGGAGACAATCATGTGGTTCTGGTAGCCTAGGGGAGACCCAGACAGACTACACACTTGCAGCCAGGGCTAGTGAGGTGGTTACTTCAGGGAGAGAGCTACCCTGTAGCAGAGAAACTGAAGGTGAGCCACAGCTACTTGTGGGCACTGACGTTCCCTTAGACAGAGTGACCACAAGGGCAGAGGTGAGTAGTAGTACCCAGGCTGACAATTAGGCACTGCTGTCAGAGGATGCCAGACTTTCTGCTGAAGGGGAGCTGGGAAGGGTTACACAGAGAGAGTTGAGACAGGCTCAGCTCTCAAACCCTACATTACAAGGCCTGAGTGAGGCAGCTAGTGAGGCACCTGATTCTCAAGGGAAGGGAGAATATGTATACTGGGACAGAGGGTTATTGTATAGACAGGAGAACCCTGAGAGAGGGCTAGAGGCTGAGACAATACAGCAGTTGGTAGTACCCAGATCCTACTGTCTGGCACTTCTAGCCATAGTCCATGATATTCCCTTTGCCAGTTATATGGGCATAAAACATACAAAGAGAAGAATTATGCAGAACTTTTATTGGCCTTGGATTACTAGAGATGTAGCAGTGCAAGGCAGGACCTGTGAGCACTGCCAAAAGGTAGGCATAATAGGAGACAAGGTGAAAACTCCTTTGATGCCTTTGCCTGTAACTAAGGAGCCATTTCAGAGGGTAGCTGTCGATATTGTGGGGCATCTGAGTACCTCAAATTCCACAGGGAAAACATATATCCTAGTGGTAGTAGATTATGCTACCAGATACCCTAAGGCAGTGTCTCTGTCCTCCACTAAAGCAGAAAAGGTGGCAAATGCTTTGTTAGAGATTTTCAGCAGGGTAGGTTTTCCAAAAGGAATACTGACAGATGGAGGTACCAATTACATGTCAGACCTGCTGACTTGTCTGTGGAAGGACCGTAGGGTGAAACACCTAAAAACTACCTCCTACCATCCCCAGACTAATGGTCTTGTTGAGAGGCTGAACTCTACACTCAAGTCCATGCTATGGGCATTTGCAGACCTGTTCAAGAGGTAGTGGGACAAATATTTGCCCCGTCTGTTGTTTGCTTACAGAGTGGTTCCCTAGAAATCCACATTTTTTTCACCCATTTGAGTTGCTGTATGGGCATTTGGTGAGGGAACCTCTAGATGTGATTCAAGATGAGTTGGAGGTGAGTGTGAATCTCACAAGGAGTCTGTTGTGGTATATGTCCTGAACCTCAGGACAAGGCTCAGGGAAATCATGGGTTTGGCCCAGGAGAACCTGGCAGAAACCCAACAGCAGACAAAGGTTTGGTGTGACAAGAATGCTTGAACTAGAGTGCATACTGTAGGCCAGCTCGTAAGGGTTTTCATTTCTGTCAGACACAACAAGCTTCAGGCAGCTTGGGAGGGACCCTACAAGGTGGTAAGAAAGGTCAGTGATGTTAACTATATGGTAGAACTGCTAGGCAGGAGGCAGGGCCACAAATTGTACCATATTAAGATGATGAAGCCTTACCATAATAGAGAGGCCCTTGTGCTGAGTGTTTGCAGTGGATGGCAGAAGAGTCTGAGAGGGATCTGGTGACTGATCTCCTCAGTGAGGCTCGGACTGACACCTTAGTGTAAGGGGTAGCAATGTCAAAACAACTATCCTCTACCCAGGTTCGAGAAATCTGAGCAGTGTTACAGGAGTTTGGGGACATATTCACTCGGAAACAAGGGTGCACCCACCTGGTGCAGCACCATGTGGATACAGGACCCAAAAGGCCTATTAAGCAGGCCCCTTGTAGAGAGCTGGAGAGAGTCAAACAGATTCTGAGGGAGGGGATACAGGAAATGCTGGAACTAAGGGGAATTCAGGAGTGCAGCAGTCCCTGGGCCTTCTCAGTGGTGCTGGTATCAAAGAAGGATGGCAGAACCAGGTTCTGTGTAGACTACAGGAAATTAAATAGTCACACAGAGTCAGAAGGTTACCCCATGCCTAGGACAGATGAAGCCCTAGAGTAGCTGGATGGGACTACATATCTTACCACCACTAATCCTATCAAAAGTTATTGGCAGATGCCCTTGACTCCCAGTGCTAGAGAGAGGTCAGCCTTTGTGACTCTTTTTGGTTTGCATGAGTTCATGAAGATGGTCTTTGGGATGAAAAATGCTCTAGCGACTTTCCAGATGCTGGTAGATTATATCTTAGCAGGAGCAGGAGATTTTGCCTTTGCTTACCTAGATGATATTGCCATTAACAGCCATTCCTGGTAAGAGCACCTACCACATTTCAGGGAAGTGCTTGGCAGACTACGGAGGGCAGGGTTGACCATTAAGCCCAGCAAATGTCAGGTGGGTATGGCAGATGTCTCCTACCTGGGACACAGAGTGGGGCATAGTACGATCATGCCATAGCCTCCCAAAGTGGAAGCCATTCAGGCATGGCCTACCTCTGTTACCAAAAAGCAGGTGAGGGCATTCTTAGGGATAGTAGGGTACTACAAAACATTCGTCCCCAGTTATAGTACCATAGCTGCTCTCCTCACAGACCTGACAAGGAAAAAAGGCCAAATAAGTTAGTGTGGACCCTAATACGTGAGCAGGCATTTCAGAAGTGTAAAGGAGCTGTGGGAGGACCCCCTGTGTTAGCCAGTCCAGATTACAGCAAATAATTTGTTGTGGAGGTGGATGCTTCAAACCATGGAGTGGGGGCTGCACTTAGCCATGTTTCTTCAGAGGGAGAAGAGCACCCAGTCTATATCTCAGTTGTGGGGTCCAACTCAGGGAGGAATGCTATGCAGCTGTTGAAAAGGAATGACTAGCCATAGTGTGGGCACTGCAGAAACGTCAGCCTTATCTGTATGGAAGGAAATTCACTATAGTTACAGATCACAACCCCTTAACATGGCTACATTGAGCCAGCCAGCAAATGCCAAGTTACTACGGTGGAGCCTAAAGTTGCAAGCACATGATATGACAGTGCAGCACCACAGTGGTTATTAGCAATGCCAGTGCAGATGGGCTGTTAAGACAGGGAATGGGGTAATGTATTCTCAGATAGGCTCAACACCTTTAAACAACTTTTCTCAAGGGTCACTTGAAAAACTAGCTTGAGTTTTTTTTTTTTTTGGGGGGGGGGGGGGTTCTGACACTGCCAGCCTAGCTATCTGGAATTTTGAAAATAATTCTATGTCATTTGTGAATATTGATATGCTTTATACAGAACTATATGCTGTGTACTGGGCTTCAAGAATGTAACTACAGCATACCTTACTGGAACACATAAGATTAACTTACAAAGCTTCAAGAAGATAAGTTGAAATTAAGTGTTTTATAATGTGTTATAACTGTTAGTTAATGCAGCAAGAAGACAGGTTTTCTAGAGCAGGACATGTCTTTCTATTGTCTTGGAGAAAAGTAATTATTAGGTTTAAAATGTAAACTGTTGTATTCTTTATGACTTCTTAGCAGCTGCACATCTGAGAGATATGTATTTTTGGCACAGAGATGTTAGTTTCTGTTTGCCTGGAAATTGAAGGCAGGTGACAAAAAATGATGTCATCCAGGCTAACCAGCAGTAATGTCTGATATTAATTTAGGACTCTCTCAAAGAGAGACTGGGTATTTTGTATCTTGTCTTGGACATAGAAACATCCATCATCAGCACTTCTGCCTGTATGCTCTCTCTATGTAAGACTTAGGGCATAGTATTTCTCTTAGATATAGATAGGAATATAGTAAAGATTAGTTTAGATCTTTTCTTCATGTATTTGAGACTGCCCTGCGATGTTGTTTTAAAATATTTCTTTTGATTTTTAACTATGAAGTCACTGTATTGAGTTATTGAATATTGTCTTGTTCCTTTGTTATTTATTATTAAATATATTTAAACCTATCTTTGTGGATGATATTTGTGAGACATATTTAAGCTCTGTGAGTACTTGCATATGTATTTGGTGACACTTTACAGGCCACTCCTAAATATACTTGCTCTTGGTCAGACTTAACATTTGGAGAATAGTAACATTACACAGTAGGATTGGTCACCCTTTGTAAGGGCCTCCTGGTAGTTGATAAAGAGTTGGTTGATGACAGTGATGACTACCTTATAGTCTGAGCAGAAGGGGGTATAGCTAGTAAACCTGTGCCAGCCTTTCCCAGGTATGTGTGTGTGTGTGTGTGTGTGTGTGTGTGTGTGTGTGTGTGTGTGTGTGTGTGTGTGTGTGTGTGTGTGTATATCAATCAAATCCCAAAGTGTGTGTGTGTGTGTGTGTGTGTGTGTGTGTGTGTGTGTGTGTGTGTGTGTGTGTGTGTGTGTGTGTGTGTGTGTGTGTCAAATCCCAAAGAGTGTGTGTGTGTGTGTGTGTGTGTGTGTGTGTGTGTGTGTGTGTGTGTGTGTGTGTGTGTGTGGGCTACTTGGGCAGGGACATGATGCACTGGTTGGACAGAGAGGGTGCTGGAGGGTTTTGCTTGACCACTCCACTGAGATCTTAACACTATAGCTTGACCAGTGGAGAGTCTTACTAGGGATATGGAGAAAGAGGGAGAAACCAGCCCCAGACTGACTGTGATCTCTGTGTACCTTTAAGGGAAATTGTACTTTACTGTGTGTCTACTTGTGATCTCAATGTGAACATCCCTCACTGTTGCCAGTGGTGAGGATTGAGGTTCCTTAATTACTGGCCAGTGCAGGGGGCATCATGCCATCATTAACATACCCTGACATTCCAGACTCCATCTTTGAGATTTGTAAATAGGGAAATGGTTTGGTGGACAGACCATTTTTCCTTCCAGGTCCAGTAAGGTCTGTAACTACATAGGCATCAGACTTTGCTTGAAGAATGGTGCCTCTGAGGTTAAAAGTCCTTGCTTGGTCTTTGAAACAAGAAAAGTAGACCAAAATGCATAAACATGAATGAGATGTTAGCAGTCATGAATGTTCTTAACCCTCTCAATCATCAGTCCCTAGGACTGTGATAAGTGATTACATACAACACCAGCATGATGTGTTGCATATACAGACATGGGGGCTACAGATCTCACCTTCTATGCAGAATAGCTATGGCAGTCTGGGATATAGCAATTTAGCACAATTTCACTGTAAAAGCATCTTAAATCCTGTCAGAATAAAACATGTTGACAAAACCAGGATTGACTCTCTCAAATGGAATTTGATAAAGGGGGCCTTCCAAGATTTGATGAAGCTGTGTGGAACACATCATGTAGGTCATTTTACTTCCATTTATAACAAACAACTGTCAAAATTCTGCTCCAGGATTACAAGTAGGCCTGGAAAACAGATGCATTTTCATTTCCTTGGACAGGAAGATTCCAATGTGCCTTTCTACCCTTTCTACTGATAACCAGAGTCATTCTGAAGACTTAGAAGGACTCCCCAAATATTATTGTGATGACTCTTTTTTCCACCAGGTGACAGTGGTTCTTTCTTTTTTTTGGAAAATGGCCAAGGACAATTATAGCAAGCTTCCTCATAGACTATACATACTCACACAAGACAGGAGTTGTTTGATATATCCAAACTTCAAACATTTCAAATGACTGCCTTTATACTATAGTTTTAAAAAACTTTTAGGCACCTATTTTCTGAGGACATGCAACAGGTATTAATGGAGGAAACAAAATAGGAAATCATATATTTCTAAATAGAAAAAGATGTTTAATTTGTGCCAAGATAAGAACCAAGGCCCTTTTAATGCTATTATTTCTCTACCTCTACAATATGTATGTGAGTTATTATCCTCTGGCCTTTCTTATCCCTCTATAACGACTCATTTGGCTGCCACTTCAACATGTGTGTTCATGAGTTCTCCCTTCAATGCATTTCTGAGTTAAAAAGTTTTTGAAAGGAGTACTGCATACTCATCCACCTAGAAAACTGATGTCTCTTCCTGGGTAACAACATTGTTTTATAAAATTTAACTCTTACTGCATTTAAACCATATAAGGCTGATTTGATGATTTTAATGTGGAAAATGTTTTGCTGACTACTCTGACTTTTACAAGAATATTGCCTGAGTTCCAAGCTTGAATGGTTTGTCACAAAAATAGGACTTCTATGAAAATTAATTCTTCATTTATGCCTAAATTGGTATCCAATTTTACTTTGCTGTCCACCTTCTGTCTTCTTTCCAGAACCTATAATTGAGGGAGAAAGGATTCCTTATTGTCTGGATGTCCACAGGCAACTCAGATAGAACTAAAATCTTCAGAAATTCTAATCAGTTTTTCATTTCTTATGAAGGTAAGAAGAAAGGACAGTCTGTGTAACAGCAGACTATTTCCAAGTGGTCATCCTTTGCTGCTTCCTTTTGTTATATCGATCATAACAAGTCATTTACAGGTAACATGAAGGCATTGGCTTCATCAGTGTCTTTTTTGGAAAGGGTCGGATGCTAGAAGTATTCAAGGGGGTCGCAACTTAGTCCTCTGTGTATACTTTTGCAAAGCACTACAAACAAGATTCCTTTTCCAGGTCTAGAGAAGGGTTTGCTATGACCATTATCTGGGGGCTCTTGGACTATCAATCTTCTTTCATCCAGCCTGTATACATAGCTAAAGCTACTATGGTAGTTAATAAATGATGACTATTGTAAAGTTGTGGAAGTAAACTTATAATAACATCAAATAAATGATCCCTGCTGGAGTAGATCCTCTCTGCCCTCAGTCACATTAGTTTTGCATATTTTTTGTTGTCAAGGTGTGAATATCAATTTTTATTTACCTGGCATTGTCCTCTTTAAGGGTTTTAGCCTCCCTCTTTCAGCTGATAAGAAAGCTCTTAAGGGCTATATGCCCAGACAATTGATCTTCTACAGCTCTGTTTGAACTGTTAGTGACTGGGCACATGGAAGATACCCTAAAGCTTTAGAAACTGGCTGGCTGTTATAGCCTGTGGAGGTTATAATCCATATAGATAAAACTATTGCAGCTGTGATCACTTAAACATCCACTGTTATGGTACATGTACTTACATGATTGCACTTTCCATGGCCTCTATGATTATCATGATACCCTTGCCAAAAAAAAAACACACAAGGAGAATGCGGTGGTCCCTCAGATCAGTCTGGGCCCAGCATCAGCAAGTCATGTCCTTTTAGATTTCTTTGCTTGTATTTGTAAGAAGGGAGTTACTTGGTTTGGGGCACCCATTGTCTTACCCCAGGTCTTATCCTTCTTCCCTTCTCCTACAACTTAGTCGTTCATAACAGATGCCTCAGACTTTGTTGGGGAGCCATTTTCAAGGGGGCTAAATGTCAAGGTTTGTGGGATAAGCATGGCAGTCAAAAGCAGAAGCATAGCTAGAGTGGGGCAAGATGGCAATTGCCCTGGGCACAAAGGGTTGGGGGGATGTGATTGGCCATCATTCGTCGTGATCTTTCTCTCTTTTAAAAGCCAGTATTGCATTTGCAGTGAAACCTGAGTACTGCAGCACTCCGTGTGTCATCTAAACTGTTGAAAGCAGTTTGCTATAGTTATTTTTTTTTATTTGCTTCATAGCACTCTGTGCAGGCAGGATATAAACTGTAGCAACTATTTGTTACTTTTGTAGCAAGCAGTGTGCTACAGTTTAAAAAAATAACTATATGTGCAGAGTGGAAAGAGGGTCAGGGGCAGGACACTGAAACAGGAGCTAAATGGCTGGGCAGGAAATGGTGAGTGGCTGTCATACATCTGGCCATTTGATTCATGTGCCAGTAGAAGGAACAGCAGTTCTTTTATCTATTTATTTATTTGGGGGGGGGGCTGGAGGGGAGGGGTGGATCTTATGTAATAAGCCCAATTGCTTAAAGGTAGACATTGGCTTAATATACTGCAGTGTTTTTTTTTTTTTTGTTTTCTTTTCTTCCAGATGGGGGGGGGGTTGTCTATCTGACAGTAATAAGTGGATTAGCTGATCTGTAAAATGCACAGATTGGCTTAATACAGTGAAGCTTTTTTTTCTTCTTCCAGCTGGGTAGTATGTGGATCTAACTGTAATAAACCTCTCTCTAAAACATATATAGGGGGTTGTGGTACCTGCAAAGGGGGCTGGTAGAGCCAGCTATGCTTCTGGTCAAAGCACTTAAATGCCAAGGAGATTATAGTAATAATACATGTGCAAAAATCCTTAAATCATCTCTGGTCTGCAGAATTTCTGCAAGCAATCACAAAATCACAGACAACTACACAGTAGTGTGGTAAATTAACAAAAAAGATGGCACCAGAGTTTACCTACACACACACACACACACACACACACACACACACACACACACACACACACACACACACACACACATGCTCCAGGCTTCATACATTCCATCACAACAAAACATTATTGCCAACAAGCTAAGCAGGACCAGGAAAGACCAGGAATTGTTCCATCTGTGTTGAACTCCTCAAATAGATTTGTTCACTTCTATTCACAACAGGAAATTAGATAAATTATTCTCCATAACTGATTGCAAACAGACCTGAAAGACATAGTCCTTCTCATCCTCATCCCCATGTGTGGGAATGCTCCTGTACATCTGTCTACCCTTTCTACTGATATCCAGGGTCCTTCTAAAGATCAAGAAGGACTCCATAAAATAAATTATTGTGACTCCTTTTTTTTTGGCCCAGGCAACAATGTTTCTATTTTCTGATAATGGCCAAGGGTAATTACAACAGGCTTCCACAGAGAGTGGATTTACACATGACAGGGGGCAATTTTCTAAATCCAGACTTAGAAATTCTTTATTTGACTGAATAAAAGATAGAGCCTTCATATGTTTTAGGCACTTTGATTTCTGAGAACATGAAACAGGTGATGACTGAGGCTTAACAGCAGGCTATTAGAAAAGATACGTAGGCAACTGGAAAAGATTTTCTATTTAGTTGCAGACTATGGACCATGACCTTTTTAAGTCATGGATGCATCTGATTCAATATTATACATGTGAGTTACTATCCTCTGGCTTTTCATACTGTTTTATCAGTCATTGCAGCTTGACTAGGTGTAAATTCCTCCTCCTTCTCTACCCTCCCTCAAGTTAAATAGGTTTGGAAAGGTGGGGGGGGGGGTGAAAATACATCCACATAGAAAACAGCTGGCTCCTTCTAGAGATCTTAATTGTGTTCAAGAAAAGCCACACTCTTTCCATTTGATCCCTCTTATAACACTGATTTGAGGTTTTTGACTTGGGGAAAATGTGTTAGTCATTGCTGTGACCTCAGCAGATTATCTGCGTTGTAGGTTCTTATGGTGAATTAACCTTATTACTTTTTTCAGAATGATAGGTTGTCTTTGTGAACAAACTCTTTATTTAGGCATAAAGTGGTTACAGAGTTTACTTTAAGTCAAGCTATTTATCTCCATTTATTTTTTCCAGAATCTATAAACATGGGAGAAAGAATACTGAATTCTTGGATGCCCAAAAGCATCTCAAATACTACTTAGACAAAACAGAATCCTTCAAGAAAGCTGACTAGCTATTACAAGCAGTTTGCTGTAGCTTAAATGTAAAAAAATTAAAAAAAAAATGTTTTTTTTAACTAAATCTGAGTGCTGTAGTGCTCCATTGCAGGGTATAAACTGCAGCAATAGTTTGATACATTTGTAGCAAGCAGTTTGCTACAGTTTAAAAGAAAAAAAAATGTATTTATTTTTTTTAAATATAATGAAGAAGATTTGGAGGCAGGGCACAGAAAAATGGATCTGAATGACTAGGACAGAAGGGAGGGGGGAGAAATTGTCATTTATTTGGCCACCTGAAAGGTTTGCCAATTGAAGGACTGGACTTTTTTTTGAGGGGGGGGGTGACAAAGATGCCACAGATTGGGTAATTGGGTATTATCTGCAGGCAGCAACCTGCAAGTTTTACAGTACATGCATTTATATATATATATATATATATATATATATATATATATATATATATATATATATATGTATGTGTATATATATATATATATATATATATATATATATATATATATATATATATATATATATATATCCACCATCTCTCATTCACCCAGCTAACTACAGCACACAAAATAATCTACAGACCCACAGACTGTCCTGCTGTCTCAACTCTATTTGCCAAATACCAACCCAGCAGGCAACTAAGATCTGAAAATCATCTACTTCTAAAAGTAGAAAAGCACACCTTACCAGCTGGTCAACTATGTTCTTGTTGGAGCTTTTCTCCCCGGACCTCCACTGAAAATGGGCTCTTTTAGGCCCAGTGGACTTTCCCAGTAAACAAATGCAATAAATAAAATAAATAAATAAATTATATATATATATATATATATATATATATATATATATATATATATGGATTCACTTCACTTCGCTGAAAACTCATTTGACTTAATTTCATTCCACTGTGACGAAATTGCCAAAAGCTCAAATGACCATAAACTCATTTGATCTAATCCGATTTCACCGAAAATAGTAGTGACAGTGTATATGCCTTTTTCCACAGTGTAATGCAACCCTGGAGTTAGTAAATGTAGTTAGGGGGTGTTGGTGGCACAGGTGCAATAGATGGAAAGGCCACTGAGCTCTTGATGTAAAAACAAATGCTTACTAGAGTGTATGAATGAACTACTTTATCCAACAGCTAGCTAGAAAACCAATTCAGATTAAATAAGTCAGTACAACAGACAATGACAGGGAAAATGTACTTTTTCAATACAACCACAAGGAAAGGCAAATAAATAATTCAATATATTAACAGCAGTGTAGAAAGGGAAGAGGTTATTAAGCTCAATTTACACTAAGGGTGGGCAACTTAAAATCACCAGGCTAGAAAGCAGATCAACAAAAGGGAGGATGGGTGGGAAACACTAGCAGAGAATCAGCATCAGTGCTTTCAGTTTGTGCAGACTTAAAATCTTTTCAGCAAAAGACAAAGGGCCAGAAATTTACTGTGTATTTAAATATCACTAAAGAGACAATTAACCAATGAAAGAAACTTGTGAAATGTGCAGCCTAGGTAATTTAATTGCCTATCTCTCTCACATAGAACAAAAACACCAGGCCTTTGGTTTACCATTGAAAACCAATTTATGCATCAGCTTCTACAGCAGCCAGTCTATATTGCCCTTAGCTCTTCTATTGAAGGGCAAAAAAAATGCTGAACTACCTTTCTGTACCAGTATGTCTGCTATATCTTCTGGCTTACTATAAGTAGTAACTCCATTAAAAATAACCTATGCACACAATTGTGTATTGTCTTTGAGGTTACGGACTTAGATAAAGAATACTTTGTTGATGTTCTTGACCTTGGAGGCCAAATTTACCTCAACTTTGGCTTTTGTAGACTTTATGTGTCCTCTGTGTTATTTGTTTAGTTTGATGAGAGTATGTTTATCCTTCAGGGTGCTACATCTTCTAATGTATGTCATGATTTTTTTCCTTCTGTTATGTAGCCTACTGTTGTTGTGATTCCAATGGGGTGGCTTGTTTTTTGAGTTAGTTCTATACTTTTTCCTGGTGGGTACAACTGCCTCTATGCAGCTATTAACATGCTTGTATAGGGTTTCTATGAACAGTTTCACTTAGGTAGCAGTGTTTTCAGGGTTTTTTGGAGGGGGTTGAAATTTTGCCAGGTTGTCACCTAGTAGTAGAAAGTCTTTTCTTTATTTAATTCTATTTCACTTCCTACTTCTGCTTAAATATCTGAAAATGTGCTTAACTGATTATCTTTGGTTTTGTGCTTGCATTTTGCTTAATTATTAAGCTAGTATCTACCTGTGCTTAGCTCAGTACTCTACGTTGTGTTGTTTTCAAAGTTAATACTTACAACTCTGATCATCTTATTACATGGAAGGTTCTGGTATGTTCTTATTTCTGGATTCTGATAATTTATGATATTATTTTTTTCATTAGCCATACCAAAGTGGTAGCTCTTTTTGCAGTTTCTAGGCTAACTCCTTTCTTCTGTGCTCTGATTTGATATTTCCGAGTCAGAAGCATGTCTCAATACTCCATTTACATTCCAAGTTAATGAGACACTTAGCTGGTTGTTTTTTCTTTATACTTTACTAAGGTTAGATTTTGCTGTAAATCATTTAAAATGTTCCCTTCTCCATATAACTTCCATGGGGCTTTACATTCATTTCCAGCAATAACATCATAGGATGTATTATTTTTTTCTAAGGTGGTCTGAAATGGCAAATTGAAAAAATGTTTTGCCTTTGAAACGTTGAAATGCAACTTGTCGAAAGACAGTTGCACGGGAGTACATTTTAAAGTTCACAGCTGAAAAAATGCATTGAATGTGCAATGAACGAATGCGCATTGACATTTGCTCATTGCAGATTCGGCATTGTGGGTGCAGAGTGCACTACAGTGGGGATCAGGAAATGGATCCCTTCCCCACTGCAGTGTGACCTCGAAGTTAGAATATTAAAGTGTTTGTGTGTGGGGTGCACAGTGTGTATTTGACATCTGAGTTTGAAACCCAGTGAATCTGCTGTTTGATTTGCTGAGTTTTGAAATTCAGAGACTTTCGACAGTCCAGATTCGGCTTTATGGTTAGCCCAATTGGCTGTTTCTAAAGCCAACTTTCAATGTTTCAAAGGTAAACCTGAAAAAAACATGTGCTTTTCCGTCTTCATGTACAAAGATTACCTCTACCTTCTGGCTCTTTATTGAGTTTATATTGTTGGCATACCTCTCAACTGTTCAGATTTTCACAGAATATCCAGACTTTTGCCTCATATTTTTGGTGTTTTCCACATAAAATCTGTGATTTTCTGGCAAATCCCCCAGGGTTTAAGTCACAAAATAATGACATAAATACATCTGAGTTTCTGACTTCATATTCTTCAGAAATTAGATGGTAACACAATAGCTGTTATTCTAACAAATGTTTTAAGTTGATAAAAACAGTATTTAAAATCTGTCACTTTTTTGGCCTTTGCCATCCCATTATTTTAGGCTTTGTCTAGATTTCTTGTACTAAGAGGTGAGAGTTATGATTGCTGCATGTAGGGACTTAGGATGAGAACACCACCTGATTCTACTAAACCTTGCAGTTCATGTCTTTCAAAAATACCATGCATTTCATTAATGCACTCACTGTACAGTGACAAAATGCATATCATATATGTTTAACTTTTGTTTAGTCACATTCTGTGGGTATTTCTTTCTCTGCATGCTTTTCATTTACACATTGCTAGCAGCACCACCATTCAACTTATTGATACAAATTCTGGCTATGTTGCTTTTTTTTGCATACCTGAAACAAGTTTGCACAGTACTAGGCATATTGTGCTTCAAAGACAATGCTGACTTTCTAACTTCTGATTTAAGTTTAAATACACACATTTCGGTTTTAAACAAGTTATCATTTGGCAGAATATATTCAATGACAGTAATGTGCTTCTCTGAATTTCTGAGATTACTTTGATATACCCACTTTCTTATATTAACAGGCAATGTCCTTTTAAATCTATCATGAAGATGCTGTTTTATCTTTTCTGCTTTACTTTTAGTTTGAAACTTTTAAATTCAGTTTAGCAACATGATTAAAATCATGCATTTGAATCCTTACTGTCTTAAAGGCATTCAAATTCTAACTGTGAAATGTAATAGTTTGCATTTCAGGTATAGCACCTTTTCCAGACAAAAGTTCTTTGTTCAGTTTACCATTGTTTAATCACTAATCTCCTTTTCCATTTATAGTTTTAAAGAATTTCCAGTCAGTTATAAAGAAAGGATTTTGCCTGTTCATCTTTGCTCCAGTATTTAAAGTTACCAATCAACTTCCATGATCAGCTTCTTCAGGGTGGTATAAGTTTAGAGCTCAATTGACGCACCAGTAATAAGTTTAGTTTGCTCTTGTAACCTCATTATATGCTAGTCCCTAGCCATCCCTAGCTGAATCAAAGTTTCATTTCATTTCCTCATAGTTTACTTTTTACATCTGCACAGAGTTATTCAGAACACAGCAACAGTTCTATATTTGGTAAATGCAATTTCAGGCTGACTCAGCTCACTTCAGTTCATTCACTCGCATGGAATGTAACAGAAATGCTGAAGGTTAACTTCTCAGAGGGACAAAACAGCATTAGGACAGTCCATGTTTATATTCAATTCTCATAGATTAAATTGTACTGCATGGAAAACAGTCAGTTTAAAATAAAATGGACAACCGTCACGTCTCTTTGTTGCAGAATTTTCTCTCACTTCTATCCATTATCAAAAACAGCAAAGGATTCTCTTATAGAGTAAGTTAAGAGATACAGCTAATTTACACAAATTACCCCTGCTTCTGCCCACTGCCACCATCAGGGGTGGGATTTTGAAAATAATGGATGCAGAAGTAACTAAAAATACAGTTTTTATTTTATTGTCTCCTGTTGCTCTAGTCCAGGTTGCCAGCATATTTAAAAAATACAGTATCACCAACAGAAAAATGTCTCTTTCTTTCTCTATCTCTCTCTTTATATATATATATATATATATATATATATATATATATATATATATATATATCCCCCCCGTCATTCAAATAAATCAGCAGTTACAAGTTCAAAATAAACTTGTTCTCTCACCTGGAACATTTCAGTCCAGGCCCGTGATTAGAGTTCCTCTTGAGCTTACCACTCAAAGCATTTGGAGTCACTCATCTTACATGGCAATTCCTCTCTGACTGAGTCACTGTGATAGTCTCCACTTAAACTCTCCTTGAGACTCTAGTGAATCTGGAACATTGGACACTGAGTCCTCTTCCCCTTTTGACACTAGTGAATCTGCCATTGTTTAGGAAAGCCTTCCATTTATATAAGAACATAATGCATAATTGGTCTCATAATGACTCATTAAAACAACCCGAAGGAATATCTCCTCTAACTAACAGTAGCTTAGAAAGGGTCGGGTGCTGAAGGCAACTGCCCAGGGCACTGGTTTAGAGACAGCACAATCAGATAAAATAAATCCTGAACAAAATTTTACTGTTTTTCTTTACATTTACCTTAATAACAATGCACCATAACTGTTTGTGTGTGTGTGTGTGTGTGTGTGTGTGTGTGTGTGTGTGTGTGTGTGTGTGTGTGTGTGTGTGTGTGTTTGTGTGTGTTTTATTTCATTTACATTAATAGCAATGAGCCATACTTCCTAAATGCTCCCTGTCCCCTTCAGATCTCCCCTTATGTGGGTATCTGCTCATTCCAATGTTTTACTTAAGGGATGAGTCTCAGACACCACTACAAAGGCTTCTGATTGGCTGGTTTGGTGGAGGGGCAGGGTAGAGCAGACAGTTGCCCGTCTTTATTTTTGTTGTCTACAGCTAGAGAGCAGTTATGCACTTGTTCTATTCTCTCTTTTGCAAAGGAAAATTGGCCCAATGCAGGGTGCAAAATGTTGCATTATTTGTTTAAATTAATTTAGCTTACTGTATTTTATAATATCAGATACTTTTAAATTTGACATTTAATTCTTTTTTTAATGGATGGGGGCTGGATTGGGAGCCTGCTTTTACTTGGCTACAGTGTCTGAAGAAAACAAAAAAAAGTTGCTTATTGACTCGCTTGATAGATATGTAAGTAAAGTTAAGTAAAGTGACAAGAGAAGAGTGGAGAGGCACTGGACTGGGCGGGGGTCAGGCCAGAGTTGGAAGTTGCATCCCAATTGCTATACAACATTTTTGTTTGTTTGTTTGTTTGTTTGTTTGTTTGTTTGTTTGTTTGTTTGTTTGTTTGTTTGTTTGTTGAGAAAGTTGCTTAGTGGCTGTGCTTACTCATTACTTCATTTGCTTGCTAGAAATTGAATAATATATTTTGCAACTGTAGGCAGCACTGGTCTAGTAGTATACATTGATTTTCTCCAGGGTACTGTCTCAAGTGTTTTATTTAAACTTAGAAAGTTGCTATAATGACATGTTTTGCACTAGTATACATTTTTAACGAATATGAAATATCTGAAGATTAAATTTCAGTCAGTGTTAGTGACCTGAGGTTCGGGGACAGTCAGCTGACGGACAAAATTTAAAATATCGTTGGATAAGCTTAGCAAGTTGCTAGAATAATATGTTTTGACCTACTGCACATTTTCTGAAGGATTAAGTCAGAAACCTAAATGTCTGTCACTATTTAGTTGTTGTATCTTTCAGCTTTTCCCGGTTAGGGGTCGCCACAGCAGAACTCCGTTCCGCTAATGATTGGCAGTAGATTTTTACGTGCCGAGTTGCCAGCTTTGACATACAACCTTCAACAAAGGCACGCCCATTCACACATGTCTCCACACAGAAGACGCTTTAGCTGCGAATCGAACAGGACAGCGTCTTACTGTGAGGCAACA
Organism: Protopterus annectens; assembly: GCF_019279795.1. NCBI lineage: Eukaryota > Metazoa > Chordata > Ceratodontiformes > Protopteridae > Protopterus > Protopterus annectens. The sequence goes on from NC_056725.1 coordinate 1,612,062,962, forward strand.
ACGCTACCGCAGCACCACCTTAGTGATTATTTGAATTTGGTAGGGTGATCTGATGAAGGCCAAAGTTTAGAATGTCACAGTTATAAACTTAGGAAGTTGCTAGAATAATGTGTTTTGTACTGATATGCAGCTTCTAAAGGATATGAAATCAAAAACTCAAATGTCAGTTATTATTTAGTTACTTAAAGTTGGGGGGATCATATCAGGGACAGATTTTAAAATATTATACTTATAAACATAGAGGGTTGCTAGAGCAATGTGTTTTGCAATCACAAGCATTGTCTGAAGGATATGAAGTTTGAAAATCAAATGTCTGTCATTTAGTAACTTCAAGTTCGGAGACCACATCAGGAACAAAGTTCAAAAATTGGCTTGTTCTTACAAACTTAAAAAGTAACTTTAATAATATAATTTATACTATGTTGCTATTTCTTTAGGATTACATCTGAAACTCAAATGTCTGTCACTATTTAGTGACATCTTGAAGATAGTGGGGGGGGGGTCAGATGTGGAACAACGTACAGAATACTGCTGTTATAAACTTACTTCATTGAGTCTGTCTCATTGATTTCCATCTCAGCAAAACTTGACAACAGACTTCATCAGAACTTGGGGGTGAGGTGGAGCAAGTTCAACATTCTCCCATTCTTTGGTTTTGATGAAACGCTGTAAATGCCTTCAACATGGGAACATGGGTCAAGTTCAAAATTTTTCTCTGCAGTTGTTTCACTGATTCAGGCATCAATCGATGACTTATATCTATATTCCTTAGAAGACAAAAAGATGCTAACTGTGTTATACCATCTGTGCTCTGTAAATCTGTGACCACGATTATTAAAAAGATAATGCAAAGTGTGTCAGTTTTCCTAAAAAAAAAAAAAAAATCCTAAAATGAAACCGGGGTGAACTCATTATCTTGGTTAATGTTCCTCACATTGAAACATACAACAACGACAGTTATTCCATACTGCTCAGAACATACAACAACGACAGTTATTCCATACTGCTCAGAACATACAACGACAGTTATTCCATACTGCTCAGAACATACAACAACAACAGTTATTCCATACTGCTCAGAACATACAACAACGACAGTTATTCCATACTGCTCAGAACATACAACAACGACAGTTATTCCATACTGCTCAGAAAATTACGACATGTTATTCATGTGTTGTAGCCTTCAGGAAAGCTTATGGATGCTATAGTAAGTAGAAGACAGGATGGATAAATCTGCTTTGTTCTCTGTCTCTCTTTTGCTTACATATGAGTCTCTCCCACCCCCATTCTCATTACTATTTGTACACCAGATTTGTGAAACACTTTGATGATGATGCCTGCATATTTTCTTTTATCCTTTACTGCCATTGCCTGCCAACCAAAATGAGAAACCAAATCAATACAAATGAAGACTTTCAGATGATTAAGAGAGTAACATGAAAATTTGTGTGCTGGGGATCGCAGTAAACCATACTCTTCAGAGTGCATCATTCTGTCAAATGCTAAACCATGCTTCGCTGATAATTATCTGTACTCTGTAGTGTCTTATTAATCAAATGCCTAATATGCAGAGTTAATCACCCCCATATCGTCATACATTACATTGACAAACAATTGCAACTCTAATCTATAAGACGGTGTATAAAAACACTAAAATATCTCCTTCGTATTTTCATGCTGCAGCTAGAACAGAAAAAAAGTTTGAAGTTAGACCAGACTTTTATGCAATGCAAAATTTACTTCAGCACAATAAAAGATGTATACATGTGATAACGTTTTAATCTGTTTTGAACATTTTAATCGTCTTAAGAAAAATAAACCTAAGCTTTCCTATGAAAAAGGCTATTTGGTCTTGATGCATCTGTGGGTTTTTGTATTTTGTGAGCTGATTTCTAATGTGTAATCTAGTTCCCCCGTCCTCTGGGAAAATGCTAAGCACTGTCTGTCCATAAAACCTAATGAAGTTCATGGCTTCAGCAAGTCAAGCTTTGAGGGATTGTCTTGAATCAGTCCTGTTATGGCTCAATGATTCCATAAACTTTTTTAGTTTTCTAACTAGAATTCAAACTGCTGATCACATTCAATAAATGTAAATTGGCCTTCACTTGTCATTCCTCTTGCAGGATGATTGCACAATCCTTGCTTAGCAAACAGCATGTATAATACTTTATTAAATTTAAAGGACTGTAAGGCTATTTTTAAAAGTAGTTATATTATTTTACTTTGTATTGTTTTTTCATACTTACCCTTACTTTTGCATATCTCTAATCTCCAATCTATCTAATGGGCTCATACAGAACAAAAGAACAAACCACCAAAAAGCCTAGCTAAACTTCCTGTAGCTGCTATTAAAATACCACATGTTGCACTACCTATTTTTAAATTGCTTTTTTTTAAATTTTTCAGATTTTGGAAAAACATCTTCATCTGCTGATTTTACATCCGTCTGTCTGTGTAGCTCTTTTACCTGCCTATATTTATTCAGCCTGCCTATCCAACTTTACATGTTTTACTGTTGCAAGGGTTCCTACATCCCTCTCAACTGTACAGATTTTTACAAAATGTCCAGATTTTTGCCTCATATTTTTGGTCCGTTTTTCATAAAATTATAGTTTTCTGGCAAATTAGTGGCAAATCATTAAAGGTTGAGGTTAGAAAATAATGACAAACATTTGAGTTTCAGACGTCGTACCCTTCAGAAAATGCATGCTAATGGAAAACCTGCCATTCTACCAGCTTTCTAAGATTGTAAAAGCAATATTTAAAAATTATCCCCAGTTTTGGGGGCTTATGTCCCACTTTTATATTATTTGCTCTAAGAGGTTGAGATGTATGCCTACTCACAACTTTGAAGGGCATATGATAGAAAACAAAAACAGTTAAAATGAAAAATTTCAAATGAAATAAAGCCAAAACATAAAAATGTACTGTATATTTCTAACAAAATCAGACCATGGAAAGAACATTGCAATAGGTAAAGCTCTACTCTAGCACACCTATTAGAGTAGTATGCAATTATTTCTCCTACTTAAAGACTTTAACTCTGTGGTTGCATAACCTCTGGAACAAAGGCATTTCATTGTGCAGTCCCATGGTTGTAGCACTGTATATTTTACCTGTTTTTTTACGTTTTATGGTACATCAGGTTTTTGTCTTCCCACTTTTCATCTTCAGCTAACTGATCTTTTTTTAGATTGTGAATGGAGCACTTACCAGACTTGTGAATTTTGACAGAAGCTTAGCTCAGAAGATAAATTCACTATCTACCTATGGAGTCAAAGGTGACTTCTTTCCTTTTTCCCAGAATTGTACTTAGGATTCCTACATGGTATCCACTGTTTTACCATCGAGGATCATATCAAACATGACACTGTTTTGCTGGTTCATTAGATGACACAGGGTTAGAATAAACTGAAATTTATTGCAGGATTGTAGAGAGACCTTGGGTATGGATTGTATAACTACTGCATTTATTTGGGATACACAGCTACACTTAGAAAATGGAAAATTTTCTAGAAAAAAAAAAACAAAAAATCTATGCAATTAGTAAGAGACTGTTGAATGTGAGTTAACTGATCCTGTTTTATTAGAAACACACAAACATACACATACACACATGTGCGCGCAAGCATGCACAAGATACGCCCTTTATTATAATCCCTTTAGAAGTCAATAAAAATGTTATGTCTGTTTTGTGATAAGTTTGCCATTTTGCTAGTGTTTCCTTACAAAAAATCCATACACTATATGATTACTCAAAGAATATATTGTTGTTTTCTGGATTAAACTGAGATAAATGGCAATAGCCAAAGGACTTTCTAGAGGAAGAAATAGTTGAGATCCATCAGGAAATTTTCAATACGATTGTGCACATTAATTTTAAATGAAGTCAGTTTTAGAACCTTTTTGAGGTACTTTTACAAATTGTATGGAGCAGCTTTACTTGTTTTATTAGATGGTTTAACTGATACTCTAGATTTTGTATACATATACAGTACTGTATAGAGCATACAATAAAACAGGTTCACGCTATTATCTCTTTCAGCTTAAGACACAAGAGAGAGAGTTATTGGTCTTTATGCAGAATTTACTTATCATTATAAACTGCATGTGACATGTTTTCAAAAATTATTTTGTGTCTAGAAAAGCAGCATCCAATATTTGCAATGTTCAGTAATAATTCACTATGGGGTAGTAGTAACTTTTCCTATATTAAGGTTTCTCCAAGTACATTGCAAAGAATGAAAAAATGTCAGATATATTTGGTGTCTTGGTTGAAATAGTTTAGTTTACTATGCAACCGATGATAACTTAGTTTTTACTTCTACAGTTTGCAAGTATCACTTTATATACTTAATTCTCAAAATATCTAATACTTTAACAGTAAAAATATGATGTTAGTGTGACAAACCTATAAATGATGTTTATTGTGCCTTAACTTCTGTGATGCATATGCAGTTACCAATGGCAGTGCATACCAATTTACTTATCTTGTAATGTACATGTGTTTAATTCCACAATAAAATATGTCCCCTTTAAATATACATATATATATATATATATATATATATATATATATATATATATATATATGTAGGAAGTTTGAAAAAAGAAGTAACTGACAAAAAACACAATATTTTATAATGAAGAAAAAGAAATCATGGTTGCAGACAGAGTAGTTTCTAATGAAGAAGACTAAATCACGGCTATGGACTGAGTAATGTAAGATGAGGTGGAAATGAAAGGTTCATTTTGTTGTGCTCTGAAGGCCAACAAAAGCATGATAAAGTGACTAATCCTGACTTAATTTTGATACAGTGGAGAGGATGATAGATAGGGTTCTTGGTGCATAATGCAATGCTGATTTGGAGACAGAAGTACTTAAGCAATTGTGTTTTGCTTTACACAGTAGCATAGCACTTCACAAGTAATACATACTGATAAGTGTGAAGGGTAAGTTTTAGGGACAAGCTAGGTTATACAAGAGCTTAAATAATTCTAATACAGAAAAATACACAGTAAATGGGATTCAATTTAAGATGGTGGCCAAGAAGCACACAAGTTTCTTGGCTGTCCTGTCCCCCTCCCTTATCAGTAAGAAGGGCAGTAACTTTTATATAACTCCTTATCTTGTTTTTTCTATACTGAGAGAACAGAAGTGAACTAATGACTTCTGTCCCAAGAGAAGGGGAAGAACAAAAAAAGCATATGTGAGCTTTGGTAGTTTTGATAATCAAGAGTTTAGTTCATGACAGTGACTTTCTATATGTGCAGAGACACTCCATCCCAGACCCTGAGATGGAAGAAAGCAGTCCTAACTCCACAGATGCCAAATTTGATTCAGATTTTTAGAGAAACGTAAGTTTAGCTAAATGTTAAATAATTACATTGAAAAGAATGAGTCTCGGCTGTAAAAAATGGAAGAAATGGAAGGTGCTTTAAATTTTTATTTGGGCAAAATGAGGAGCTGGGCATTACTTAGATAGGGTGGAAGTCCCAAGGATTCCCAATCATCTGTTGAAAGCCCTAACTCAGTCTTTTTCTGTGAAAGAGCTCTTTTAGCTCCTCATGAAGCCTAAGAAAGGTAAGAAGGTAAGACTCATGGTTTGGACAGGTTACCCTTAGAAGTTTATAAATTGGAAGGGGTGTGCAGGGCAAGGATTTATGGGAGGGAAGGAATTTATAAAGATGTATTCTATACTGAGTAACAAGGAGATCCCTCCATCTTGAAAAGAAGCCATTGTAGTAGTGCTGCCTAAGCCCCCTCCCCACAAAAAAAAAACTTTATTGGTCTCATGACATCCAGTCTCAAGTCACTAACAATGACAATTCATTTTTTATATCACTGATGCCCCAACGATTTGTATAATTGCTTCCACTTAGACAAGACAGGTATTGGAGCTGGTCTCCTGATTGCTTCCACTTGGACAAGACAGGTATTGGAGCTGGTTTCCCTATGCATATCTTTAATTCCCTTTACTCCCTCTTACTGGCTAGTTTGGGTGCAGAAAAGGTATTTGACAGGGTAATTGGAAGTAGGTGTAAACATCTTTAGGCAAGATGGCATTTCCTCAAGCAACAGTCTCATTGATTACATCAGTTTATGATGGTTCCTCTGTAAGGGTGAAAACAGGTCAAAGGCTAATACAACAGATCAGGCTGCAAAGAGACACTAGGCAAGTGTATCCACTGACCCCCCCCCCATTTGCCATTTATTTGGAGCCATTGGTTCAGATGTTTCATGATGTTCTGGCTCAGATATTAAGGTTGGTAGCAACTGATTTTCTGTGTCCCTGTATGTGGATGATTTAGTGCTTTACCTTTCCAAAACCACAAAGGGAATTTGGAGTGGTGTTTGTTGAACTACCAAGACCTTGTCAAATTGTCATGGTACAAAAACAACAAATCTAAGACTCAGATAGTTACACTAAATTGTATTCCCTCCTCAAGATTGTTAAACAGGTTTTCATTTCTCCCAAATACAGAAGCCATTAATTATTTAGGGGTCTTGCTTACTTTAGATCTGGGTTCATCCCTTTCTATTTTTCTGAATGCAATAATAGAACAATGTAAGGGGTATTACTGACATTGGTGTGGTCTTAATCTGGTTTCTGCCCAATGGTAATAACTATTAAATGGTATGCCCCATTACTAGTTTTATATGTGCCCCAGATGTTCTTAGTTAGTGCTACCACTGTGAGTTTGATAACCATTGACTTTTTATAGCTGGGAGGGACAGAAACCCTGCTTCATATCAGAGTTACTTACTCCTCAGGGAACTCAGGAGGGGCATCTGTTCCCAATTTCAAACTTCATTTTCTAGCAGACTATTTGAGGTTGGTGTGTGGTCTTTTCTCCCCAAACAAAATGGCTCTCTGGAAGGATATTTTATTTTGGATGTCAAAGTATGTGGATTTTCAGGATTTTGTAGGTCTCCCCTTTTTAAAAGCCCTAATAGGAGGGATTATGTGCCCCTTGTATTGGAAGACTTATCCACACTTGTTTTACAGTCCTTTAAACCTGCTGGTGCTTTTGAAATTGGCAGGTGAACTTGCTCCTCTACACTTAGTTTAGTTCCTGGAAACACACAATATAACCCCTTTTATGATGAAAGATAAAGAACCACATTACTTTGATCAGTTGACTGAAGAGGGAAAAGTGCTATCGGGGCAATTTGTACTGGAGATGCTTCAGATAAGCGAGAGGGAAGCCTCAAAGAACAGTAGACTGCTTTCATTATTTCTGAAAAAAACAAAGGTGGGGAGTGTTAAAGGGGATGATTGGCTGAGATTAGTGAGATAGTGAGTGGAAATGAAAGAAGGATCTCTCCCATTAAGAGGGGTTATTTTGCAGGTATATAGCTGTCTTATTGCTCAAAAATTGCAACTTACACAACAATATAAGCTAAATTAGCAAAAAGGATTTATCTGTAATAATTTTCAATGTTTCTTGGTTCATATTAGAATATTCAGATTATTCTGTTGGCAGTGTCTGTTCAGATATTTTTATACAGTAAGCAGATTGGGAGTGATCTTTCTAAAACTGGTCAACACTGGGCATGCTGAAGCCTGAATTACAAAAAGTCTGTGATATATTGTGGCCAGGTCAAGTAAAAGTTATACCCTCTCTTTTTTTCTTTTTAACCATAACCCCTCCACTCCTCTTTCTTTACAGAACCATGTTTTGTAACAACTGCTGAAGTTGGAGGGGAACAAATTTATTATTAGAGATTGGAATAAATAGGTTTCTTTGGTGATGTCAGACTAATATAATTCAATGAGTAATATAAGACAGTTGGAAACTGCTATTGGGCCAAGATGATGCTACTCTGTCAGAAATACTGGGTGAACAAATTGGTGTAAGTAAGGAAATGATTTTTCTGATCTGTGATACAGGATCTGAATTTCCTAGACATAGTAAGGCCTTACTGAGTTAAATTATGGTGGCTGCCAAAAAATGCAATTACTAGAAAATGGAAATTAAAATCAAAATCTTAAAAGTCTTAGATCATCAACTAAACTAGTACTAGAAGGCACCAACAGCTGCAATAGCTTTGGAGACGCACTATATAGTATAGTTCAGTGGCTAAAAAATGGAGCACTCTCCCCACTAGCATACAAAACACATCATGCAAAGCCTCCTTTAAAAATCTCATTAGGCAACATCTCAAGCAAAGTTGGCAGTGCCATGACTGCTGGCCAGGCTAGTGAAAGCGAATAAGGTACACATACTAAGCCTAAAGTACTTGATAATAGTTTTCACTCTTACTCGTAAACACTGGCTAATGTACAATGTATGTACTCTACGTGTGTACTATGTATATATTCTACCTATGTTCCAAATTTCATCTGTACACCACAAATCTATAAATTACCTTTATCTTTAAATTAATAGTTTCTTCTTTGTTCTCTTCACTGTAACTGTTGATGTGTTGCATACCACTGTAAAAACATGTCTATTGTAATTTGTGTGTATACTGATCATGTCTAAATATCTAAATGTATCTGTAATTTTTCTGTGTGGAGCTTTTCTCCCCAGGCCTCTGCTGAAAAAGGGCCTTTTTGACTCAGTCAGCCACCCCCTGTTAACAAAATAACAAGATCAATCATATTAGAAGCTGTGAGTATAGTAACAGAACATAAAAGAGCTGAAAGTGAGATCTTTAGAAAAGAGTAGGAGCAAATTATATAGAAAAAATAGGAAATGTGGGAACAATACGTGCAGAATAACGTTTTGGAAGAGGAATGAGGTTTAAAGGAAGGCAGGGATTGAATGAGCTATGTAATGTTCAATTGACGACTGTATAGAAGATTATATGTGATGTATAGTGTTTGCAAGAAAAAACAGAAGGACAGCAAGGCTACCATGATCATAAAAATGTAAAACGTAATTTATTAAATCCTGGATTTAATAAATTATGTTTTGCATTTTTATGGTCGTGGCAGCCTTGCTGTCCTTTTATTTTTTCCTACACTATTTCATTTCCAGCATAGACTTTTGTGTGTTTTTCAGCATTTTTTGTTATTTCTATAGTGTTTGCAACTAAAAATATGTCAGAATGGTTTGTTTCTATTTATATAAATGTATGATTGCCTACGGCATAAGTAATACTTCAATAAAGATGTTTTTTGGTTAAAAAAAGATGATTCATACAGATGCCATTTATGAATAAAATTCCAAAGATTAATATATCCTCCCACCAGGAAAGTTTGCAAAAGGATAGTTCATTTTTCTTTTTCATAACCGTGGATCAACTGCAAATTGTTAAGAGTTTTACCTTATACAATATTTAAATAAGTCAGGATGTAGTTAATTTAAGTACATGGTTAGTTCTGTTGTATAATTTTTTGTCTTTGTATCACATTTGGTGTCTTATCTGTAATTTCCTGTATTATCAAGTATATCATTGCTGAAGTACATCTGTGACAGTCTCTACAATAAATTTTTAGTTTTACAAAAAAAAAAATGCACAATAAATCATGTTAAACTATATAAAGTTTAGAGAGAGAGCAGCTACTTCAGAAATGATGATGTAACAACTCATCCAGGTTATTGGATTCAGTTAGTAAAAGAAGAATAGATAAAGAAAACAAGAAAGATTTAAAATGTCATCTAACATCCATGTTGGTAACCATTGAAAAGATAATTGACTGTAGTGATGAAGACAGGAAAGTGGCAGAATAAATACCGAATATGCAGAAGGCAGGGGGTCTGGAAGGTGGATGGGGAAATGTAAAAGTTGAATCAAGAACCAGGACTGAACGGGACTGTGGAAAGGAAAACAACTGGTGAAGACCAGAAGATGGAGGATGGGAAGGTCAAATAAGAGAAGAACGAGGACTGTAAGTTATGGACTTACGACCCATAGACTGAAAAACTGAAGACAGAAAGATGGATGTCAGGAGGAATGAAAGGTAGGGAAGGGCTAAAAGACTGAAGAGCAGAGGAAGCCCATGAAAGGAGGAGGGGGAGACTATCAGGGCACTTTTTGGTATAATGGATAAGGCTTGCTTCAGGCGATAGGAGGGAGAAGGGCTACTAGTAATGTGGTGTACGGGTGTGAGGCGATCGGAAATGACATAAGACAGTACAGGATGCATTTTGGAAATGGAAAGTAAAGTAAAACTGGAAAAATGAAAGAATGTGCAGTATGATGAGTGAGTAGTCTAAGAAGAAGTAGTGCAAACTATGCACCTTAGAATTCAGGGTATATGAAGGTACCACACAAAGTGAGTTGATTGCAAAGAGATGCAATATACTTTTTTGGATGGTATAATGCAACGTGCATAGCAATGAATGCTACAAAGCTGGAGCAAACCTGCCAACCTGTAATAACAAAAGTCAGGGACAATGCAATAAAATAATGAGGGTCTTATTTCCTAAATTGGGAAGAGGGTGTAAATATTGTTACTTAAATTTTGCTAGAAAAACAGGCTTTGGATTGCAATGTATTTTTTAAAGGATATGCAGCATGAAGCTCAAATGTCTCTCATTAATTCATGAATGTATACCACAATACGCTGGCAGAAAACCACAACAATAAAGACTAGAGCAAACCAAATGGGGAAAACTTAGGGAGAGTTTGCAAATTTAGGCACTGTAGAGAGCTATATTTCTGACTTTATACTAATCCAACTATGTGCCCGCATGTGCACCTATGTCATAGAGAAGATCTGACTGACCATTGACTGCTCCAGACATGTGCAGCAGACCTCTGAGCATTCTGTATATGTGTACACATGTCCATGGAAGGTGTATGGTGTATGACAGGTGTGTTTCCAATGAATACAGTGCTGCTAGCAATGCATATATGAACAGAACATATCAGTTGTGCACCTCAGAACATGGACCGATGGTTGGGAAGAATCCTATCCACTGTGGTACTTTCTAGCAAGTGAAGCCTACACTGATAGGCATAGGTCTCAATCTGTAATATCCAGAATGTTAAAGAAGTCCAGGCAAACACATTGTCTGTGGGAGGCAAAATTATTACCAGTGACTCTTTCATGTATAAAGCAAATACAGGATCAGTGTCATATCACACTACACGATGGTATTGCTATGTATGCCTCCACAGTAACTTGACTAGGTAAAGGTTTCAACCTACATACGCTCATTAGAAAATACTAAATGCACACTGTTTAAATCTACCTCCTCAAAATTCCTTAAGATGTTGGCTGGTTGTAAGCTTATCCAGCAAAAGAAGAAACACCAGCTGTACCACAGCAATGTAGTTTATTAAGGTAGTAAGCTCTTTCAGGGAATCCAACCCCTTCATCAGACAACAAGTGAACAAACCTTGCACAGTTTATAGTGAAATCAATTAAGGACATTTCACTTCCCTTAAAAAAATAGTAACATTATTCTCTTGAGCATATTAATTGTAGTAAAAAAACATAAATTCATCACAATGTTATGTATAAAAAATGTGCAAAACTCTGCATATAAAGTTGTTAAAAACAATCAACATATAAAGATGTTGTAGTCACACAAAAAAATCTAAGAACATACATCTCTATTAAAATCAACCATGATATGTGCAATAGAACTACTTAATGTATACTTATGTTTATATATATATAAAAAACATAAAATAACCTCTAGTATAGCTATACTTATAGAAGTATAGTCATATTGTGTGCAATAACTTAAAGATAAATATAAATGTGTATGAAATCACTTATCAAATAAGCATAGAATAACAACCTATGGCTTATTTAATGGCCGAGCTTTTAAAAAAGGTTTCAAGGATACCTTGTTATTCAGGCCGGGGAGTTTATCAGCGCTGAATAACATTATCCATTTATGTTCCATAGCCTCTGTGTCATTCACCAAATCCCTCCCTCTTCTATTATCAAATAAAATTTCTAAAACTAGAAATTTAAATGTATGATTGGATCCTTCGGTTTTATTGCGCATGGCAAGGGCACTACTCTCTTTACAATTTCTAATGTCTTTTTAGTGTTCCAATATTCTACCCTTAAACCGTGTAATTGAAGCTAAACCGGATTTTACGTTTCGTTACAATAGAACATTGAAGAGCCATCTATGCTATAGGTCTGACGTACCTAGTACCTGGTGTAAATCTGACAGGATAGGCACATATGCATGCAAAAGCTGCACAGCCTGTACACACATTCACACAGGCAGGAGTTTTACACATCCACACATGGGCTTTAGTTTTAACAGTGCCCATTATGCTGATTGTAAAACATCTAATGTTGTTTATTTTGTGTATTTTGTCATATGTTTTTCTTTCTACATCGGCAAAACTAACAGGCGGTCTATCTTTAAGTTATTGCACACAATATGACTATACTTCTGAGTATAGCTATACTAGAGGTTATTTGATGTTTATATATATATATATATATATATATATATATATATATATATATATATATATGTACATAATTATACATGAAGTAGTACTATTGCACATATCATGGTTGATTTTAATAGAAATGTATGTTCTTAGGTTTTTTTGTGTGACTACATCTTTATATGTTGATTGTTTTTAACAACTTTATATGCAGAGTTTTGCACATTTTTTATACACAACATTGTGATGAATTTATGGATTTTTTACTACAATTAATATGCTCAAGAGAATAATGTTACTGTTTTTTTAAGAGAAGTCAATTGTCCTTAATTGAGTCCACTTTAAACTGTGTAAGGTTTATTCACTTGTTGTCTGATGAAGGGGATGGATCCCTGAAAGCGCTTGCTACCTTAATACACTACGTTGCTGTGGTACAGCTGGTGTTTTTTCTTTTGCTGGATACTACAGAATTTGTACACCGGCTGTTTCATTAGTTGGAGAGAGATTTGTGCTTTGTGGTTGTAAGCTTAGTTCCTTTTCAACAATGAGTTAAGGTGTGATGAGCAGATCCGCCATACCATATTCAGTGCTGTGGTCAGAACACTATTATACCCTTAGATGTCATATAATTTACACAATACAGGAATCCCCCCCAAGAGGAAAATGATGTGACCAAAACTCCCTTAAGGTGATGAGAGTATCTTCTTCTTCTTGTTGTGGGGACACTAGCCCGTCTTGCTCCGGAACTACCTGTCCTTGTCCTTATCATGAATGTGGTATATCCACAACCTCTTGTGGGACATCTCAAAGTGATTCCTGTACCACATTATGGTATGCCTCCTGTGCTATCTCCATGTTCACTAATTTCCTCTTGTACCACTGATGCCATCTGTGCTGCAGGATATGGGGCACAGCCATGTTCTGTGGAGGGCACCAGTTGCTCATCTCCCTACACTGAGACAGTTATAACCCTTCCATGACATCTTATTCTGGTGTTCAGTATATGTATGGTCATAGGTTCAGAGATTCATAGGTAGGTACTAGGCTATCGGCCCTAGGGCCTATACAAGCCTAGCCAAAAAGATACTCTGGCTTTCGCCACCCGAGAAAATTATTTTCCTGTGCCCATGTCAAGCAGAACCATGGAAGTGATCCCTGGGGTGAATTTCCTATTACCCATCCAATCATTAAGATTTTTCTTGAAGAGTGCTAATGAGGAGCTCTGTTTGACAGAGGTAGTCTGTTCCAAAGTATGGGAAGTCTCTGGGACAGGAATCCATCCCTCCAGCATGTTCTGCTTATTGTGGTGACAAGGTTTTGGTCCCTAGAGCGTGTAGCTCGGAGGTATTGGGATTTCTTTAAGTGGAGCATGTCCAAAGCTCTGGGCTTGACATAGCTTTGTATGTTAGGCCGAGATCGCCTCTGAGTAGGCAATATACGATGGAGTAAAGCTGGAGTTTTTTGAGACGGTCTGCGTAAGGCATCTGTTTGAGGGCAGTAATCCTCTTTGTGAGGTATTTTTGCGGCCTTTCCAGTTGTTGTAGATGTCTTGTGAGGTACATACCAAAAAGGGTGTTGTACTCTATAATGGGTCTAATGAGTGATGAGTAGAGGGGAACAATGATCTCTTTTTTTCTGGATGAGAAACCTTTTGTGATGAGATGTGCCACGTAGAAGGATTTCCTGACTACTGTGGCGATGTGATTATCAAAGGAGAGACTACTGTCCACCTGTGTCCCAAGGTCTCTTATCACACTTTCGGTGTTAAGTAGATTACTGTCCTCACAGGACAATAAATATCCATGAATGGTAAGTGTTGGCCTTTCCATTTGTGATGTTGTAAGTATATACCTCACCAGCTCAGCCTGGGGATAATATCTCTGCCACCTGTGATGTTCCTTCCAAGGACTCTTCAGAAGTCTTTGTGACTCTTCGCTCTGTTCTGGTTCTCACCTCTATCATGCCACTGGTTCCTTTTCTTTTCACCAGTCAATGGCTTTCACAGTTGCCTTGGACACAAATTGCTTATAACTGCTGTTCTGGTTCTTCATTGTTTTTCCTTTTTCTTTGTTATTTGTCATGTTTTGGGCCTGCAGTCTCCTTTGCCATAGCCATAGATATCCTTGTACTATGTCTTTTCCATTGCATTTGGGTATTTGCAGTTTTGTTATGTTTTTCCTTGTTGCAGTATGACGTTTTTAGTATTCTTAACCTGTCTATAACTTAGCTGCACTTTTTCTCTTATGTCATGTGTTTTCCTGCCATGTCACTTCTGTCTGCTGTATGTTAGCATGTGTACATCAACATATGATGTTTTCTCTACACTTTGTTACTGCCTGGCATTTCATCTCTGAGGGTTGTACTCGGGTTACCTGCTCTTCACCTTTTCCTGTTAGGCACCCTTCACCTCCACATAACTGCTGACCACAATGTACTTCCCTGTTGCATAACATTCTCATCCCAGTTACCCTTTCTGTGTTTGTTCACTCTGACAAATTCTTTCTTTTCTTCATCAATCCTCTATTCCCTTCTTCAGTTCAACCACTGTACTCCATTTCTCTGTTTGTACTTCAGCTTTTCACTGGGAAGCCTGATAATCCCTTTAGCGATACTGGCAGAGGTACTGAACAGACATGACTCTCTGATATGTCTCCATATATGTATATGTTGGCACAGTTATTTTACATATTTAAAGTGTCACACATATATGTTGGTAGTTACTGCTATAGCAGCATAAATAAAAATATAGGGGAACAAAAGAAAAATATATAGCAGCAGGAAGAGCATACAAGTCCAGAATCAGATAAATAAAACTTTTATCTGATTCACATCGAAAAGGATGCTGACAGGGCAGCTACTCCAAATGTGTGGCACACAAAAGGACGTACATATCAGCTAAGGTAGGCTTATCTCACTGTTGCAAATGATAATGCAGCAAAGCATATACTACACAGTGAAATGGTCTAACAATGCTCATTGCAAGATGCAAAATAAACTTGTCCTAATAGCTGTATCAGTTACCCTAACTCAGTTATTTAATGCAGTTAAAATCTGAGAGGTTTAACGAGGTATGGAGTAATGAGGCAACCAGAAGCAACACTCCTTCCTTGTGAGGTCTATTCCTTCCTTTCCCTATTAACATACCCTGATTGAGACCAGTAGCATCCCCTGAAAAAGGTTAATGTTAATACTATAAGTACTGCATACCAGAAAGAGGCACACAGCAAAATTAAACAATGGGCTCAGAATGATCGACAATTTTCAAGTTTTTCCAACTGTGTTAAAATCTGTTGGAAGCTTCAGAACATATGTCTTTTGACACGTTTTAATTGCTTAATGATCTCCAGGATTCATCTACAACACTGACCTTGCCATCATTTATAAATTTATATTTATGCCTGTTGATATTTTAAAATCTAATTTTTTCTTACAGTGTTCCAACTCTTTTACTACTGAGTAACTAACCTAGAACCATAATAACCTTAGCTTTGTGGGGTAGCTAGTTTCTGTGCAGTTACATGGTATTATGTTTTTTATGTCTTATATTTTTGTTTGTGTCTTTATCTGTCCCAACATATCACTCACTCTTATCTGCTGACAAGTTTTATAAATCACTATGCTACTGTAAAGATCATGCCACTACAGAGAAGAATCACCGAGGACATACCACTATAAGGACGACTCAGGTGTATTACACATTGCATACTACCAGTACAGAGAGAAATGTAGAGAAATGTAGAGAAAAGGTTTACCACCTACATAGAGGCACTTGCAGAGAGGGATATGGATGTGATATGTTAGAACATGCCAGACAAACAGCTTATAAGTAGTGCATATGCAAAGGAGCTGCATAGCCTAAATAAGAGCTATAAAGCATACCATGTTACATAATTAAAGTGGAACTGTTTAATGATCAACCTTAGTAGGCACATTATTCACAAAGGGAACTAGCAGCAGGGTGTATACGGATAAAGTCCTGACTATAGACCAGGTGACTTGGGTTCAGTGAGCAGCTCGGGCATCTGAGGTGCTGACAGGAAGATGGTTGTGCCCATCTTTGGGGGAAGAGGGAGAGTGTGTCCATGGGGCACACTAGCAAGGTTAATTTCTCTAGTGGAGACCAGTTAAATACCTGTGAAGGTGCTACTGTGGACAGGGTGATGTAACCTTCTGTTGTCAGTCCCTTGTAGGGAGATTCAGCCCTGACAATCATTGCATGTCCCACCCACAGGGGTGTTGCCAGGCATGTGCATAGCATTGAGGAAGTAACAGAAACACTCACTAGTAGCAGCAGCACAGTATTATGCTACTCCATGGTTCTCAGTCTTCTCACTGAGCCTGGATGTGAGTCATATTTATAATTGTGGAATGGTAACATCAGTCTGCTAGACCCATTGAGTAAGGAGAGGGGCTGATGTCAAATTATGGTCAGCTGTGGAAGTAAAAAATATATTCAGAAAGGGAGTAATCTACCTGAAAGTTCCGTAAGTCAGTAGTAAGGGTTTTTTTCAGGAGGCCAGTCACCACGCATCACCTGACATGAGTGGTACTGCACCCCACTGTCATACTACTTATTAGTAGTGAATCTGATGCCATGTGTACAGCTGTCCCTGCTCTTGTAGCACAGCAGAACTGTGGCTATTTCCACTGGCACCAGTAGGCTCCACTGATAGCAGATCAGGATAGTACAGATACATAATACTGAAACATTCTGTACTTTTGTAAAATTATTTGTGTATAAAGTACAAATGACAAGAAGTGAATAGGAATAGTTAATAAGCATGATGTAGTTCTGCAACTTTCATTCTTTCCTAGCTGTGTTAGAAGTAAGTCACTGCACTGTGTTCAAACATGCTCTGCATTAATCACTGTGAAGTCTGCTCTAAAGTGGCCATGTGTGCATAAAGGCATTATGATGCTGTTGGGTGCAGAGTGCTGCCTTGCTGTCAGGCTTATGTAGACTCATGTGGAACTGTGTGTTCTGTTTTATAAGAGCGTATACAGTGCAGTCCTGATGTGTACCATAAGTGTGCAGGTAACATGTACCAAGCAGAATAAAACATATGGGTGTGCAGCCAGCGACATAGTGTGCCTTTTTAATATTACTGTCCCCATGAATGCTATTAACACTTTGTAACATAGAAATGTGCATCTTACAGTGCTGTTTGTTATGCATATAATTTAACATCCTCATAACACTTCCTGCTGTATGTACAGCTGTAGGATATACATTCCTACCCTACTGTGTGTCCTACCATCTGCCATAGCACTGAGTGAGGTTTCTTTCCATGCAACTATCAGTGTACTAATGACCTATACAATGTACTGAGTTACTGTACATTATGCCACTCGTATCACATTGCTGCATTCCGACTGCTTACTTAAAGATATATGCTAATCATCAACCCATATTGTACATGAGACATCATCTGTGATACAGTTACTAAGTAGTATTGACAGAATATCTGACTCTCAGCTTTGCTTAACATCCTTTTCCTGACTCCTTCATCTATGTCTCCTTGACATTAGTTTAACTCCCATACTGTGTACAAGATGTTAGGCTGGGTCCAGAGAGCTTGATACATAAGAGTAAGTCTGGTATGGTTTACTGTCACAGTCTTGAAGCCGACATTCAGTCTGGCATAGTTTACTATCATAGTCTTGAAGCCCACAGTCTTAAACATCACTATCCTGAGACAAAAATATTGAAAGACTGAAATGCTGACTACCACTTGCCTGACTGTAGGACTCATGTTAGTATTCATTCCTGGGTCCACACTCCTTCAGGAAACATGTCAGCACTTATTCCTAGGTACTGACTGCTGACTGGAAGGGGAATTCAGAATCTAATAGGTTTAGAAGCTGCAATTTTCAGCTTTTTAGACTTTTGATAATATAGTCTCAGGAATATGATTTCCAAGATTGTGGGCTTCATGACTGTGATAGCAAACCATTTGGCACACATGGTGTAAGCCTGGTATTATATGTAAGTTCATGAGTACCAGATTTACCGACTGGATTGCAACAGTTATGTACCAAATCTAATGTGTGTCTAATTGAAAGTGCTAGAGCTACATAGTATATACTGGCTTCCTTAATCCACCCTACAGAGCTTCCCACCACACATAATAAGAGTCAAACAGTGCTGTAATTAGTGTTGCTTCCTTTAAATACTGGCTTCTCCACTTTGATTTTCTTTGCAGAGTTTCCATGTCCTTCCTTTGTCTATGGATTTTCATCCAGTTCTTCCGTTACTTTCCACATTCAGAATTTGTAGTATAGGTAAACTAATGTTTCTCCAGGTTGCATATATACATGCACTGTGTAAGAATGAATGAATGAATGTATGTGCATCATGCAGTGGGTTGGCATTGCATTTAGGACAGCTTTCTTCTGCCTTGTCTCTGATGAGTACCATGTCATTGAATTAGACTGAGTAATCAGAAAATTAATAAATTAGTAAATGATTGAATGAGTGAAAGAGTGAGTGAATTAATGAATGAATGACCACAATATGATAAAGGTTATGTAGGACATATGAAGTGAAATATAGTAGGCCTGAGTATGTACAAGATACAAAATAACTTTAAACAGGTAACAGAATTTCTGAATAAAAGAGAACATTATTTTTTCCTGTTAATTAGAGGTTACATACATTTCAATGAAAGTGCCACTACAATGAATATTTCACCACTCACATGAAGATAACACAAGCTCAGAAATTATTTCAACATTAAACCTATCCATGTATAACACATGGCATATGAGCAAACCCATGAAGTTAAGTTCATTTTATTTATTATGTTTTAACTGGCTAAGGGAACTAATTATGGCAAAATGTTGCAGCCACAAACTCTGCAGCAAGGCTAGGCATACCAATAAATAAGTTATGTCATAGCAGAACAAAGATTTCAAAGATAAATATGTATTTGAATATACCATCTGCACATTTAATATTGTTTACAATAGCAAAGCTATGTTACTAGTACGCACTTATGAAGGATAAGCTGAGGCTGGCTTAGAAGAGCACACATAGATCCTTCCCCATGCCGTACTATAAAAAATGAAGTCCCTTTTAAAATGTGACAACAAAGCATTGCATAGAAGGAAGTAATTTAAATTGCACACTGATCATATAGAGTACAGTCTGCTCAGACAAGAATACATACTTTCACTAATACAGAGAGAACATTTGTGAAGGGCATGCCACTTAGGTCCTTAATTTTGAATTATCTTCTGTTTCTCCTTTCTCCCTTTCCACTTTCCAAAATAAATAAATAAATAAAATTTCTAAGCTTGTTTCCTGCCTTTCCTGTAACTAGTCTAGTCCAGATACAGATTTTCTGTATCCAGGACTGTTTGTAAGCTTCTGAGCCCCCCAAACCTTACTGTGTTGGAGGGAAGCATTCTAGCTTATCAGTGGGAGTGGTGAGCACTAGGTAACCTATCTACCACAAGATCCGGGTACAGATTCTTAGTTTTAGTACTTGAATTTGCTTATTTGTGCTCAGCACTTGTTCAGAACTTGTTGTTAGCACTAAATACGATACAAATTACTACAGCACTCAACATTCCTCTTTACCTAGAGGAAAACAGTTTTTATACTTACTTTCCTCACATGCTTAGAAAAAAAACAGCTCTTATACTCACTTTTCTCACTTGTCTAGAGGAAAGTAGTTTTTTATTCAGGCATGTCCAAGGGTCAGCTCCCAGTGTTCTCTCCTGTCTATCTGATGAATCTGGGCATCTTAGGGGCAATGTAGCAATTGCGTCATATACTCAGACAACCCTCTCCTCCTACCACCGAACACCACAACCAGTGAGAGATGCACTTATCTAGCCAAACTAGAGGTAAATCTCTCTGCAACTAAGACTGAACTTCACAGTCAAGAGGAGAAGGTAAACACTTGCAGCACACCACACTCATCATATAGTCCCACTAAACCTACACCACCAAAATCCACACACACATTTGCAGAGGCTCTCAATAATAATCTGCTTAAGCAACAAAGACCTCCAAAGCAGAAATGCAAGCAACCTCCTCCCAACACAAGCGAAATGACACATAGCCTACATACTCAGTGTGCCAATAAACCACAGCGCATAAGGCAAAACAACGTACCCAACACACTAGCCATAGGTGACTCTATAGTCAGGCACACTGATGTCCTACTCACCAGGCTAAACAAGGAGAAGGTTACTGTCAGCTGCCTGTCGGGTGCCAGGGTCCGCCACATAACCCACTCACTCAGGTCACTCCACAAGTACAAATATGACTCTGTCATTGTCCATGTTAGTGTGAATGACCTGAGATGTACCTGCCTGGACTACATGAAAGAGCTCTCTGATCTTGTAGCCCAGGCACGTATGACCCTAGGCTTGAGTAGCATCGTGCCATCACCCAGAATGATACCACAGTACAAGGACAAAATGATTGACTTCAACAATTGGCTAAGCTTTTGGTGTCATTCTAAGGGGATCCAGTATCTTTCTGCCTGGGACGACATGGTCGACAGACCATGATGCTTTGTCAGAGATGGCCTGTGCCTGTCGCCCCTGCGATTCCAGATATTGGTTAGGGTCTTGCCACCCCTATAGTGCCTTTTGTAAGCAAGATTCAAATGACAACGTCACCACTGTAACAGAAACAGGCAAGCAAAAACTGAGTGTAACGTTACTCAATGTTAGAAGTCTAAATCTCAAAATGCACTCAAGGCACTCCTTAAAATGGAGAACATCGATATCTGTACAGTGACTGAGACCTGGTTCAAGGCTCTAGAGAGCACCCCTGCATTACCAGGCTATAACTCATACCACACTTTTTGGCCATCTAACCTGGACCAGAAAACCAAAGGCGGAGGTGTGTCCATATTCATTAAGAATATCCACACCTCCAAGCTAGTTGGCAGCATAATGCATACAAGGTTATCCAAGTGCAACTAACTCTGGGCAAAACTGCAATCCAAATTGTAGCTTGCTACATATCCCCCCACCATGCCCCAGGAGTTCCACTCCTCTTTTCTTGATATACTGGAAAATATTAGGGTTCAGACAAACACCCTAATAATGGGCGATTTCAACTACCCCACCATTATCTGGGAACACTACTCATGTACCTACTCCTTCACTCAATGCTTTCTGGAAATCATAAATTCCAATGCCCTGGATCAACTTATCCACACCCCCAGCAGGGGCAACAATATCCTAGACCTAGTCATTACCAAGATGAGTGATGGGTGTTCCACACCTGAAGTCAACTCTTTGTTGGTCAGATCCGACCATAAGCTAATCACCCTAGATATCCACATCCCACTCCCACCAACTATTAAGGAAACCATAGTAAAAAATTTCTCCAAAGCCAACTTCATGCTTCTTAAGACAGGAGTGGCAAACTTCAAGGCACCCATGAAGATGGACAATACAGTTACAGCCACAGAATCCTACACAAATGCACTCTATAAGCACTTACATGAGTGCATGGATCGTGCTATCCCAAACAGAACCAAGACGCTATCAAGGAAGCCAATCTGGTGACCCCCTGCCATAAACAAACTCTACAACAGAAGGAGGAAACTGTTGCAAAAGAGAGTAAAATGCCATGAGTGGAGGAGCTGCCTGGTCAGCCTCAGTAAGAAGCTGAGATCCCTTATAACATCCTCCAAAGCTAGCTACGAAAATAAAATCACCACTGATTCTAAGGACAACCACAAAGCATTCTATAGCTATGTCAAAAATCTCAATGGCAACACCCAGATCTGCTCTGAGTTACAGCACAATGGCATGAAAATTACAGAACTAACTGATATTGCCAACATCCTGGCAGATAGGTTCAGTCCAAACTTTACCCCCCTCTCACCCCCTAAAGGGCCCATATCTATACAGGAAGAATGCAGAGTCCCTGTAATCACATCTATACAGGTAAAAGCTGCACTCTCTAAAACCAAAAATACAGCATCCATGGGATGGGACAACATCCCAGACTGTGTTTTACATGAACTTCAGAACGAACTGGCTACCCACCTAAGCACCATATTCAGTCATAGTCTCATGTCAGGCTTTGTGCCCACTGAATGACGCACAACATTTATCCCACTCCACAAAGGGGGAGCCACCACTGATCCTGGGAACTATCACCCTATTAGCCTGACGAGCCTGGTCTGCAAGGCCATGGAACGCATCATCATGGAACTCATAAACAAAGACATTGGTAACCTCCAAACTCTTGACCCCACCCAGTTCAGGTTTGGGAAAGGCAGATCATGCCTTTCAAACCCGATCGACTTCTTTGAAGCAGTCACCAAAGCTGTAGACGAGGGTAAGGTGGTTCACAAAGCCTATCTTGACCTTGCCAAGGCTTTTGACACCATTGCCCATTCTGGAATTATAGCTAAACTCACTAAACTAGGTATAAATCCCTACATCACAAGATGGGTTGCCAACTGGCTCATTGACAGAACCCACACTGTAAAAGTTGCAGACTCCAAATCTGACTTCAAACCAGTGACAAGTGGAGTACCACAGGGTTCAGTCCTGGGACCTCTCCTGTTTGGTATCTACTTCTCTGAAGTACAGGCTAATACAGAAGGCCTCTGGCTAACAAAGTTTGTAGATGACTGCTAACTAGGAGCCATAGTCAGGTCCCCAAATGATGTGGGCATACTACAGAAGGGCCTCACTGAAACAGATGCCTGGTGTCAGAGGTATGGCCTCTAGCTTACTGCCAAAAAGTGCATTGTCATCCCATTTGGTAAAAACCTGTACCCATGAAATGCCACATAATTGGCAGTCTACTTAATGCCGAATGTGTGATAAGAGACCTTGGGACCCAGTTGGACAGTAGTCTCTCCTTTGATAATCACATTGCCACAGTAGTCAAGAAATCCTTCTATGTGGCACAACTCATCACAAAAGGGTTCTCATCCAGGAAAAAAGAGGTCACTGTTCCCCTCTACTCAGCACTCATTAGACTCATTATAGAGTACAACGTCCCTTTTTGTATGTTCCTCATAAGACATCTGCAGCAGCTGGAAAGGCCACAGAAGTACCTCACAAGGAGAATTACTGGCCTCAAACTGATGCCCTACACTGACTGTCTCAGAAAACTCCAGCTTTACTCTGTAGCATATCGCCTACTCCGAGGAGATCTCTGCCTAACATATAAAGCTATGTCAAACCCAGAGCTGTTGGACATGCTGCACCTAAAGGAATCCCAATCTCTCCAAGCTACACGCTCTAGGGACCTAAACCTTGTCACCACAATAAACGGGACTTGCTGGAGAGATAGATTTCCATCCCAGAGGCTTTCTATACTCTGCAACAAGCTACCAATCTATGTCAAGCAAAGTTCCTCATTAGCACTCTTCAAGAAAAATCTTGATGAATGGATGGGAAATAGGAAATACACCCCATGGATCACTTCTGTGGCTCTGCTTGACAGGGGCAAAGGAAATTATCTTTCTTGGGGGGGGGGGGGCGTAAGCCAGGGAACCTTGTTGGCTAGGCTTACTTAGGCCATTGGACAGATAGCCTAGTGCCTACCTATGAACCTATGAAGTAATTACATAGCTAAAAATAATAAGGAATATGCCCTAATTATTAGTTTTTTTATTTTTTTTTTTGGAAACTTATCAAAGAATTTGCACACTTTGAAAGTAATGAAAGAAAAAAAATACTACTCAGCTCTCAGTATTAACTCCAAATGGCGTAAAGCATTCACTGCATCTATCTCCTCAGTTAAAGAGCAACTATAAGCAAAACCTGAAAAAAATGTATTTTTTAATCCTACAATGAACTTCTACATGTTCCAAATTTGCTAGCACCACAACCACTACTTATTATTAATGTTAACATTTTCCTAACCCTAAATTACCTCATGGGGGCAGATATGCTGATACAATCTTGTTTTCCTGGGAAACTGGTTCTTCCCCATAATGCCCTATGGGTGCAGATGATGAGATTACAACATCCTATTATGTGATGTCAGAGCAAAGTCCAACAGACTTAGAATGAAAGTACAGAAAATAGTGACACGATTGGGAATCCTTAGCAACATTGTCAGTGAATTTTAAATATGTTTCTAACGTGTCGCAACATTAATGAAAAGTTCTTAGAAAGGAATGAAAAAATAACTGTGATAACATAACCTTTTGAAAAAAAATGATAGTTTGTGAGTTTCAGTTTGATCTTCTTTCCGCTTGTCCATTTTTGTGCATAGCGCAACAGCGGGCAGCGCCACCTAATTGGGTTTAAACTATTCCTGGCTCCACAAAGTCTGCTCTTCACTTTTTCCCTTAGAACTGCTCTATCTCTCAATTTAAACACCATATTCTCATTCTAAGGCCCTTCACTGGTCCAATTAAGTAATCCTACAAGTCAGCACTATTAAACCATAAGCACTACTTACTCTTATACTCTCTACGATTACCCTGTCCTCTATTGGTCGGTCTTAAATTCAGTTTCCCTATATTACTCTAGCTTTTCCAAAGGTCAGTCAATGGTTTCCTCTCCAGTCCAGCTGGTGAATCTGGGAATTTTGTGGCAATGTTACAACTGTCTCATGTACACGGACAACGCTCTCCTCCTCCAAACAGGTTCAAATATATGTGAGAGCTGCAACTATTTAGCCAAACTGGAGGCTGAGCTCTCTCATCTCAAAACTGGTGTAACCAGTCAGGAGGAGAAGGTAACCTCACACAACACAATTCCAGTATCACATAGTCCCACCACATCAGCGAACCAAACACATAAATACACAAAAACATACTCAGAGGCTCTAAATAAAAATCTACCTAAGCAACAGAGACCTCCAAAGCAGACATCCAAGCAAACGCTACCTCAAAACAAAACACACACAACACATAACCCACAAAGTCAGTGTGCCAAGCAGCTACAGCCCTTAAGGCTGAATAACACACCTGATACTCTTGTTATAGGTGACTCTATTGTCAGACACACTGACGTCCCACTCACCAGGCTGAATAAAGAGAAGGTCAGGGTGAGCTGCCTGTCGGGTGCTAGGATCTGCCACATAACGCAAGCACTCAGGTCACTCCAAAGCAAATACAAATATGACTCAGTCATTGTACATGCTGGTGTGAATGACCTGAGATGTACCTCCCTGGACTACATGAAAAGAGACATAGAGGAGCTCTCTGATCATGTAGCCCAAGGCTGGTATGACCCTGACCTTGAGCAGCATCTTACCCTCACCTAGAATGATGCCACAGTACAAAGACAAAATGATCGATTTTAACAATTGGCTAAAATTTTGGTGTCATTCAAAGGGGATCCAGTGTCTGTCAGCCTGGGATGACATGCTCGACAAGCCACGTTGCTTCGCTAGGGACGGCTTGCACCTGTCACCACTGGGCTTTCGGATATTGGCAAAGGCTCTTGCCACACCCATAGTGCCTATTTTAGGCAAGGCTCAAAAGTCAAACCCACCCCCATAGACAGCACAAGGAACAAGAAACTAAGGGTAATACTGCTAAACGCCAGAAGTCTTAACCTCAAGATGCACGCACTCGAATCTCTCCACAGTATGGAGAACATCGATATCTGTGCAGTGACAGAAACCTGGTTCAAGGCTCAAGAGAGCACCCCAGCACTACCAGGCTATACCTCATATCATGCTTTTCGGCCCCAAAACCCGGTCCGAACCACAAAAGGAGGGGGAGTTTCCATATTTATCAATGATATCCACACCTCCAGGTTAGTGGCATTACACGAAATATAGGAGACCATCCATGTGCAACTAACAGTGGGCAAAACTGCTTTTCAGTTTATAGCATCCTACAGACCACCCTCTCAAAGTCAGGAATCCCACTCGGCTTTCCTGAAAACTTTGGAGAACATGAAGATCTCTCCGAACACCATTATATTGGGCGACTTCAGCTACCCAAACATTGACTGGGAGCACTACTCAAGCTCCAGCACCTTAGCCCAAAGGTTCCTGGAAATTATAAACTCAAATGCTATGGAACAACTAGTCACCACTCCCACAAGAGGGGACAACATACTAGACCTGATCATTACCAACATGGGGACTCTATGCTCCACACCAGAAGTATATCCCTCATTGGTAAGATCAGACCATAAATTAATTTCACTGGATGTCCACATCCCGACCCCACCCCAGCCCAGAAAACCACAGTGAAAAACTTCGCAAAAGTGAACTTCTCACTTCTCAAAACCGAAGTGGAATCCTTCAAGGCCCCAGGACCAGTGGAAACTACGGCCCAAACGTTAGAATCCTATATAAATGCATTCTACGGACATCTCCAGGAATGCATGGATCATGCTATCCCAAACAAAACCAAGACCCAAACATCCAAAGGCAGGCGTCCAGTCTGGTGGACCCCTGCCATAACTAAACTGTACAACAGAAGGAGGAAGCTACTACATGATAGAGCAAAATCCCTAATAGGGAAGGCATCTCTGATCAGTACTAGCAAAAAATTACGATCCCTCATAAAATCCTCCAAGGCCAGCTTTGAGAGAAAAATTGCACAGGACACCAAAGACAATCATAAGGTTTTTTTCAGTTATGTTAGAAACCTGGGATGCAACTCCCAGACTTGTTCTGAGTTGATTCCAAACGACAAAAAAATACACTGAACCCACAGACATCGCCAATATCCTGGCAGACAGGTTCAGTGCAAACTCCCCCCCCCCCACCGCAAAAGAGCAAGTATCTATCCCGGCAGAGGGCTGCCTCCCAAACATCTCAGATGCTCAGGTGAAGGCTGCCCTTTCCAAAGCAAAAAACACTGCTTCCATGGGACCAGATGGCGTCCCAGGTTGCGTCCTGCATGAACTCCAAGAGGAACTAATCCCTCAAATAAAACAGCTATGCAATCTCAGCCTCACTACAGGATATGTGCCCACAGAATGGCGTACAGCAACAGTGGTCCCACTCCACAAAGGTGGAGTCTCTACAGACCCTGGAAACTATCGCCCCATAAATCTGACTAGCTTAGTCTGCAAGGCTATGGAGAGGATCATCATGGAGCTCATAAACAAAGACATTGGGGACCTACAGACACTAGATCCTACCCAGTTTGGCTGTGTCAAGGGCAGATCCTGCCTTTTGAACCTGGTTGACTTCTTCGAAACAGTCACCAAAGCCATAGATGAAGGGAAGGTAGTCCACACAGCCTGTCTGGACCTTGCAAAGGCATTTGACATAATACCCCAATCAGGAATCATAGATAAGCTATCCAGCTTAAATATAAACCCCTATGTCGCAAGATGGGTTGCAAACTGGCTCAAAGACAGAACCCACAGAGTGAGAGTTGCTGGAGCCATGTCAGACTCGAAACTGGTCACAAGTGGCATCCCACAGGGTTCTGTCCTGGGACCACTCTTGTTCGGTATATACTTTTCTGAGGTACAGGCAAATGTGGGAGGACTATGGCTCACCAAGTTTGCAGATGACTGCAAACTGGGCACCATAATCAACTCTCCAGATGACACAAACATCCTTCAAAAAGATCTCACAGAGACAGATAACAGGTGCCAGTGCCATGGTTTAAAGCTAATGCCAAAAAATGTATAGTCATACCCTTTAGCAAAAACAATGTGCCCACAAATTACCACATAGGCAGAAACCCATTAAGTACAGAGAAAGTTATTAGGGACCTGGGGACCCAAGTTGATAGCAATCTCTCCTTTGAAAACCACATTGCCAAAGTGGTTAGAAAGACCTTCTACATAGCCCACCTCATCACGAAGGGTTTCACATCTAGATCAAGAGAGGTAATCGTGCCCCTTTATTCATCCCTCATCAGGCCCATCATAGAATACAATGCCTTTTGGGATGTACCTTACCTGACACCTGCAGCAATTAGAAAGACCCCAAAAGTATCTCACCAAGAGGATCAAGGGTCTCAAACAGATGCCATATATTGCTCAGTTAAAAAAACTCCAGCTCTACTCAGTTGCATACCGCCTACTTCGAGGCGATCTATGCCTGACATACAAAGCTATGTCAAATCCAGAATTAATGGACATGCTCCACCTCAGTAAATCTAAATCCCTTAGAGCCACATGCTCGAGGGACTTGAACCTCAGCACAGAAATAAATAGAACTTGCTGGAGGGACAGGTTCATAACCCAGAGCTCCCTTCGCTCTGGAATAGAATTCCAGTTCATGTGAGGCAGAGCACCTCACTGAATCTCTTCAAGAACAATCTCGATAGGTGGATGGGGGATCGTAGGTTTGTCCCAGGGATTATTCCCGTGTCACTATTACACAGAGGCACAGTAAACTAAACCTTAAAAAGGGCACAGTATACTCAAATCAAGGGATGGCGTAAGCCATACAGAATCGGGCTAGGCTTATAATTGCCCCAGGGCAGATAGCCTAGTATGAATCTGTGAACCTATGAACCTATATTATATTTCTTGGCTTGCTTGCTCAGCCCACTAGTGAAGCTCTTTCAAATGTTATCAGGTTTATTCATCTTCAGTCTGTTAAAGGTTTAACAGATTTACAGATCCAGGAAAGAGACAGAGTTCAGCTTTTTACAACAACACAAAATCAAAGAGTTGTACATTTTGAGCCTGAGTAGCATTATGATTTTACTATGTATAAAGTAATAAAAAGAGCCTTGCTGTATTTGTTTTACTTAGCAAAAAACTTTCAGATGTGATAGTCATTGTGATACAATATCAAGGTAGATGAATTGCTGATAGATGAAGTGGTAAGTAGCTATTCAGATGGGCTAATAAGAAGTCAAAGACTGAAATAAAGGAACAACTTCCTGATAATGAGGCTTCTCAGAAGGAGGTGTATAATAACAGAGTTAAAAGATGGATCTTACAGAGAAATGCTGATATTGTTCTCCATACCATAGAAACTGGAAGGAATAAATTGCATTTATGTCATGACAGTACAGAAAAGCAATTAGATTGGTGCTCCACCGCATGATTTGTTAACTGAGAGGGCATATAATGTGTATGCTTCAAATTTATCTGGCCATCAGAAAGCAACTGAGACCAAAATTATTAAAGATGCCGTCATAATAGAAGAAAGGGCTGCTTCCAACAAAACTGTGAAAAAGAGGAAAGGTTTTAAATTGGGGACACCAGAAAATGATTGTTCACTGCACATCAGGTATAAAATAATCAAGTTTAACCTGGCAGTCAGTCGATTTAGACAGGCAAGTCTGATATTCAAGTTGCTATATCCAGCTGTCTTCAGACTTTTTTCCTGGATAATAAAGTACATTTTGGATGCAGAAAAGGCAATGGAATTAAAAGATTAGTCAACAAAGGTTGAGCCCATAGAGATACAAGTAAATCCTTTTCTGCTGATCTACCACAAAATGCTTTTGTGACAGAAAAGAAGCTCAGGAATTGACTAGCAAAATTAGGAGTACAGTACTTTGGACTTGAACCAGAGACCAGTGTCAGGAAATGTATTGGATCAGGAAGAATACCAGCATCAAATAAATGGGATAACTGCAAAGCATCAATCATATGAAGTGTGGGCCTATGATACCAGGTCACTTACTAAGCAGTCTAAAACAGGACAGCTGACCCAATTTCCATTCTCTTTAGCCATAGCCTGAGAACTGGCTTTGTACCAGGAGAATGGAGAACAGCAACAGTAATCCCCTTGCATAAAGGGGGGCCATCAACCGACCCTAGTAACTATAGACACATAAGTCTAACCAGACTCATCTGCAAGCCCATGGAAAGGATCATCATGGACCTTATCAACAAGGACATAGCAACCTTCAAACTCTAGACCCAATCCAGTTTGACTTTCTTAAGGGTAGATTGTTCTTAATCAACTTGGTAGACTTCTTCAAGAAAGTCACCAAAGCCCCGATGGAAAGTAAGACAGTGCATACCGACTATCTTGACCTAGCCAAAGCCTTTGACACAATCCCCCACTCGGGTATCATTCATAATTTCTCCCAGCTAGGTGTTAACCCTTACATCACTAAATGGGTAGCTAACTGGCTCAAGAGAGCACATACTGTCAAAGTTGGTGACTAAACCTCTACCAATAGACCCATGACCGGTGGTGTACTGCAAGGATCTGTACTGAGCCCATTACTATTTGGAATCTGTTTCTTAAAATCCCAGATTAAAATAGACAGCTTTTGGCTAACTAAGTTCACTGATGATTGTAAATTAAGCACAATCACAGACTCCCCCAATGATGTTAACATATTACCGGAAGGGCTAACACAAACAAATTAATGGCACCAAAGTCATGGTCTAAGCCTACACACAAAAAAGTGCACTATTATCCCATTTGGCAAAGCAGAATTCCCCACTAATTACAATATTGACAGCATATTTTTAAGTTCAAACCTAGTGGTGCAAAATCTGTTAACACAGGCTGACAGCAATATGAACTTTGAAAACCAGGCTCCCACAGTGATAAGGATGCCTTCTACTTTGTACATCTCATAAGTAAAAGGTACCGCATTCAGGTCTAAGGATGTTATAACCCCACTTTACTCAACTCTAATCAAACCATTAATAGAGTATGATGCTCCTTTCTGCATGTATCTCAGTAGACACCTGCAGCAAGTGGAGCGACCACAGAGGTTTCT
>NC_056725.1:1612103858-1612106358 GCF_019279795.1 Protopterus annectens
TCATCCTCTAATATAGCATGGCATTGTCCACATGTCCCACACTTTCTAGTGTGGCCCAACCTACTTTTCCTCCTAATACTCTCCCCACGCTGTTCCAGAGTGCTCTTTAAATTCCGTCCAGTCTTATAAACAAATACAGGGGTCTTGCCCACAATTTGTGTAATATTTCTATCAGTCGTGAGGATATTCCAATTATGCATAATAACTTTCTTAACCTCATTTACATGAGGACCATATTCTAATATGCAAGCATGATTAAAGTGTGTATCACTATCATCAGTTGTTTCTAGGGGAAGATTCTGTTAAGTTCCCGTACCTAACAAAGGTTTGTATTTACCTCCCCATTCGCTTATAACATATCTGGTAATGTCATAAATTAGCCCTTTGGGGTATCCCCTTTCACTAAACATTTCTCCAATAAAATTTCTTGCACCATATCCTCATATTGTGAAGTCATTCAGGCAGCTCGAATGCACTGTCCTTTCAATATATTTTTAACTAAACCTCTTGGATGACTACTGGAATATTCCAAGTAGGTATTACTAAATGTATCTTTCCTATGGATACAAGACTTAAAACCAGTAGGTGTGTGACTAATCAAAGTGTTCAAGTATGCTATACTGTTCAAATTATAATTATAGGTGAATTTCAGATATACACTAGTATTATTTAAATATCCCATAAATTGCTTGAATCTATCTAGGGAATCATCCCACAGGATGTAAATATCATCCAAAAAGCAAGTGTAGTACCTAATACTACCAATATACTCACTTGTGAAGACATGTTTATCTTCCCATCAAGCATAACCAGATAGGCAAAGATGGGAGCACAAGCGGCTCCCATTGCTACCCCCCTGGTCTGCATATAATGTCCCTCTTAAAACAGACATTGGATCTGAATTGCCTTATGTCATGGACATTCCTTGCCTTCATGGCCACCCTTCTTTGGACTGGTATGCTGTTTAAAGCTGTCATTCACAACATCAGAACATTGGCTTTGTCACTATTTTTGTTGGTAGAGCTATAGTTCAGTTGTTGTTTTTTGACTGGCTTAGGTTCATAGGTTCATAGGTAGGTACTAGGCTATTGGCCCAAGGGCCTACGCAAGCCTAGCCAACAAGGTTCCCTGGCTTACACCACCCAAGAAAGTTATTTTCCTGTGCCCATGACTGGATTATATTTGACATGATGGGCATTTTAAGCACTCAGTACTCTCCTAGTTTTATTTATGCAGTGTCAGACAGACTCCAGTTTTATAATAAAATACCACCAAGACCACCGATCCAAGGAGTAAGTGGATTTAATGAAACACTTAGCGCCTCGGCTTACACAGCCTTCCAATTTAATTTCTAATTTGTTTTCTCTCTCTCTCAAATTCAAAAGTTTACTTTTGGGAGTCTTTCTTTTGCTTCATGGAGCTATATTCTTTTTGCAAGACTGATGCAGCAGTATTACTTTTTCACATCATCTTTGCATGAGACTCAAGGAATATGATTGTTTTACCTCACTGATTGCCTCTACAAGGTTTTGCTTTGGACTATATTTTCAGCCTGCAGATTTTAAATTCAATGGTTAGCTCAAATACAGAATCATACTGTTCATTCAATTTGCAACACAGTTGTATTTTTTTCTTTACTTTCAGCAGCAAATTAATAAGGCTATCTCTTTGGGCATTTCTTTTCTAGTATTTTGAGTGTGTTGATTAAATGCAATTAAGTCACTGTTATGACATCTCCTTATTTCTTTCCTATAACCTTTTATCAGCTCAACATCAGTGCCAGCTGTTAACTCATTTACATTCTCAAGTTTTTTTTTTCTTGAATAGGCTTCATTGCTGTGCATGTGAATCTGCGTATAGTTTTTGACTTTGCTTTCAGTTGCTTGAAATTGTGCCTTTAGTAACTTATTCTCAGCTTGTACATTTTTTTCTTTTTAAATCAATCACAGTACTGTCAATGTTTTGTTGGTCCTGCCAGAATTTTATTTCTTTTTCACTTTGTAAACACATAGTCAGCTTGGGGATGGCACAGACTTTTCCTGTATGTTTCAACTACCAGCATTAGTTCACTCTGGCTCTTTTTTTTTAGATTGTGCTGTCAGTTTACATATATTTTTCATAGATTACCCTGTCACTTTACATATAATTATCATATTTACTTTCATGTTTTACTGCTTCCATTTATACAGGAAATTCAGAGGATATGTTGCATATATCAATAATTTCTCTGTTTGACTTTGCCACATACTTTGCTGGACAAGTTCAGCCAACAAACTTGTAAAACTTTCTTCAGTTTGTTTTTATTTACAGTGTCCATCTGTTCCAACACTGATATTGATTCTCTGTTCTTGGAGATAGTTCACCATGGCTGCCTTAGTCATGTCTATGCTTTCAGTTAATGCTTTACCTTTGTCTTAGAGAGGAACACTGAGTTTGAAACAGAGTCTTATTTACTTTGTCTTTTTCTTTGTTAACTTTTTGTTACACAAGTATATTTATT